>NC_135665.1:58105720-58438798 GCF_964188315.1 Podarcis muralis | reverse complement strand
CTGGGGCTGCGGCGCTCATCTCATTTTATTGGCCAAGGGAGCCAGCGTACAGCTTCTGGGTCACGTGGCCAACATGACTAAGCTGCTTCTGGCAAACCAGAGCAGCGAACGGAAATGCCGTTTACCTTCCTGCCGGAGCGGTACCTATTTATCTACTTGCACTTTGATGTGCTTTCGAACTGCCAGGTTGCCAGGAGCAGGGACTTAGCAATGGGAGCTCACTCCGTCGTGGGGATTCGAACCGCCGACCTTCTGATCGGCAAGTCCTAGGCTCTGTGGTTTAACCCACAGCGCCACCCGCGTCCCTTTATAATGAAACTTAGCAATGGAGAAATCAGTCTACTTCCAGTTGCATGAGTTATTTTGTTAAGTTTGTCCAATTTCTGCAATTTTTTAAAAGAAATACCCAAACAAAAGAGTTTGGACTTGGACTTGATATCCCGCCTTTCACTCCCCTTAAGGAGTCTCAAAGCGGCTAACATTCTCCTTTCCCTTCCTCCCCCACAACAAACACTCTGTGAGGTGAGTGGGGCTGAGAGACTTCAGAGAAGTGTGACTAGCCCAAGGTCAACCAGCAGCTGCATGTGGAGGAGCGGGGAAGCGAACCCAGTTCACCAGATTACGAGTCCACCACTCCTAACCACTACACCACGCTGGCTCTCTAATTAAAACTTAATAGATGTTTCTAAATATATTTGGCTATGCTGGCTTGGGCTGGTGGGAGCTGGGAGCACAAGTACATCCAGAGAGAGTCAGGTTCCTGTGTCTTGGTAAAGAGAAATTTCAGTTTTAACCAGGATTCCTGAGCTGCCACCTGTTCATCCCCAATACACAAACATTAAAAACCTGCCTTTTATTGGTTTGACTATTTGCTTGTCTACCCCCAGTGTTGTTTGCTCTGACTGGCAACAGCTCCCCAGGGTCTCAGGCCGAAGGCTGCCTTTCTTTATCACCCGCTGTAACTGAACCCTTTCACTTGGGAATGTTGCCAGGGATTAACAGGCGGCCAAAGGCCTTTTGCATGCAGAGCAACCCATATAACCAAAAAGCAAAATGTGTTCCCCTTTCAATGAGCCTCCTAAAACATTCATCCCAGCTGGTATCTGCCTGGGATCTGAATTGATGTCATGTTGTCACTTTAAACTGCCTTTATATTTGCAGTTGTTTCCTAAAATTGTTTCTGTGTGTGTGCAATTGTTTTTAGCCGGTTCTTATATCTTATGTCATTACAGAGTAAATCGTCTGAAGACGCCTGGTGGGGAAGCGAGACGGAAATGAAATAAATAACGATAATTAAATAAACCCTCCAGATGTGAATTCACCCATATTGCGGCCCTGGGCGGTGGAGGTAGAGGAGGAAGAATTTCTGCCAGATGAGTGGGAGCAGCGGGTGGTCGGCGGGGGTAGCGAGGGCTTGATGAGCCCAACGATAAATCAGCAGCCGCTGGAGAGATGGGACGATGGGCAGCTTCAGCTGGCTCTGAGCTTTCTGCAGACAGAAAAGAAAGTTGGTTGCGTCGCCTTCTGTTGTTGGGAAACTGTGTAAGTACAGAGTCAATTAAGGTTTGGCAGACAGCCAGAAGGCAATCTGAAGGAGTAAGTCTGCCTGGTGATAACAGAGACATGGAGACAACTCCCTGATTGGTCAAGCTCTCTCAAGGGAGTGATAATTAATGGCCTACTAACTGGAATGTGTTAGTTCAGTGTTCAGAGGTTCAGAGTTCTGTGTGTCAGTGTAGGAGTTGTGAGTCGTGTCAGAGAGAGCTAGCAAAAGATCCGTGTTCTGTTCCTGTAAATAGTCCACTGCATAGCTGTCAAGCGTCCCTTATTTGGCGGGACAGTCCCTTATCCAAGCGCCATGTCCCGCTGCTGTCCCTTATTGATGATGTCCCTTAAATAAGCTACTGAAGGTAATGGGGCCCTTTCTATGTCCAGCTGACCTTTGTCAACAACAAATTGTTGCTGTTTTTTTGTGTTGAATATATGCTATATGGTAATTTTTGGACCTAATAGGTATCTAAAGCCATTTGCATGCAACAAAATATGTATTTTATCAAAGTAATTGTTGATCCCTTATTTTGGCTGCTGATCCCTTATTTTTGAGGCTGCTGGTCCCTTATTTTCAAATCTGTAAGTTGACAGCTATGGTCCACTGTATATAATAAACACCTAACTACAAGTTCCTGGTTCCTGCTTCGTCTATCCTGTCTACAGCCAAGTCGCCAATTGCTTCCGTGGATTCTGCGTGTACTCTGCTAGGTCTGGCTAAGGTCCTGCAACTGGTCAGAAAGTTGCGAAACACCAAATAGGTTATGCCAATATCTGTGAAGTCAATTTCCCCCATCACGAGCTTGTTCTGGGTGCTGGGATACATCCGGGGAGACGGGGGCAATTGGCAGGCCTCTAGCTGGCTCCAGCCCACCGACCGGCAGCCGGGCGAACTCCGGTTCTCAGAACAGCATCAAAACTGTGACCTTTAGAGACTGAGCATGCAAGCTAGCAGAGATAAGAACTCTTTGCAACAGAAGTAGCGGACAGAGGCATATGTAAGCATATTTACAAGCCTTTATCCAGCATCAGGACAGAGGAAAAACATGTCTGCTTCCCTTCGTGTCCAAGCAAACAGCAACACAGGCAAAAGCTATATACAACGGAGGTTCCCAGCAAACTGTGCTGGAAGTAAACAGGCATGTGGCATGCAACAACTCCACATGCCTGTTCTAAAGGTGGAACGGAACTATATCCTAACATCGGGTGCCTTTTCAGAGAAGGCATCCATCGCCTAGAAAAGACATGTTGGTCCTACCTTAAGAGCCTGATCAGGAGCCGAATTGCTGATCACCAACTCCTTTTCCACGACTCTGCGAAGCTGGGAATCCTCTTCGAAGATGGACTCCGTATTCAGAATGGTCCACGCAAACCAGACCTGAAAGTAATAAAAGCAAAGGCTACCAAGGGAAGAGAAGCATCTGTTCCCAGGAGGCCCATCAAGACTCAAAATGGCTTCTTCCAGGGAGGATAAAAATCAATTTTTTTAATTTAAAAAAAAAAATTAAATGGATTTTTTTCTATTTAAATCAGATTTTTTTGATTTAAATTGGATTTTTAAAATAAAATGCTTTCAGGGGGAAAATCTTTCTAAAGATAGTTTTCTATTTAAGTTACATTATAGTCCAAAGGCTATTCATCAGGAATAAAGATTTGTTTTAGGTTTTTCATGTGTGCTACAACTAAGTCTAAGTTTTCGGTTTTCTAAAATTATTTTAACCACATCAGTTGACAAACATGGATACATATGCCATAATGTTACTGTTTTAGTTAAATAAATTGTTTAAATTGTTCTTAAGGAAATGATTATTTTTCTCCTTCCAATAAAGTACAGCAGAAAAGTTGTCCAAATATAAACAGCTAACTTATTAAACCTCACAATAATTTCATAATTATCTGTCTATGTATTTCTAACAGTATAACCAAATCAGTGATTTTTTAATATAACTGTAAAAACTACTCTGAAAATTTATTATTCCAAAAATGAAACCTTCGCCTGGTTGCAAATATTAAGATTATACCAGCAAGAATGAGTCTTTCTGTAAAAAAATAAAAATGATTTAAATCAAGTCTTACTGACTGGTTATTTAAATTGTGATTTAAATTGATTTGATTTAAATCAAATCCACCCTGGTTTCTTCCAGTGAGAGAGCAAGGCTGGGTAACACCCTCCAAGCCCATTCTAGGACGTCAACTCTATGGCACTTCCCTACCTGCGCGGGATTTGCGTTTCCCTCGATGAAGGAAGGCGTGACATTTCCGGCCACGATCCAGCTGACTAAGGAAGAGAGCAGCCCCTTGTCACAGTGGTAGCCCAAGGCATTCTGGGAAGGTTGGGTGAGAGAGAAAAGGCCAGGTGAGAAAACCTTGAGCCATTGCAGGCCAGAGATTTAGGCTGAAAGGCAATGGGATTTAAGCCATAGAAGTCTCTTCAGCCTTTAAGAAGACTCTTTTTGCCTGTTATCAGAGGTCAGGAGAACACCATTTCAAACAGCATTTGACATAACAATGTTTGAGGCAATATATAGCACAGGGAAGCCAAACTCTAGTGTGAAGACGGCAGCAACAAGGCTTAGGAGTCTGGAGAGTGTCCTAGCAGGAAGGGTTAAAGGAGATGTGCAAGTTTAGCTTGGAGAAGAGACGAGGAAGAAGCACTGGGGACCGCCATCTTCAAATATCTGAAGAGCTGTCACAAAAATAGAGCAAATCTGTTCTCCGTTCCTCCAGAGGGTGGCAATCAACAGGTTCAGCTTCCAAGAGTGGTGATTTCTTCTAAACATTAGGTCAGGCTTCCTCAACCTTGGCCCTCCAGATGTTTTGAGACTGCAATTCCCATCATCCATGACCACTGGTCCTGCTAGCTAGGGATCATGGGAGTTGTAGGCCAAAAACATCTGGAGGCCCAAGGTATAGGAAGCCTGCATTAGGTCGTGGGAAGAAGGGCCATGTCCTGAATAGCCACACACCCAAGAATCACAGAGTACCAGTGTTAGAAGGGATCCCAAAGATCAACAAGTCCATCCCATTTCCTGAGCAGGGAACAGGTGACCACAGCATCCCAACACATTCTGCATTAAAGGTCAAGGGACCCCTGACCATTAGGTCCAGTCGTGGCCAACTCTGGGGTTGTGGCTCTCATCTCGCTTTATTGGCCGAGGGAGCAGGTGTGCAGCTTCCGGGTCATGTGGCCAGCATGACTAAAGCGCTTCTGGCGAACCAGAGCAGCGCATGGAAACGGCGTTTACCTTCCCGCCGGAGCAGTACCTATTTATCTACTTGCACTTTGACGTGCTTTCAAACTGCTAGGTGGGCAAGAGCAGGGACCAAGCAATGGGAGCTCACCCCGTTGCAGGGATTTGAACCACCAATCTTCTGATCGGCACGTCCTAGGCTCTGTGGTTTAACCCACAGCGCCACCCACGTTCCACATTCCGCATTACTTGGCCATTATTCAAATTCGAGGGGCAGATGGGCGTCATCAGCCTGGAAAGGAAGCCCATCAAGGAGAAGGAGAACTCTGATCTTAAACCTCCGCTGCCTTGCTGGATATCTTCAGAAGAAAACCCTACACAAATCCAGAGTGGAGTCTCTAAGACAGTTAGATGGTGCCTTGTACGCCTCCTTCCAGCAATTCTTGCAGCCAAGCTGGTGCCAAAGATGTTGCTCTGCTTTCCTTTGGACCACATCAGCGAGGCTGGTGAGAAGGGTCTTGTCATCTGGGCAGGTCAAGCCCATAAGCACTGCCCAGGCTTGTGCCCCAGAGAAGACACTTTAGTGCTGCAAGCACTGCAAGCTGAGCATAAGATGGAAGGGCTTAAAGCATTAACACTTCAGCACCCCTAACTTCCCTGTTGGGTTTCTAGAGGGACCACCAAATCCACAGCTTTGGATCTGGGACAGCAAGCAAAACCAGGCTCACTTTCCGTTTGCGGTTCCCAGTTACACCACCAGTTGCCAGCCCTGTTGTTCTCTTGCCAGTGACAGTCACCTGCAGCCTGGGGAGAGGAGAGATCTGCCCCCTTCATCTTAGGGGGCTGCCATATACTGAGTCAGATCTTGGTACACTTAGCTCAGTTTTGGACAGATGCTTCCAAACCTTCCTGGAGATTTTTTGGGGGTTGAACTTTTCGAACCTTCTGCATGCAAAACCTCCCCTTCTAGAAGCTCTCTGGTTATTTGGTTTCTATGAAACAGTATGGCCCAAGCTTAATATAACAGATAGTAGACAATAAACCTGGCTGAGAGAGGAGGATCTTGTCGTCTGGGCAGCCCAGGACCTCCAGGCTTGCACCTCCAGGGATGGTCACCCCAAGAATTGCACTCCATTGTCTCTTGAGACAGACACTGCTAGTTGAAGCATCTCCTAACCCAGGAGGGAAAGAGGGATGGGGCGTCCGTACCTTGTGCTGCTGGTACAGCAGCTTCTGCACACAGTCCTCTTGGTTGAACTGGAAAGCGGCTTGGCACAAGTGGTCCATCAGGCAGAGTACGGCTCTCTCCTTGTGCCACAGCGGCTGGCTGGTGAGGGCCTGGACCCAGAACTCCAACACGGCCGCTGGCCCAACTCCGTTGGGAAGGCTGCTCATAAAAATGTGAGTCTGCCAAGAAAAGGGGTGGAAGGATGAAACGGGGCCAGAGAGAACCCAAACACCAGGACGGCAGCAACAAGGGGCGAGAAGAACCCTTCTTACTAAAACACTGCTACAATTAGAGATGGATTTCTGAAGGCGACAGAAAAGCAGTCAAAACTGTATTTGATTGGAGGTGCTCACTGCATGGGCTTTACACACACACACACACAGAGAGAGAGAGAGAGAGAGAGAGAGGGAGGGAGGGAGGGAGGGAACAGAGCCTGATTCTCACTCATCCACAGCACAGTCAACTCACTGACCCTATATCTTTTGCCCACCATTATTGCATGCTTCTTCTGATGGGAGACTCAGGGTGGTCATAGAATTATAGTGCCGGAAGGGACCGCAATGGTCATGTAGTCCAACCCCTTGCAATGCAAGAATCTCCACTAATAATAAATAATAATTTATTATTCATACCCCGCCCATCTGGCTGGGTTTCCCCAGCCACTCTGGGCGGCTTCCAACAAAACACTAAAATACAATAACCTATTAAACATTAAAAGCTTCCCTAAACAGGGCTGCCTTCAGATGTCTTCTAAAAGTCTGGTAGTTGTTGTTCTCTTTGACATCTGGTGGGAGGGCGTTCCACAGGGCGGGCGCCACTACTAAGAAGGCCCTCTGCCTGGTTCCCTGTAACTTGGCTTCTCGCAGCGAGGGAACCGCCAGAAGGCCCTCGGCGCTGGACCTCAGTGTCCGGGCAGAGCAATGGGGGTGGACACACTCCTTCAGGTATATTGGCCGAGGCCAATTAGGGCTTTAAAGGCATCCCTGACAGATGGCCATCCAACCTCTGCTTAAAAATCTCCAAGGAAGGAGTCCACCACCTTCCGAGGAAGCCCATCCCAGTGCCGAACAGCTGTCGCTGTCTGAAAATTCTCCCTCATGTTTCGCCAGAATCTCCCTGAGGATGGCATCAGGAATGGTCAGAAATTCAGAAAAGCTTGGCAGTTCTACAATCCTCCACGCTCCCCAGCTGCATGCAACTTGGCTTCCTTGACGCAGTCGTCTACTACCAAGACTCCCAGTCTCTCTCTCTCGTTGCAGGACCTTGGACAGTTCCAAGCTGGCAATTTGCTGAGGTCATAGAACCCTTCCCAGGCTTCACCCTTTTGCTGAAAGGTGAAGTCCTCTAGCCTGCAGCTGTGCATCGTTGTTGCCTCGGTGCTTGCCAAACACAAGCACTGGAAAGGGTGAGGCTCCTGGAATGGACAAAGACTGTCCCTCAGGGGAATTGGCCTCGGTGGTGAAGGGTCGCCTGAAGGCACTTCCAGCTGGCCGGTTCTGGCTCTGCACTGGAGACTCTGCCTGGACCCAGAATAATATAATATATAATAATAATTTATTATTTATACCCCGCCCATCTGGCTGGGCTTCCCCAGCCACTCTGGGCGGCTTCCATCAAAATATTAAAATACCGCAATACAGCAAACATTAAAAGCCTCCCTAAACAGGGCTGCCTTCAGATGTCTTCTAAAAGTCTGGTAGTTGTTCTTTTTGACATCTGGTGGGAGGGCATTCCACAGAGAGGGTGCCACTACCGAGAAGGCCCTCTGCCTGGCTCCCTATAACTTGGCTTCTCGCACCGAGGGAACTGCCAGAAGGCCCCCGGCACTGGACCTCAGTGTCTGGGCAGAATGATGGGGGTGGAGACGCTCCTTCAGATATACCGGACCAAGGTGGTTTAGGGCTTTAAAGGTCAGCACCAACACTTTGAATTGTGCTCGGAAACATACAGGGAGCCAATGTAGGTCTTTCAAGACCGGTGTTATGTGGTCTGATGTTGCTTGCACAGCTAGTCCTGGCTTCTGTTCCCCTGCATCAAAGTCCTGGCTGCTTCCAGAGGTTGGGGCCATGACATTTTAGCTGCATTGATGTACCCTGAACCCCACCCTGACCACTGTCGCTCTCATTCAGTCATCCCTGGAACTCCTGGAATTTCAGCAGATACAGATCTACAAGCCCTCAAGCCTATCTTGTTGAGCCTAAGGATGAGAAGCTTAATTTGGGAAAGGAAGGAAGAGCCAAGATTCTCAGAAAGCTGCAATACTACACATGTTTTGTCAGAGATTCTTTAGCTGAGATTCCTGCATTGCAGGGGTTTGGAATAAGGGACCCTTTGGGTCATTTCCAACTCAACAATTCAATGATTCTGAGATTCCACACTTGCGGGGACACGAACATTCATTTACATGGGGCAACCATCCTTATTTTATTTAACAAAAATTCATATGCTGCTTGATTGTCGTAAAGCCTCTAGGCAGTTTAAAGGAAGCGGTAAAACTGTCAATAACTCCTTGCTGTCGTCTTGTGGCACATTCTGGTCTTGCACCGTGTAGGCTGATCTTTAGAGGAGGAGGAGGAGTTTGGATTTGATATCCCGCCTTATCACTACCCTAAGGAGTCTCAAAGCGGCTAACATTCTCCTTTCCCTTCCTCCCCCACAACAAACACTGTGTGAGGTGAGTGGGGCTGAGAGACTTCAGAGAAGTGTGACTGGCCCAAGGTCACCCAGCAGCTGCATGTGGAAGAGCAGGTGTGATGGCCTGGGAATCTGATTCAGAAGATGAACCTGAGGAGTCCCAGCCTGCACAGGAGTCCCCGCCTCCAGGGCCGGCTGAGCCGGGGCAGGGGCTTGAATCTGAAGGGCCTGCACCTGTGCCGGGTCCTGAGGAGCAGACACCAGATGTATCCACTCTGGCTCCGGAGGTGATGGAGGACCCATTGCCTGCAGGTGCGCCTCTCCCAGCCCTGTCAGGGGAAGGTGAGTCTCCCCCTGGGTCCAGTAACCCTCCAGCCTCTCCTGAGCTGCAGAGGCTCAGAGCAGAGAGGCGGAGGGAACTAAGTTCTATCAGGAGGAGGGCTCGCCTTAAGGCCAGGAGAGGCGGGTCACCTGTGGGCCGGGACCGCCCCTGGCCTCAGAGGAGATAAAGGCCAGTCAGTCCAGTCCCAGGTTGCGGGAGCTGGTTGGAAACCTGTTTCTGCCAGCAGCCAGACCTGTTCTTCCGGAGTTCCTGACCACGCCCGGCTTCTTGCTTTGGACCCCGCTTCGCCCTTGGTGGACAGTCTGCAGACCCTCGACCCAGGACCGGACTCTGACCACGCCTCTCTAACCTACCCCCACCCCCCGGGTCCAGCACAGTGGGGAAGCGAACCCGGTTCACCAGATTACGAGTCCACCGCTCTTAACCACTACACCACACTGGCTCTCAAAGCAAAGGGATGGATGGTTTGGTCCCTTGGTTCCCTTCCAGCCTTAAAAGGGTCCACGGTCGAAGCAGACATGCTTCTAGCTCCTGACCTGAATCATGCAGTTGAGCAGCTTGATGTTTTCACCGTAACTCGTCCCAGTTAAGTGCTGAGCGACTTTCTGCGTCACTTGCTGGGTCATCCCTTGGGGGACGCCACTGTCCAGCTGAAGGAATTGATAGAGGCAAGACAGAAACCTGGGTGGTCCGGGGACAGAATAAAGAACAAGTTGCCAATTTAGTTGCCAGGTCAAAAAGGTACAGTTGCCCCACTACCATTGTTACAAACTGGGATACGAAAGCTAGGAGCCATATGGCTGCTGGGATCTGGATGGTGGGTACCAAAACAGAATGTCCAGTCGCCATTTTTTGTACATAGACTGGGATTTCTTTTTTAAAGACAGATAGCAGTAAAAAAAAAGTTCTTTCTTTTTTTTTTTTTGCTGCCAGGTGATTCAGGGGGCAGCAAAAGGTGATAGGAATATTTGCTTCTGCACATGACTGTGGCATGATGGGAAGCTTTGCTTCTAAGCTTTGCTTCTGCACATGATGCTACACAAACTGTTCTAATACTAAGACATTCCCTCATCATCCCAGAATGTTCAGTTCATATTGAGTTCATGAAAACATTACACTCTGACCTGTTCTTAATGCATAGTTGACCACATCTATCGGAATGTAATTTTTTTAAGCTTTGCTATATCAATCACTAGTTATAATTTAATTAGGAGGTTTTCATGCCTGTCTAGTTCTGTGCTTCCTTTCCCAGCCTTTAATCTATTGGTGATTAATGCCTATATGTAACCTTTGCTTTGTACCTGTGTTAACCAATCAGCAACAAGTGCACCTTTGCTTTGTACTTGTGTTAACCAATCAGCAACAAGCACACGTGTGGCAATGTTGTAATATGCAATAAAAGAGACTCCCCGAGACTTGCTCGGGAGATGCCTCCCAGATGACACCTGCTACTCGTCTGTCGCTTATTTCAACCCAACAAAAAGGCATGTATTTTGCTACCGCGCTACCCCGCAAAACAGCCGATTTGCCCGGCAGCGCAGCAGCAACAGCAAAAAACAAAGGCATGTCTTTTGCTGCTGCGCTACCCTGCAGGCCTCCTGAATCACCCACAGACAGGTGGATATGCTAGGCACCAAAGTGGTACCTGGACATAACAATCCTGTTACAAAAGACCGGTCGCCAGTTGCAAAATGCCCAGCTAATTTCAAACGCTGTGCGCTACATATACCAGGCATAGGCAAACTCGGCCCTCCAGATGTTTTGGGACTATAGTTCCCATCATCCCTGACCACTGGTCCTGTTAGCTAGGGATCCTGGGAGTTGTAGGCCAAAAACATCTGGAGGGCCAGGTTTGCCTATGCCTGACATATACCAACTCTCAGAAAGGGCCCTCTGGCTGAGCTGCAAAAACCAGCCTGCCCTGTTTAATAAATAATAATAATATTTGTACCCTGTCCATCTGACTGGGTTGCCCCAACCACTCTGGGTGGCTTCTAGCATATTCAAAAACACAATAAAACATTAAACATTAAAAACTTTCCTATACAGGGCTGCCTTGAGATGCAATAACAGCAGAATTTTGAAAGGATGGATACAAGCAAGGCAGGCAGTCTTGGGCTTACTGTTCGTTCTTCAGCAGGTAATACTGGCACGGGTAGAACAACGCTAAGACTTTATCCAGCACGTGAACCACTGTTCTCAGATGCCGCGACTGCACCAAAACGGCCAGGAGTGGGATCCCCTCAGCACAGAACTTCTCGACGCTATCGAAGGATAAGAGGAAAATGTATGTTAGTCATCGGACAAAATGATAGCAGTAACAACAGGCAGAAGGGTGATCTGCTCCCAAGCCTGCCGGCTTCCAGGAAGCTGACACAAATTCTTCTGAGGGGATTCCTGCCTCAAAGCTATTATGGGGGGGCAGACAGGAAGATGCATTGGGCACCTCCCTCCCCCCACCCCCATGATATTATGTGCTGTAAATCTATCTTTGCTCTAATTCTCTTGGAGACTTTCGCATGACAAGCGACTACAGCCGTACTCTGGATCCCGAATGCCTTGGCTCCCAAACAGATTGGCTCCCGAACGATCGAAACCCGGAAGCTATTGTTCCGGCTCTCGAACGATTTTCAGAAGCTGAACATCCAGTGCGGCTTCTGTGGCTTCCGATTGGTTGCAGGACACTCCTGCAGCCAATCAGAAGCCACGCTTTGGTTTTCGAATAGTTCCGGGAATCAAACGGGCTCCCGGAACGCATTCTGTTCGAAAACCAAGGTACCACTGCACAGTCATACCTCGGGTTACGAACGCTGCGGGTTGCAGACTACACCGAACCCGGAAGTACCGGAATGGGTTACTTCCGGGCTTCGGAGCTCGTGCATGCGCAAAAACACAAAATGGCATCGCACGCATGCGCAGAAGCACCGAATCACGTCACACGCATGCGCAGACACGGAACTGCAGGTTGCGAACTTGCCTCCCACACGGATCACGTGTGCAACCCGAGGTATGGCTGTGGTAAGTTTAATAAATAAACAAATAAGCAAGGGGAAGGGCCATTGCTCAGCGGCAGAGAACCTGATTTGCCTGAAGAAGATGCCAAGTTCCATTCCATTATTTATTATTTATACCCCGCCCTAAAACCTAGGAGAGCCATTGTCAGTCAGTTATACAGACCAATGGTCTGGCTCTGTATAAGACAGCTTCCTATGTTCCTGTGATGCAAGGTTTGGGGCAGGTCAGCATGGGGGGGGGTTGGGGGGGGGAGGCAACAGTTTCCCCACCACCCCTGAGCCATGATTGCACTACCAGTCCTCTGCTTTCTGCTTGACTGTGAACGAGCTGCAGGCCTGGGGCAGGGGATGCATGTAAACCCAGAAATCCACTGCCGAGGACACAGAGGGCAAGGCACAGTTCTCCCGGCACTCACCTATGCCCCACCGTCGTCATGGCCAACGCCAGGTAGCAGCCAATGGGGAGGCCCGACCGGACGGCCTTCAACAGTGGGTGATACGTAGGAGATTCCGCCAGCTCAAGAGCCGCAGAGGAGACGGGAGCAGGAGGCCAGCCCTGCTGCATGCCGTAGTCGTTGGCGTGCAGTTTCAGCCTCAAAACCAGCCCCCAGGCCCACTGGTTGAAGGAGGTTTCAGGTGTCTCTCCATAACGGACAACGCTGGCCAGGTAGGAGACCTAGACCATGATAAATAATAATAATAAATTTTATTTATACCCCGCCCTCCCCAGCCAAGACCGGGCTCAGGGCAGCTAACACCAGGTAAAAACAATTGATTAAAATACAACTTAGAAACAAGATTATGTACGACGTTAAAATGCAGCCTCATTTCAGTAGAAACTCAAATCAAAAACTTTTGGTGGGATGAAAATGTCAAATCTTCACCAAGGCCAACTATCCAGACTGGTCCTACGTGGGCCAGAAAAAAGCCAGGGAAGTCCCCAAATAGGAGTTCCATCACAGGAGGAGAAAGGGAAAAGGAAAGAGAGGAAGGGGATCAAGTTGATTTCAAGCCAAAGGCCAGGCGGAACAACTCTGTCTTACAGGCCCTGCAGAAAGAAATCAGATCCTGCAGGGCCCTGGTCTCATGAGACAGAGCGTTCCACCAGGCCGGAGCCAGGGCTGAAAAGGCCCTGGCTCTGGTTGAGGCTAATCTGACCTCCTTAGGGACCTCTAGGGTGTTGCTATTTATGGACCTTAAGGTCCTCCATGGGGCAGATCGGGAGAGGCGGTCCCGTAAGAGAGACGGGACTTCCGGTTTGTCTACACAGCATCTTCGAGCAGTACAATGTTACTTAGCGATGCTTTAACCTGAAGATTGATGGACTCCAACTCCCATCAGCACACCAGCACCGCTGATGGTCAGGAATGATGGGAACTGTAGTCCAGCAAAAATCTGCATTGGCCACAGGCTTCACCTACATTTACGGGAGGGACCGAGGCAACAATTGCACAACCTTCCATCCAACAGAAGCGCAGGGCAGTTTTTAAGCAACAGTTTACGGGAACCCAGCTCGTCGCTGCCTCCCCCAAAGCTAACAGGATTGTATAAAGAAGTATTATTCTATGATGAACACACAAGAAGGATTTGACACTGTGAGCAATAGAAGGGATTAAAGATTACGGCAGTTTTGTTAAGGTTCAAGAGATAGAAGGCAGGGTGCAGCAGGGGGTGAGAAATGGAAACACCATGGAAAAGCAGGTGAGAAGTTGGGGGAAAGTTTTTATTATGTACAGTGGTACCTCGGGTTACAGACGCTTCAGGTTACGCATTTTCAGGTTGCGCACCGCGCTGAACCCAGAAGCACCGGAAGGGGTTACTTCCGGGTTTTGGCGCTCACACATGCACAGAAGCACTAAAGAGCACTTTGCGCATGCGCAGACGCGGCGCTGAGGGTTGCGAATGTGCCTCCCGCACGGATCACATTCACAACCTGAGGTTCCACTGTATTGAAATGTATGTGTGAATTTTGGAAAACTTAATAAAAAAAACTTCAGAGCAAAAAAGCCAAGCTAACAAGAAGCATTCAAGGAAGAAGGACGTACCTGCTTGATGCTTTCAGAAATGAGCCCGCTGTACGGTTTCTGAGAGAGGTACTTCTGGTAAGCTTCTAAGACCATGAGCGCCACTTCAGCGTGGACCGCTGGGTCGAGATGAAGGCCGCCCTGACGATGAATGGCATTTAAGACACGGGCCTTAAATGTACAACCCTCCCATCACATCACAGTAAACCGTGGTCCCTGGGGCAGGTATGTTTGAACAAGGGACTGCGGTCTGTCTCAGTCCCAATGAACTGAGGGTTGTTCTTGGCTTCCTGACAGAGTTCCTTGAGGAGTAACAGCCCCTGGCCTGTTTCTTCTCTGCACTAGCAGGGAGAAGGCAAAACAACCCAGAAGGCAGCATGCTGGCAAATAAACAGTGGTGGCTTGCAGAGGCATGCCTCTGTATTTTAACATTTTGTTGGAAGCCGCCCAGAATGGCTGGGGAAGCCCAGCCAGATGGGCGGGGTATAAATAATAAATTATTATTATTATGTCGGTTTTCAGAGGCCAAGGGTAAAAAAATTCCATTTACCCAAGCCTTTGGGCTGCTCATTTGCAATGTGGATAAAAACTAGCCTTTTGCAGAGAGGTAAAATTTGCATTTGTTGCTCCGCCCATTTCCGCTCTGTCCCCGCCCATCCACTGGCCTCACAAAATTTCCCATAAGAGAATGGAGCCCTCATGTAGAAAAAAGGGCTCTATGAAATCTGCACAAACCTTCCTCTGGACTGAAACCAGGTTTTATAATAATACTAAGAAGTAGTAGTAGTAGTAGTTATTATTTATACCCTGCCCATCTGGCTGGGTCCCCCCAGCCACTCTGGGCGGCTTCCGACAAAACACTAAACTAGTAAACATTAAAAGCTTCCCTAAACAGGGCTGCCTTTAGATGTCTTCTAAAAGTTTGGTAGTTATTTTTCTCTTTGACATGTGGTGGGAGGGAGTTCCACAAGGTGGGTGCCACTACCAAGAAGGCCCTCTGCCTGGTTCCCTGTAACCTCACTTCTCGCAGTGAGGGAACCGCCAGAAGGCCCTCGGCGCTGGACCTCAGTGTCCGGGCAGAACGATGGAGGTGGAGATGCTCCTTCAGGTATACTGGACCAAGGCCATTTAAGGCTTTAAAGGTCAGCACCAACACTTTGAATTGTGCTCAGAAACGTACTGGGAGCCAGTGTAGGTCTTTCAAGGCCGGTGTTTCAAGACCAGTGTTTTACTTTGCAATCAGCTGATGCATTCATTACGACATAGCAAAAGCCCGTTTAAAGGAGCTTTTCAGTCCTGCACAGGTGTGTGTGGGGCGGCGGCTGTCTTCAAAAATGGAGCCTGCCACCTGCAGTTCCCGCCCCCCACCCCAAAGTACTGGTATTAAAAATAACTGGAAATTTTAATGCATTGTTCGATTCACTGATTAAAAAGCTGCAGCCTTCTTTCTCCACACGCACCTGCTCACCGAGTCCCCAGTTCAGTCCTTCCAGGATAATGCAGGCGAGTTTGTTCTCCACTTCAGTGAGGCTGTGATTCAGAAGCCAGTCGCGGATCAGGGCTACCTCGGAGGAAGACGGCTTCCAGAGGTGCATGGGCAGCTCTTTAAATAAATAAAGAGAAACCTAAGAAGAAAAAGGTGACAGATATGCCGATGAAGATGCTGGAGTAGAGCGACAACCGGGAAAAGATAAGACATAACATTTTACAAGAAAAGGAAGAAACACCACGGACAGAATAATTGCCACACACAGGAAGAATAAGGATATAGCTTGAGTGCCTCACTTGTAGTTTTGTAAAGCATTTAATGTGCCAACACGAATACAAGTTATTAATATTGCAGTTGTTGTATAAGGGATTATTATGATGACTGGAATGTAATAGAAATTAATAAGATTTTGGAATGCAGAAATAAAAAAAAGCATAAAACCATCCATTCTAGCATGGGGGGGGGCACCTAAATTACATAATTCGGCATTTGAACGATTGGTATTAGTAATTGTATTATAAATTGGTATTTTTTTAAAGAGGCTGCTAAAGGTAAAGGTAAAGGGGACCCCTGACCATTAGGTCCAGTCGTGACCGCCTCTGGGGCTGCGGTGCTCATCTCACTTTATTGGCCAAGGGAGCCGGTGTACAGCTTCCGGGTCATGTGGCCAGCATGACTAAGCCGCTTCTGGCGAACCAGAGCAGCGCACGGAAACGCCGTTTACCTTCCCGCCAGAGTGGTACCTATTTATGTACTTGCACTTTGTGCTTTCGAACTGCTAGGTTGGCTGGAGCAGGGACCGAGCAACGGGAGCTCACCCCCTCGTAGGGATTCAAACCGCCAACCTTCTGATCGGCAAGTCCGCATCCATGAGGCTGTTACTGGAATGTAATTGAAAACTAATAAAAATGTTATAATAAAAAGACCATCTCAAAGGTCCAGGGAAGTCTTTTTCAACACTGCTGGGAGTGAGTAACCTTGCAAAAATATAGGCTCATAAAGCAACAGAATGGAAATCTTGGACCCATTTACACAAGCCTCTGTTGGCATCCATCTATCTCAAGAGACAATGGAGTGTACCTCCGGGGGTGAAGTCAAACTGCTGTGACTCTTATTAGCAGTATGGGCTCTATGGCCCTTGGGTCCTCCAAGCTCCTATCTCCAGCAAGCCTGTGCATGTTCTGTGATTCATAACATGCTTCTAGTCCCTACTGTTTAAATTAATTATTTATTTATTATTTATTTATTTATTTATTTATTTATACCCCGCCCTTCCTGGTTCAAAAACTGGGCTCAGGGCGGCTAACAACAAATTTAAAACACTTAATTATAAAAGCAGCCTAAAATACAGTATGAAAACATGAATAACAATAAAATTCAAAAATCAAAAATCAATTAGATAATCCCCAGGGCTAGCTGGCTGAAATTGGTCCTACTTGGGCCAGCGAGGAGGCCAGGGGAGAATTAGCTGTGGGGTCTCAGAGCGGGTGATCTTCATAAAAGGGGAGGGGGAGGGAAAGGAAGGGAAATAAAAGATCAGGCTGAATTCAAATTAAAGGCCAGGCAGAATAGCTCTGTCTTACAGGCCCGACGGAAGGAGGTTAAATCCTGAAGGGCCCTAGTCTCATGGGACAGAGCATTCCACCAGGTCGGAGCCATCACTGAAAAGGCCCTGACCCTGGTGGATAGTCTTACTTCCTTAGGGCCTGGAACCTCTAAACTATGGTTATTCATGGACCTTAAGGTCCTCTGCGGAGCATACCAGGAGAAGCGGTCCTGTCGATATGAGGGCCCAAACCACAAAGGGCTTTACCCAGGTAAGAGCTGCAAGGTGTGCATTTGGGAGGTGGCAGGCGGTGAAATATCAGGGTATGGGTGAATGAGGATTCCATCATTCAGAAGGTGAAGCCGAAGGTCCTTGCCGTTCCTCTTCCGAACCAGAATAAACACAAAACAACAGGGCTGGAGTACAATTCTGGCGGGAGCATTTTAAGTCGTGGTCTGCACATGGCCAAAGGACATTCTCCATCAACTGTGCCCAGCAGAGGCTGCAGCACAGCATGGCGTGGTTCTTACCATGCCAACCTTTTCAATGGTCTCTTTGACTCGATCCAGAAGAACAGAGATCATGCTGGTGTGGACAGCGGTGATGGCGCCCAGGAGCTCCCGGCCGACCTTTGAGAAAGTCTCTCTGGTGGAAAGGCTGACGTAAGACACCTGGAGAAATACAGCGGGTTTTATTTCATTTTTAGCCGGCCGCTGAGGCTTTCCCTGGTAAAACGCCATTTCTCTCTTTTTAAAAACATAACTTTTACTGAATGATTTTATGTTACAAAAAACATTACAATCATACTACCACAAAATACAATTGAGAAATAAAAATTACATACATCAATATTTTGTTTATTTGTTATTTACCGTCTTATTTCCTCCCAAACATTCCATTCCATACCACACACACACAGGGAAAAAAGAAGAAAAGAAAAAATTAATAATGATAATAATTAAAATAAATATTCTTTCCCCTTTTATCTTAAAAAATCTTTTCTTCAATTTTGACTTCCTGTCAAGTCCCTTCGCGTGTGTTTTATCTTACAATTGAATGTACCCAAAACAATGAACCTTTCTATATAAATTTTCCAAACATAATAAATCCTTAACTGTTATCCACCTCCTTTTACTTCCTTTGTCACTCGAATGCTAGCACGGAGTCAAAACGCCATTTCTCAGCAAACAGCCTTGCTCAACTTCCGACAGACGACTGGCTGGCTGGGACCAGGAAAAGGAGGCCGACACACAGCCATCTCTTAGCAAGTTCGGAGCAGAGGCAAGATTCGAACCCGGGGCTGCTTGCTTCGCAGCTCCGCCTCGCAGCTGCAGTGCGGAAGCCACTCCCGGGTCGGAGCTTTCCGCCCAACACCGCAGCTCCCTCTCACCTATCGAACTGCTCCTGGCTCACCTCATAGATTTCCAGCACGATGACTCTGACAAAGTCTTGGTCAGCATCCTCGCGTTTCGCCTGAGCCATCTGGGCAAACGTCGTCAGCAGGCAGATCTCCTCGGAGCCGTTCATCGACTGGAGATACTTTTCGAAATTCTCCAGGTGGGCTGGGTCTGCCGGTGGCAAAAGAGGGGGCTGGTTTTATTTCAAGGGCAAAGATCGGAGGTCCTCCTTTCATGGGCGTGTCATTCCACTCTGCGTCACAGCGGTGAGCTACAGATATTGTCTGACTGCAACACCCACTGCCCCTGAGAAATAGAGTCTGCTATCTGGGGCAGAGGGGAGCTTGAGTCCAGCATCATATGGAGGATGAGGATAATGACTAATAACAATAATAGTAGTAATAATAATAATAATAATAATAATAATAATAATAATAATTTATTTATACCCCGGCCATCTGGCTGGGTTTCCCAGCCATTTTGGGCGGCTTCCAGCAAAATATTAAAACACAATAATTCATCAAATATTAAAAGCTTCCCTAAATAGGGCCACCTTCTGTTGTCTTTTAAAAACAAAATAGTTATTTATTAAAATAAAGGTAAAGGTACCCCTGCCTGTTCGGGCCAGTCTTGCCAGACTCTAGGGTTGTGCGCTCATCTCACTCTATAGGCCAGGAGCCAGCGCTGTCCGCAGACACTTCCGGGTCACGTGGCCAGCGCGACAAAGCTGCATCTGGTGAGCCAGCGCAGCACACGGAACGCCATTTACCTTCCCGCTGGTAAGCGGTCCCTATTTATCTACTTGCACCCGGAGGTGCTTTCAAACTGCTAGGTTGGCAGGCGCTGGGACCAAATGACGGGAGCGCACCCCGCCACAGGGATTCGAACCGCCAACCATGCGATTGGCAAGTCCTAGGCGCTGAGGTTTTACCCACAGCGCCACCTGTGTCCCATATTTATTAAAATAGATTATTACTATTATTACTATTATTATTTTTTACTAATAATTTATAATTTAATTAAAATAGATTATTTTAATTAATTAAAATAGTTAATAATTTATTAAAATAGTTAATAATTTATTAAAATAGATTATTACCATTATTATTTTATTTATACTCTGCCCATCTGGCTGGGTTTCTCCAGCCACTCTGGGCAGCTTACAGCACATAAAAAATAGTTAGACATAAAAAAACTTCCTAACACAGCTTTCAGATGTTTTCTAAAAGTCAGATAGTTGTTTATTTCCAAATTGGCTACTGCTGCTGTGTTCTAAATAGATAAGGGGCCTGAACGGCTGCCCAGCATGACCAAGTCTGCACACAGCAGCTAGCATGGGGTGGAGGCGGGCAGATCTCTTCCTAGCGGCAAAGAATTGGGAGTGGAAACACACAAACAGCTGTAAAAAAAAGAAAAAGAAAAGCCATCTGCCTATGTGGTGTAGTGGTTAAGAGCTGTAGACTCGTAATCTGGTGAACTGGGTTCGCTTCCCCGCTCCTCCACATGCAGCTGCTGGGTGACCTTGGGCTCGTCACACTTCTCTGAAGTCTCTCAGCCTCACTCACCTCACAGAGTGTTTGTTGTGGGGGAGGAAGGGAAAGGAGAATGTTAGCCGCTTTGAGACTCCTTAGGGTAGTGATAAAGCGGGATATCAAATCCAAACTCTTCTTCTAAGCCCAGCCATTTGTCCCCAAAGCAGATCTACCCACCAGCCTTCAGAAGGTTACACAGAAGGGAATGTGGATCTCAGGTCAAAAAAGATTCCCCAACATTGCACCACCACCATCACAAGAAGATGGCCAAAGGGCTGCATCCCAGTGATGGATTCAGAAGGAATCGGCGCTTGCCTGCGTGACCACTTGCTTGGTCCGGGGACACCAGCCCTGACGCTTACACCAAAGGCAGATGAGCATCCAAATATACCTGGCTGAAATTCCACATTCAAACACCCAAAGAAAGAAAGGGAGAAGGGGGCGTTGAGACGCTACCATTGAGTTGGCGTTTGCAGTCAGCCAGCTGCACCGCGGCGCACAGCTTCTCCAGGTTCTCGCTTTCTGCGCAGTGCATGATGGAGAACAGTTTCCAGAGCATGTTGCAGGACAGAGTCCCATACGGCATCTCGGACATAAAGAGCCAGACCCCTAGCCTGTTGGGAAAGGGAAGAACAAACGGAAATGTTTCGGGTACAGGAATAATAATAATTTATTATTTATACCCCACCCATCTTGCCAGGCTTCCCCAGCCACTCTGGGCGGCTTCCAACAAAATATTAAAATACAATAATTCATCAAATATTAAAAGCTTCCCTAAACAGGGCTGCCTTCAGATGTCTTCTAAAAGTCATATAGTTGTTTATCTGTTTGACATCTGAAGGGAGGGCGTTCCACAGGGCAGGCGCCACTACCGAGAAGGCCCTCTGCCTGGTTCCCTGTAACTTCGCTTCTCGCAGTAAGGGAACCGCAAGAAGGCCCTCGGAGCTGGACCTCAGTGGCTGGGCTGAACGATGGGGGTGGAGACGCTCCTTTAGGTATACTGGGCCGAGGCCGTTTAGGGCTTTAAAGGTCAGCACCAACACTTTGAATTGTGCTCGGAAATGTCAGTGTACAACCTGTATTGTCAGTGAGTGTACAATTGTCGGAAACGTACTGGGAGCCAATGTAGGTCTTTCAGGACTGGTGTTATGTGGTCTTGGCGGCTACTCCCAGCCACCAGTCTGGCTGCCGCATTCTGGATTAGTTGTAGTTTCCGGGTCACCTTCAAAGGTAGCCCCACGTAGAGCGCATTGCAGTAGTCCAAGCGGGAGATAACCAGAGCATGCACCACTCTGGCAAGACAGTGCACGGGCAGCTACCATTGCTGCAAAGGCAGAGAGGATTCTCAATTGGTCCAGCCACTCACTTTGTCAGCTTCGGCACATCTCTCCTGCAAACGCATATCACCCTAACCCTGGCAATTTACATGCTAAAAAGCTCTGATAAAAGCCATTTCCCTCCACGGTTTGAGGATTTGAGTTCTGGCCTTCTATCGGGTCCCACCTGACTTCACAGCTCTCTTCTAGACGCAGCCTAGACTTCCCCAACTGCCACAAATGCCACCCCCCCGCCCCCGGCACAGCCCCTCGGTTCCTACCTTTTCGCTTTCAGAACTTGGAGGACAGCCCGCAGGAAGAGCTCATCGAATTCCACCTGCAGTTTCTCAACAGAGTAAGGGTGCATCTCATAGCCATAGCCTTTGGCCTGGCTGGCATACTGGGCCCAGTGGTCACTCACATAGCAAAGCGTCATCCTAACAGCAGGAGGCGAGGGGGGGGAACGGGGAGGGGGAACAGGACAATGCGGAAAATCTGAATGTCTACAAATCATTTAAGAACATAAGCAGTGTCAGCTTCGCCTTTGAGCCGGTGCCAACGACTGGGCTCAACCTCTTCTGCCCTGACTGGGCCAGGCAAGATGAAAGCACTTCCAGAGACCTTCTACTGCAGGAGAGCAGGTCTAAGTGCATTGGACCCACAACTTTGAGCAGTGAGCACCAAAGTCAGCAGAGTATGAATTACACGAACGAAAGCTCTGAAGCATAACTTCTTTATCCTCTTACAGCTAAAGGTAAAGATAAAGGGACCCCTGACCATTAGGTCCAGTCGTGGCCGACTCTGGGGTTGCGGTGCTCATCTCGCTTTATTGGCCGAGGGAGCCGGCGTACAGCTTCCGGGTCATGTGGCCAGCATGACTAAGCCGCTTCTGGTGAACCAGAGCAGCGCACGGAAACACCATTTACCTTCCCGCCGGAGTGGTACCTATTTATCTACTTGCACTGGCATGCTTTCGAACTGCTAGGTTGGCAGGAGCTGGGACCGAGCAACAGGAGCTCACCCCATTGTGGGGATTCGAACCGCCGACCTTCTGATCGGCAAGCCCTAGGCTCTGTGGTTTAACCCACAGTGCCACCCATGTCCCCTTACAGCTACTGCATGTACCCCATGTCTCTTACAGCTACTGCAAATTAAAATAAACTAAAGACTAAAGGAGGCTTCTGGACTGCATGAGTGTTACAGTTTCTTACGCAGTCATCTTATCTCTACACAGATAACACTCAGACTCATTCAGAGTCGGGCAGGAGTGGAAGAAGCGATGAGCAGATTCCGCCCCCTCCTTTCTGAAAACACCATGAGATCCTTGCAATGGGAGGGGTGAAAATATCCACAAGAAGAGCCTTGCAGCTGGATCAGCCATTGTAGTCCAGCCTCCTGCTCTCATGGTGGCCAACCACTGTGGACTCTCCTTCCTTGGAGGTTCTTAAGCAGAGGTTGGATGGCCATCCCTCTTGGATGCTTTAGCTGAGATCCCTGAAATGCACAGGATGGCCCTTCGGGGTCCCTTTCAACTCCACAGTTTTCTGATTCTGTGATCTGTAAATGATTAGGATGATGCAACAGCTGCTGAACCACACATACCAAAGGCCCCTTTGGAAAGATGCAAAGAACCACAAGAAGCTGTTGCATGGCCCTCAGACTCCTTCTGACTCTACAATTCTAAGATGTTTTGATTCTAAAAAATGTAAAGAACCCCTGGATGGTTAAGTCCAGTCAAAGGTGGCTATGGGGTTGTGGCGCTCATCTCACTTTCAGACCAAGGGAGCCGCCGTTTGTCCACAGAGAGCTTTCTGGGTCATGTGGCCAGCAGGACTAAACTGCTTCTGGTGCAACGGAACACCGTGATGGAAACCAGAGAGCACGGAAACGCCGTTTACCTTCCCGCCACAGTGATACTATTTATCTACTAGCACTGGTGTGCTTTTGAACTGCTAGGTTGGCAGGAACTGGGGCAGAGCAACGGGAGCTCACCCCATCGCGGGGATTCGAAACGCCAACCTTCCGATCGGCAAGAACAAGAGGCTCAGTGGTTCAGACCAGAGTGCCACCCATGTGGACCTGTGCCCAGAAAGCATGGGGCAAAAGGAGAATGTAGATGAGTCTTGGTGCTGCCCTTGTAAGACAGCAGAGAGAAGGATTGGGACGAAGCCAGAATCAGTTGACTCTGCCTGTTGCTGTCTCTGACACCACCTGTACACCCAGCCCCACAGCACAACAGGAAAGTTCCCTTGCACACAGGTGCTCACCTGACACCTGCTGCTGCACACAAAGATCTATACATCAGGGCGCTAATCTAACGCTGGCAGAAGAACAAGATCACTCAGGTGTTTCCTTTGGAGCAAAGCGGCAATTACAAACTGGGATGGGATGACGAGGCGAGCTGGACAAACAGCGACCTCCACAATCCCACGTTGGCCAAGAAGGGGCCTCTGCTGCTGCCCGAGGCTACCAAGCGATGCTCCTTACCTGATGAGGTGGCCAATTCGTTTCACAAACTGCCTATAGCGGGCTCTGTTGAAGGTTTCCAGTCCCACGGCAAGAAGTTCCACTAAAGAGTTTGCAAACGCAAAGACCTTCATCATCTCTTGAGGCGTTGTTTTCTCAGGAACGTAGATGCCTTCGCGACAGATAAAACAGATCAGGATTGGCAAAGGTGGCGAAGGGGAGAATTAGCGTGTTATTAATAAGTCCTGTTGAAACTGGAATATAGTTTAGACTACGACAAGTGTGCTGTCATATATATTCCAGCATTTCTTATTTTTCCATTTCATTTCACTTTCAATTTGTACACCGCCTTTCTACATTACCACACACAAGGCAGTTTACAGCGGCGAAATATACAGCACACCTTATAATAACCTGATCCAATACAAAAATTCATGATAAAACATAACTTTAAAACGGAACGACCTACATCAAATAAAGTAATATCCAATAATCTATTGGAATATAATAGTACACAGTAAAATTAACTCTCAAAACATCAGCAAAAACATCAGCTAAACTGAAATTCACTCTTAACAATTGCAATAAATAATTACTGAACTACGATCAATAAAAATAACTGCAAGTCAAAATATGATACATGCAAAACCGTGTAAAGGGATCAAATTGAGAAACGAAGACACACCACTTATAAAATTATTTATTATCTAGAAAATTAATCTTAACCTCCGTCTTAGTTATGGGAGCCAGTCCAACTGAACTAGGCTCACTCCTGTTCCCAACCTACTAAATAGGAACATAGGAAATTGCCTTGCGCAGAGTTCGAGTGTTGATTCCTCTAACTTAGTCTACACTGACTGCCAGCGGCTCCTTCGGGGTTTTATACAGCCATCTTTCTCCCCAGGCCTACGTGGAGATGCTGGGGATTGCGGCCTTTCCATATATACCAGCTACTTCAGTTTCTATACTGCCCGATGCACATCCCTTGGGGACTTCGCTCACCTTTAGAATCAAACCCAAGGATGTGCTGGAAGAGTTCGTGAAATGGAAACTGGGACAGAAGCGCGATCAAGTCGTCTTCCAGGAGGAGGACCCAGCTAGTCTCAGAATCTTCGTCCTAGGACAAAAGACAACAGCGCATCCAAAGGCTGCATTTCCCGCTGTCCCAGAAGTGCACAGTGCCATCTCTCTTTATTTTTTTTAAATTAAATTTTATTAACATATAAAACACATAAAAGGTAAAGGGACCCCTGACCATTAGGTCCAGTTGTGGCCGACTCTGGGGTTGCGGCGCTCATCTCGCTTTATTGGCCGAGGGAGCCAGCATACAGCTTCCGGGTCATGTGGCCAGCATGACTAAGCCACTTCTGGAGAACCAGAGCAGCGCACGGAAACGCCGTTTACCTTCCCGCCAGAGTGGTACCTATTTATCTACTTGCACTTTGACATGCTTTCGAACTGCTAGGTTGGCAGGAGCAGGGACCGAGCAATGGGAGCTCACCCCGTCGCAGGGATTCGAACCGCCGACCTTCTGATCGGCAAGTCCTAGGCTCTGTGGTTTAACCCACAGCGCCACCCACGTCCCTTAATTCCTTAAAGATAGCTCACTCTTTATTCACTTTTTGTACCATATCTCCTCTTATCCTCCCTGTTAGTGCCATCCCTCTTTAAAGGTACCTCTTCTCCTCCTTCATCCACCAGAGTCCAGTTCCCAGATTCCTGCCCAGATGAGGAAGACGCCTTCCGTTCGCTCGGTTTCATGTGGCACATGAACTCCGCACGATTTCTGCGAATCGCAAAACGCAGCAGGCCGTGAAAATTGGGTCACAGAGACTAAGAGAGGGGGAGGAGGCTCCGTCCTTGCTGGCTAGTGTTCGGGGGGGGCAAGGGAGAGGGGAGAGCAAAGTCAGCAGCTCTCAACTGCCTCGGCAGCCCCCTCCTGCAGCTGACCCAACTGCAAACAAATAAACTGAGTCACAGGGAATGGGCTTTCCTTGCGCTTGATCCAGAATCAGCGCTTAGGGCAGAATTCTGCAGCGCAATGGCTGGCAGGAGTGAGGCCTTGTCAGCATACAGCACCTGTGCTCAGAAATCTGCACTGGCTGATTTGCTACTGGACCAGGTTCAAGAGTTACTATTAGAATGTAGTACTACTAGTTACTACAGTGGTACCTCGGGTTAAGTACTTAATTCGTTCCGGAGGTCCGTTCTTAAACTGAAACTGTTCTTGACCTGAAGCACCACTTTAGCTAATGGGGCCTCCTGCTGCTGCCGCGCCGCCAGAGCACGATTTCTGTTCTCATCCTGAAGCAAAGTTCTTAACCTGAAGCACTATTTCTGGGTTAGCGGAGTCTGTCACCTGAAGCGGCTGTAACCTGAGGTACCACTGTACTAGAATGTATTTCAGTTAATTGATTGTGATTTTACATAAACGGTGCTATTTTTACTGTTGTTAGCCCCTCTGAGCTTGGCTTTGGCTGGGGAGGACAGGATTTAAATAAATAAAAATTATTATTATTACAGTGGTACCTCTGGTAAGGAACTTAATTCGTTCCGGAGGTCCGTTCTTAACCTGAAACTGTTCTTAACCTGAGGTACCACTTTAGCTAATGGGGCTTCCCGCTGCCACCGCGCCGCCACCACCACACAATTTCTGTTCTCATCCTGAGGTAAAGTTCTTAACCCGAGGTACTACCTCTGGATTAGCAAAGTCTGTAACCTGAAGCGTTTGTAACCCGAAGCATTTGTAACCCGAGGTACCACTGTATTAGTATACAAAACCCTTAACAGTTTCCAAAAGGCCAGAAAATACATTTTATGTATGTGACAACAGCTGCATGGATGTTACTAGCCCAAGGATGGAAAGAAGAAATTTAAAGCAGCTGTGTAGATGACACAGAATTTACAGTTTGTGGAGAATATTCTCCAGAGAATATTCTCACCTCACATCGCTAGTCCTGTATATATCCAGTTTGACATTTTGTGGGTAGCTATGAGGTTACCTGCACAGGGGGGAAATAACTTTTTTTGCTTGGTTTTGAAGCACATCTTCCCTGCACAGGGCTAAGCAGAATAACACCCCTAGCACCACGGAGAGGAAGAGCGGCTCTTTTGTATACTTACTTGGCAGGAGACATAAGCAAAGCAAGGGACTGCATGAAGTGAAAGAGCCCCGAGGGGTTATCCAGAACCCGAATCTGAAAGCAAACAAGAAATTGAATGAGGGAGTTAAAAAAAATAAATAAAAGGTGCTACTCAAACCCGGGTGTCTGGGTAATCAAGATCGAAATGCACCCGATACGTCCAATTTATGGAGATACAGGTGGGGAAAAACAGTTTCCACAAGCGTTGAGGTGAGATGCTCAAAGGCAGATAAACACAAAACGAGCTCTGAGAGCAGATTAGAATATGCAGGAAAAGATGTTGGTGCAGCCCATCCCAGACTGTGCCATTTCAGACCTCAGATAGAGAGAATTATACTTTTAATGCTCCCTAAGATAAAATACACCTGCCTGTGAAAACAAGCATGTCAAGGGGCAAGGGAAGGCTAAACTGCTTTTCCCTTTTTTTAAAAAAGGCTAGCCTTTGCACATTCAAATTTCAAAGATGCTGCATTATCATTACATTACTCTTCATCCGAGGATCACCCCCCCCCCCCGAACAATGTGTAATGGTGTGGCCCTAGAACGACTACATTTGTCCTCCTGCCCACCCCCCCCACCCCCTTTAAAAGGTTTCACTAATCTAAAAAACTGTAACTCATTTGCGGTTTGGCACCCCAGTTTGGGGCATTCTTGTGGGGCAAGACCAGGGGTCAGCAAACTTTTTCAGCAGGGGGCTGGTCCACTGCCCCTCAGACCTTGTGGGGGGCCATACTATATTTTTTTGGGGGGGGGGATGAACGAACTCCTGTGCCCCACAAATAACCCAGAGATGCATTTTAAATAAAAGGACACATTATACACATGTAAAAACATGCTGATTCCCAGATCGTCCGTGTGCTGGATTTAGAAGGCGATTGGGCCGGATCCGGCCCCCGGGCCTTAGTTTGCCGACCCATGGGCAAGACCCCCCACACCTGCCTCCTAAAGTGCAACTGCCCAAGAGACAGCGAGATCTGGGTCCCCAGCACATCCCCGTAAGAAGCAAAGATTAAACATCCGCACCTGAATGAAAGGAACAGCCCACTTGCTAACGCCGGCCGGGCAGCGGAGGATGTGGTTTAAGAGGAAAATGTGGTCCCCTGGACAACCAACCTTTTGCAAGACAGACACCTGGAGAGACAGGAGACAATTTCAAAGGCAGTTAAGGGAGGGAAGGACTGCAAAGCCACAGTTACGACGGATCTCTTAAAATAGAAGCATACTGAAAGGCACGGTCCCTCTTCAAAGCTCCCCGTTCCAGACCCTCTTCTCCTTGCATTGCTATTCTTGACTTCCTTTTGCTAGGTCAGTTGGGGAATAGGACGCAGGTGGCGCTGTGGGTTAAACCACAGAACCTAGGGCTTGCCGATCAGAAGGTCAGCGGTTCGAATCCCTGCAATGGGGTGAGCTCCCGTTGCTCGGTCCCTGCTCCTGCCAACCTAGCAGTTTGAAAGCACATCAAAGTGCAAATAGATAAATAGGTACCACTCCAGCGGGAAGGTAAACGGCGTTTCTGTGTGCTGCTCTGGTTCGCCAGAAGCAGCTTAGTCATGCTGGACACATGACCCGGAAGCTGTACACCGGCTCCTTCGGCCAATAAAGCGAGATGAGCGCCGCAACCCCAGAGACCTAATGGACCTAATGGTCAGGGGTCCCTTTACCTTTACCTTATAGATATAAAAGGATTGCCCTAGCACCAGATTTAGGGTAGATCTGACTCCCTCTGTTTCTCACCAGCCTCTGCAGCCAGGAGAGCACGTCGCTCTCAAACTGAGGATCCTCAACGACCCTGCGCATGAAACTGAAGAGGACGCTGATGCATTCCTTCAAGGGACCCACGTCCGAAGAAACATTTTCAGCCTGTTTAAGAACTGCAAATGAGGAGAGAAGAAAAAGGATTAAGTGACCTCACAGTTGGAGTGAAATAATGCAGAGTACACTGGTACCTCGGGTTACAGATGCTTAAGATTACAGACACTTCAGGTTACAGGCTCCGCTAACCCAGAAATAATACCTCGGGTTAAGAACTTTGCTTCAGGATGAGAACAGAAATTGCACGACAGCGGGAGGCCCCATTGGCTAAAGTGGTACCTCAGGTTAAGAACAGTTTCAGGTTAAGAACGGACCTCCAGAACAAATTAAGTTCTTAACCCGAGGTACCACTGTACTGGGCCTCTGCTAGGAAGCCTGCACTGGGTTCGAAACCTTGCCTAGCCATGAGGAGGCCTGCACCAAGTTGCCGCCTCTTACTGATGGCCTGATTTCATTTATATTCCAGCTTTTCTCCACAAAGTTCAAGGTGGTCCACATGGTTTCCCCCCTCCACGTTTAATCCCCACCAGAACCCTATGAGGTCAGTGAGGGTAAGGCTTGAGAGGGGAATAGCCACCCAGCGTGGCTGGGGCAGCCCAGCCAGATGGGTGGGGTACAAATAATTAAATTGTTTAAATTGTTACTGTGATGGCCTGGGAATCCGATTCAGAGGGTGAACCGGAGGAATCCCAGCCTGCACAAGAGTCCCCGCCTCCAGGGCTGGCTGAACTGGGGCAGGGCCTTGATTCTGAAGTGCCTGCACCTGTGCCGGATCCTCGGGAGCAGGCACCAGGTGAATCCACTCTGGCTCCAGAGGTGATTGAAGACACAGTGCCTACAGGTGAGTCTCCCCCTGGGTCCAGTAACCCTTCAGCCTCTCCTGAACTGCAGAGGCTTAGGGCAGAGAGGCGAAGGGAACTGGTTTCTCCCAGGAGGAGTGCTCGCCTTAAGGCCAGGAGAGGCGGGGCTCCTGGGGGCCAGGACCGCCCCTGGCCTCAGAGAAGATAAAGGCCAGTCAGCCCGGTCCCAGGTTCGGGAGCAACGTCGTTGAAGAGCTGTTTCGGCCAGCATCCAGTCCTGTTTCCCCCAGAGTTCCTGTCCTTGCCTGGCTCCTCGCTGTGGACCCCGCTTCGCCCGTGGAGGACTGTCTGCCGACCCTCGACTCAGGTCCTGGACCTCGCCCCACGGTAACCTCCCCCCGGGACCAGCACAGTTACAAGGTCACCCAGTGAGCTTCATGGCCAGGTGGGGATGTGAACCCTGGTCTCCTGGTCTGACTCTGGTGGTTGTAAAGGGGTGGGAATGGGATAACCATCACCCCACTGGGGTATTTGGGGGCAGATGCAATTTAATGACATAAATACAGTCACACCTTCCGGAATGGATTACGTTCGAGAACCAAGGTACGACTGCAGTCCCCCTCCTTGGCTGGAGTGAGCACGCAATTGCAGGGTTGTGCACGCACACACACAGATGCTCTCAGCACCCACACACCACTGCCCATGTGCCCAGAGCATGAGAAACTGCCAAACAGGACCCCCCCCCTCCGTTTCACAATGGGGTTCTACGTCAACACCCCAATACATTTGCCACAGCCCCTTCTCTCACGCACTGTGTGGATAGTGGGAGGGCAGGGAGAGCAAAAACCCATCGTGCATTGCCAGAATGTACAAGAAGTTAGTCTGAACCTCCCCGGAATCAAGTACGTCAAATGAGCATATGCGCTTCGCTTGCGTAATTTATGCAGGTTGCAGAACGGGAGCGGAATTCTGCCGCTTTCTGCACACGGCGTCCCTGATGCTCCCTGCCCATGGGGAGTTAATTGGAATATAACTTGGATACACGCACCTGGCGGCGGCTGCTGCTGAATGCCCACAGACCTCAGCGAGGAAGAGCTGCTGAGAAGCCTGTAGATGTAGGATTCCACCTGCAGGCGGGACAACACAGACGTGTACAAGTGCAAGGCCAGGGTCTGGTGCACATGCTCAGCCTGGGCTTCGAAGAGCCTCTTCAGGTCTCCCAAAGCGCCTTCGTTCATCTCGACCGTCTGGTAGCGATGGTGGCCGGACACTTTGCATTGATCAGCACAGACACCCTGCAAGGGAAGCAATGTTCAAAATGTGGAGTTAAGGCCGGCGGGGCGGGATCCTTTCAATAATTTTATTAAGTGACCTTGTTGCACAATTCGATCTCCTAACATGACTTTCTCAACGTATTGTGGCATTTTAGGTATCAGGGTTTTTATTATGATGATTGCAACTGTCGAGAGTGAATTTCTGTGCAATTATTTGTTGATATTCTGAGAGTTCATTTTGTTGTGCGCTATTATATCCTGATAGGTCATTAAATATTACTTTGATAGGTTAAGAACCCTAATTTTTTTTATTATTGATTTATTTGTACCGGATAAGTTTATTATTAAGATGTGCGGCTTTGTATATTTTGTGGTTTTCGCAGCTCGCGAACCACCCTGTGTATAATAATATAGAAGGGCGGAGTACTAATTAAAAGAAAGAAACAGAAAGCTCCAAAAACTCTATAGCTGAGTGTGGGCGCTCCTGAGCCGATCGAAGACATTCCTTAAAAGCGTGTGGTACAGCCCTCTCAGGTTGCTCATTCGGGAGCCCATGCCTGAAGCATTTCCGCAAGTCAAGAGGTGTTCCCTCAAAGATGAAAGCTATGGAAAAACTCTGGTCTAGGAGGCTAAGTAACAAGGCATGTTAAAAGGTAAAGGTAAAGGGACCCCTGACCATTAGGTCCAGTCGTGGCAGACTCTGGGGTTGCGGCGCTCATCTTGCTTTATTGGCCGAGGGAGCCGGCGTACAGCTTCCGGGTCATGTGGCCAGCATGACTAAGCCGCTTCTGGCAAACCAGAGCAGCGCACGGAAACGCCGTTTACCTTCCCGCCAGAGCGGTACCTATTTATCTACTTGCACTTTGACGTGCTTTCGAACTGCTAGGTTGGCAGGAGCAGGGACTGAGCAATGGGAGCTCACCCCGTCGCAGGGATTCGAACCGCCGACCTACTGATCGGCAAGTCCTAGGCTCTGTGGTTTAACCCACAGTGCCATCTGCGTCCCAACAAGGCATGTTAGGACTCACCATTTTGGGGGAGGGGAAATTCAAACAAGCAAATTCCCCCACACTACTAATACCTGCATTCTGAAATAAGTTAAAGGTAAAGGTACCCCTGCCCGTACGGGCCAGTCTTGACAGACTCTAGGGTTGTGCGCACTTATAATTTTAACAATCATAATTTATTTATATGCCACCCATCTGACTGGGTTGCCACAGCCACTCTGAGTGGCTTCCAGCAAATTAAACACATTTATTTAACTGTGTTTATATCCCGCCTTTCTCTCCAGGGAGCTCAAGGTGGTGCACACACAGTTCTGGCCCTCCTCATTTAACTAACTCCCAGAACAACAACCCTGTGAAGTTGGCTAGGCTGACAGGCAGCAACTGGCCCAGTCTGACACTCTAACCCAGTGTTTCCCAAACTTGGGACTCCAGCTTTTTGGGGGGAGTACAAATCCCATCATCCGTAGCTAGGAGAACGAGTGGTCAGGGATAATGGGAACCGTAGTCCAAAAACAGCTGGAGAGGCAAATTTGGGAAACACTGCTCTAAAAAGGTAAGAAAAGGTAAAGGACCCCTGGAAGGTTAAGTCCAGTCAAAAGCGACTATGGGGTTGCGGCGCTCATCTCACTTTCAGGCCGAGGGAACCGGCGTTTATCTGCAGAAAGCTTTTCTGGGTTATGTGGGCAGCATGACTAAACCACTTCTGGCACAACGGGACACCGTGACGGAAACCAGAGCGCAGGGAAATGCCGTTTACCTTCCCGCTGTAGCGGTACCTATTTATCTACTTGCACTGGTGTGCTTTCGAACTGATAGGTTGGCAGGAGCTGGGACAGAGCAACAGGAGTTCACTCCGTCGCAGGGATTCGAACCGCCGACCTTCTGATCGGCAAGCCCAAGAGGCTCAGTGGTTTAGACCACAGCGCCACAGTGTCACTAGCCCCTATGCCACACTGCATCTCTGATTCTTTATAAAACGTTACGTCTCCGGAGGGCTGAACCACCTCATTTTCTGCGAACGTATGAACCAATTTTTAGAAACATGCTTCGGTTACTACACCTGGATGGGCTGCTGTTCGTCCTTGAAAGTCCACAGGCGGCTCCTGGCGCTCTGGCAATCCAAGGCAATGGTCTGCAGCTCCGCTTCGGCAAGGAGCAGCTGCTTGCGGCACCGCCAGTAGTTCAGCAGCAGCTCAAAGAACTCGTGCCTGTCCTGGTGCGCCACAGTCCCAAACTCTTCCACGTAGGCGTCGACGTTCTCCAACCAGGAGCAGGGCTCAAAGACCTTCAGCTGCTCTCGGGTGAAAGGCAACAGCTCCGGCTCTGCCGGGATCTCAGGGTACAGCCTCTCCTTCGGTTTGAGGGGAGCAACCGCAACCGCCGCCAGCCTCTCCCTGAACAGCTCCAATGGGAGATCCGGATAGAGCATTTTGGGAGGGGATTTCTGAACCTGCTCTTTGCTGGGGGCACAGACGGCAGGAAGAACCTCTTCCGAAGGATGGGAAACAGACTGTTTGTCACTGCGTACGGTCTCAGTCTCTGGGTCCTGCGCACTCCCCAGCAAAGGCGGCGCGCAAGGAGCATTGCTTTCCGACAGGTCGCAGGAAGCAACTGCTTCGGCGAGGCTCTGAGGACTGGCTGGGTTTCCCCCGGTACTTTTCTCCTCCTGCAAAGTTCTGCCTGCAAATTCTTCCCCCTGGATCGGGGGCTCCAACGCGGCAGTTTCTGGAGATCCTTCATTTTCTACAGTTACTGTACTCGGTGGGACATCACAGGCATCCTTCACGTTTTCTATCTCTTTGGCTTCGTTGCAGAGCCTGGGCTCTGGAAGGCGTTCCCCCTGGGTGTCGCAGGACTGAGATGGTTCTTCTCCATCTCTAACTGAATCTGGAAGAGACAGCTGACAGGCGATGCTCTCCTCCTCTTCGCTTTTTTTCTTTTTTTCCTAGTGGAAAGAATTGAGGGGAGAGAGACAGCAACACTGAAGAATGAGATTTGAGGAACAAAAGACCCATAGGAACGTAAGATGGTCCCGTATGGGGAGTAATAATAATAATTTATTATTTAAACCCTGCCCATCTGGCTGGGTTTCCCCAGCCACTCTGGGCGGCTTCCAACAAAACACTAAAATACAATAACCTATTAAACATTAAAGACTTCCCTAAACAGGGCTGCCTTCAGATGTCTTCTAAAAGTCTGGTGGTTGCTTTTCTCTTTGACATCTGATGGGAGGGCGTTCCACAGGGCGGGTGCCACTACCGAGAAGGCCCTCTGCCTGGTTCCCTGTAACTTGGCTTCTCGCAGTGAGGGAACCGCCAGAAGGCCCTCGGCACTGGACCTCAGTGGCTGGGAAGAATGATGAAGTAAGGCCATTGATCCATCTAGCTCAGCAATGGCCACACTGGCTGGTAGCAACTATCTGGGATTTCAGACAAAAGGCATTCCCTGTCTCACCTAGAGATGTGAGGGCTTGATCCTGGGATTTTGCGTATGCAAAGGAGATACTCTACCACTGAAGGAGCTGCTCGATCACACACAGAGATAGATAGATAGATAGATGATAGATAGATAGATGATAGATAGATAGATAGATAGATGATAGATAGATATCCTGATCTACAAGCCCAGAGGAAAGCTTATGAGAGTGACTGGGTGCAGGGATACCAAAGAAGAATGCCCAAAACACCAGAGTGATCAGTATACCTGAAGGAGCGTCTCCACCCCCCATCGTCCAGCCCGGACACTGAGATCCAGCACCGAGGGCCTTCTGGCGGTTCCCTCACTGCGAGAAATGAAGTTATAGGGAACCAGGCAGAGGGCTTTCTCGGTAGTGGCGCCTGCCCTCCCACCAGATGTCAAGGAAATAAACAACTATCTGACTATTAGAAGACGTCTGAAGGCAGTCCTGTTTAGGGAAGCTTTTAATGTCTGGTGTTTTATCAAGTTATTAATATTCTTTTGGGAGCTGCCCAGAGTGGCTGGAGAAACCCAGCCAGATGGGTGAGGTATAAATAAATAAATAAAATTATTATTATTATTATTATTATTATTATTATTATTATTATTATTCTCTATTAAAGAAGGTGTAGACTTACAGCAAAACAGCCTGCCAGTTCTCCTAGCTTTTGCAACCAGGAGCTGCCTTGTCTGTACCTAAGCAAATATTATACATTCTTTATACAGCAAAGAAGCATACATCATTTCACCTGACTAAATGAGGGCATAGGTGTCAAATACCCAAATAAACCTTACAGATAGCTCCCCTTTTCTGAGCTCAGAGCTCAGCACCTCGAGCCCCACAGATAAGGGTAACATCAAAGCAATACAATTAGCCTATACCAAAAGCCAGTGAATGTAAACATTTATGAGCTTACTGCTACAACTATTACCAACCCTCCCCTTTTACTGAAGTACACCTTTAAATTGATGTTTTATTTAGACTGTTTCGCCCCTTTAGAGTCTATCGCCTGTGTGCGTTCCCCTGCTGCAATCTGCTCTTTGATTGCTTGTTACAGCTGGGTTGTGTGTGTGTGTGTGTGTGTTTGTGTGTTCGAGTCTTGTTGTATTTTTAATGTTTTCACTGCAAGCCACCTTGAAGCTGTTGTGACAGGCGAGATAAGAATACCAACAACAAACAACCTCTCATCCGTTTCTTGCAGAAGTGTTTGGCTTGCCACATCGTGGAATACTTCCCCAACTAATGAAAGCACTTTCTGGAAGGGAGCGGAGGAGATGAGAAACTGAAAATGCTGAATGCGAGCCAAGAGCCGAAGGAAATGCCATGTGAGAGTCACATTATTCCCAAGACTCGAGGTTAACTAATGCCACAGATTCAGTTTTCGCCATACTGGTACCCTGCTGGTACACTGGCTTGGGCTGATGGGAGAATAACCCAAAACATCTGCAAGATACCAGCTTGGCAAAGGATGCCAGAGATCACGCTGCCTCCGACAGTCATATATGACCTTATCTGACCTTTTCCAGCAGCAAAATAACGCTTATCCACAAAGGCCAGGAGGGGAAGCCTTAAAAAGCAGCCGTAGCATTTCAGCACAAAATCCAGGGTGTGTCCATCGGATTCCAAAGGATCCAAGCTCCCTTGTCCTTTCGAGCAACGGGTACCGTATTTTTCGCTCTATAAGACGCACTTTTCCCCCTTCAAAAATTAAGGGGAAATGTGTGTGCGTCTTATGGAGCGAATGCAGACTGCTTGGCTTCAGCGATAGCAACGCGAAGCCTCCGAAGCGCAGAGGGAGAGCTCCCCCTGCGCTCTGGAGGCTTCGCGTTGCTTTCGCTGAAGTTGCCTGAAGCCCCCGGAGCGCAGGAGGAGTTCCCGCTGCGCTCTGAAGGCTTGCGGATAGCCGCCTGAAGCCTGGAGAGCAAGAGGGGTCAGTGCACACCGATCCACTTGCTCTCCAGGTTTTGCTTCGCTGGAGAGGCGCTGCACAGTTTTCCCTCTCTGCGCAGCGCCCTTTCAGCGAAGCGGGAGGAGAAATGGAAGGGGCTCCGTTTCTCCTGCCGCTTCGCTGAAGGGGTGCTGAGCAGAGAGGGGGAGAATTTATTTTTTTTCCTGTTCTCCCCCTCCTATGGTCCGGTGCGTCCTATAGAGCGAAAAATACAGTAAGTTTCTAGCCCCCATGACTGCAGCCGTATGCTTATGAAAAGCTAAGGGGCTTTTAATCCTCTCTGACAAGAGAACTTGGCCATCAAGTCCCACCGATCCCTTTTCCTCTCTCTTTTGCTGAAGCTGCTTTCACAGAGGGCTTGGGGTATATAGACTAGTGGAGCAAGCAAGGCAGAATCTGCACTGGCCACAATGACGCAGAGAGAATCAGAGGCAGCAGGGAGAAAAGGAGAGAGAGAGAGAGAGAAGAGTCAAGAATACGCAAGTATTAGAAGGAAGGAGCTTCTTCTAAGCCTCACTTCGGACTCTAGGAGTGTTCGCCCGTTACATTCAGCACATGTAAATTCTGTACCAGTGTTGGTGCTGACCTTTAAAGCCCTAAACAGCCTCAGTCCAGTATACCTGAAGGAGCATCTCCTCCCCCATCGTTCTGCCCGGACACTGAGGTCCACTGCCGATGTATTACGGTATTTTAATATTTTGTTGGAAGTTGCCCAGAGTGGCTTGGGAAGCCCAGCCAGATGGGCGGGGTATAAATAATAAAAAAATATTATTATTATTATTATTATTATTATTATTATTATTATTATTATTATTACCTGTGTACATATTCACGGAACTGCATAAAATCAACAAGCGTGCACTCCTTCACACATTCCCTTGTATAATTGTAGAGACAGCTTGCAGTTGGGTTTGATATAATGTGTGAACAAGCCTTTTATTCTTATTTCAACCATTTCAAAGACCACCAGCCTAACCTGGATTCTGCACATCCTTGCCCCAAACTCCTCCAAATGCCTTTGTACTTTTCCGGCACTTTTGCCTGCATTTTGTGTATTCACCTGCTTTGCCTCAAATCCCACCTTCCCTTCGATCTCCTTCCCCAAGTGAAAGTGAAAGTCCAAGCCCCTGCATCGAACTGCCTCCTCCATCCCTCCCTCAGCTTCGTGGTTTCTCAATACCTCCAACGCTCAAATGGTTGCCGTCTTGCAGAGCTGCAAACCGACTTCTCTGCTTACGAAACTCCATGAAATGCCAGGCATGCTGATGAGCAGCAACAACGTTGCAGCGCTAGAACTTCCACTTAATCCATCAATAAACAAACGCTTCCCGGATACAAAGAAGGGTATTACAACCCAGTGTTGCAGCAACATCTGATTGCATCTCCATGGCCATCAAGGGTTGCCAGAGTAAAATTCCATAAATGTGGACAGAACGTAAAAGCTGCTTTGCTAGATCAGGCTAGAAGGCCACAGCCTAGCCTTTTGTTTCAAACACTGGGCAGCCAGACTTTTCAAAGCCCTCGCAAGGATGGCAAGATGGAGCCTCCCTATGGAAGAGCAGCAGTTTTGCTTGTCAACAGCCTAAATGGAGCCTCCTTGCCTAAAGACAGTCTACCTGCAGAATAACTAAATGAAGCCTTCCTGTGTAGAGAATGAGTCTACCTGTGGGCCACCTGAATTGAGAGCTCCCTCACCCCACTTGCTGAGAGGCAGTCTACCTCTGTTATACCTACACAGAGCCTACCTACCGAGAAGCAGTCTACCTGTGAGCCGCCAGAATGGAACTTGCTTGCTGACAGGCATAGTTGAGAGGCAGCTTACAGAATACCTAAATGGAGCCTCCAGTATTGAGAAACAGACCACCTGCCTAAGTGCCAGCTGCCTAAGTGGAACCTCTCTGTTGAGAGGCAGTCTACCTGCAAGAGGCCTTAATGAAGCGGCCCCTATTGGTAAACAGGCTACCAGCCACCTAAATGGATCCTTCCTGCTGAGAGGCAGTCTACCTGCGTGATGGAGGCAAAAAATAGTCTACCTGTAAGAGGTCTTAATGGAGCATCCCCTAATGAGAAACAGCCTACCTCCAAAATGCCTTAGTGGAGCTTCCCTGCTAAGAGGCAGTCTACCTGTGAGATGCCTTAATGGACACCCCCACCCCCTAAAAAACAAAGTCAGTCTCTGAAATACTGTACCTAAATGCAGCCTCTTCTGTCAAGCAGCAGTCTACCTGTGGAGCTTCCCTGCTAGGGGGCAGCCTACCTATGAGATGCCTTAATGGAACCTCCCCTAATGAGAAACAGTCTACCTGTGAGAAGCCTTGATGGAGCTTCCCTGCTAAGAGGCAGTCTACCTGTGAGATGCTTTAATAGAGCCCCCCCCCCAAAAAAGATAGTCAGCCTCTATAACACCTAAATGGAGCCTCGTCTATCCAGGAGCAGCCTGTGAGATGCCACCCCAAACATGAGCAAGGCAGGCAGCCTCTGAAATACCTAAATGGAGCCTCTCCTGTATAGCAGCAGTCTACCTGCGAGAAGCCTCAGTGGAGCCTCTGTGCTAGAGGGCAGTCTACCTGTCCTATAAGATGCCTTAATGGAACCTCCCCTAATGAGAAACAGTCTACCTGTGAGAAGCCTTGATGGAGCTTCCCTGCTAAGAGGCAGTCTACCTGTAATGTATTTCCCACCTCCTAAAAAAGAGAGCCAGTCTCTGAAATACTGTACCTAAATGCAGCCTCTTCTGTCAAGCAGCAGTCTACCTGCGAGAAGCCTCAGTGGAGCTTCCCTGCTAGGGGGCAGTCTACCTGTGAGATGCCTTAATGGAACCTCCCCTAATGAGAAACAGTCTACCTGTGAGAAGCCTTGATGGAGCTTCCCTGCTAAGAGGAAGTCTACCTGTGAGATGCCTTAATGGATTTCCCACCCACCCCCCAAAAAAGAGAGTCAGTCTCTGAAATACTGTACCTAAATGCAGCCTCTCCTGTCAAGCAGCAGTCTACCTGCGAGAAGTGGAGAAGTGGCCTCAGTGGAGCTTCCCTGCTAGAGGGCAGTCTACCTGTGAGATGCCTTCATGGATTTCCCGCCCCCTAAAAAGCAGCCAGCCTCTGAAATACCTAAATGGAGCCTCCCCTGTATAGCAGCAGCCTACCTGCGAGAAGCCTAGTGGAGCCTCCCTGCTAGGGGGCAGTCTACCTGTGAGATGCCTTAATGGATTTCCCACCTCCAAAAAGGCAGCCAGCCTCTGAAATACCTAAATGCAGCCTCTCCTGTAGAGCAGCAGTCTACCTGCGAGAAGCCTAGTGGAGCCTCCCCGCCGAGCGGCAGTCTACCTGCGAGGCAGCAAGGCGCCCGCCTCCTTCCCTCCCTCGCTCCCCGGGTTACCTTGGTCCTTCCCCGGCTGCTCCTCGGCCTGCTCCGGGGCTTGACGGCCTCCGCCATGCCGCCCGCCTCGCCCTCCGACGCCCAGGCAGAGTCTCCCTTCCTCCCTCCCTCCTCTAGTGTTGTTGCTCTGGGCTCCCGCCGCGTCACGTGGGCGCCAGGCCACGCCTCCCCGCCCGGCCTTAGAGATACGAAGAGAAGCATTATAGAGTGATGCTGCCATACACAATCATAGCCACGCCGAAAGGGCGGGTTTTTTCTTCCCCATTACTTTCTTATTTGCTTGTGTTGATTTTCTCACCCCGCAGCTCCATCACTGCCAGGCCCACGGGCCGAGCTGCAACCAGGAAACCCGGCCTCCAAGTCGAGTCGCTGCGGCAGCTCTATATTTTTTAGTACATCTACGGCCACTCTGCTTTCCGCCAATCGCTGCCGAGAGAGACGCGGAAGAGACGGGCGGCGAAGAGGGTTGTAAAAGGGGGCGAAATAAGCGCCCGCGGTTCCGGCGATCTGTTCGCAGCAGCGACCCCTGGCGGCACGGGGTGGGAATGGCGATTCTATGAAGGTCTATAACGGGAGCGATTATTCCCTGCTACTGTTGCTCTGCAAAATAAATAAATAAAAAGGATAAGCGGTGTCGAAGGCTGAGAGTCGTGCCTTTAGACTTTAGAACTAATCTCCTTGTAATCCTATATATGCATGTGAAAAAGGGTTGCCTGAAATGAAATTAATGGACTGTGCAGAACCTAGGGGGCCAGAGATTCTTAGAAGACTGGAGTAAATATTTGAACTATTTTGAAAAGCAATTGTAATAAACAGATCACGCTAGTAGGACTGCAAGAAGTTCTGTAAGGAGGACTTTGTGAAATATTGCAAGGAAGACTGAAAAGAATGATTAGTTAAGGATAATTAAAAGTAATAGAGAAATTAAGAAATGTAGAATAAGTGATAAGGAACGGAATATCTTCAGAGGTTTTTGACGGAAGTCTAAAATATTGTATAAGAAGTTATGTTAAATTGTTGGAAATGATATGTTAAAAAACTAATAAAAATATATTTTTTAAAAAAAAGAGAGAGGGCTGCCTGATTAGAATACTTAGTGCAGGAAAGGAAACTCTGCACGTGCCCAGAGACAAGTAATCCAAGACTGAGATGCCGTGTTATAGCTGCATCTTAAAACAAAACCCAGCCTAGGCTCAAAAATTTTATTTCCACTTTTATTTGTTTATTTATTTTTTACAACCAAGCTGCGTAGAATTTTTTATGACATTTATTGCAATGACCTCCCGAGGATTATTTTGGGAAGATGCACAGGGGCCAATGAACACGGCCATTTTTGCACGTTTTATTTTATGTCCTCTCATTTTCAGAGCACCCATGAAAAAATCCGGGGAAGTGTGAGAAGTCAGTGATTTGGAGGAGAACATAAAATGGACAACAGAGAATCAGTGGAAGTACAGAAAGCTTGCTGTCCGCATTAACTGTCATGGGCTGGCTGGGTGCAGAGGAGTGGGAGGAGGCATCAGCTGGGGGGCACCCCCAGGGAAAGAAGGCTCGGAGTCAGGTGGTGGGTCAATGTTGTTGCAGGAACACCCCACCCCCAAACATTTAGTTTGTACAAACTCGACACACACACACTCACACACGACATATGCAATGTTTCTGTTATGAATTCATAGAAAAATCAACCGTACATCGGATTTACAGCGGTCCACTTTTATTTTGCTCCATGAAGGAAGGACTATCAAAGGGGGATGGTTTCATACAGGACGGCCATAATCCCTTGAGCGTACCAACATGTATGTAGGAGCCCTGCCCAGTTGGCATGCCAACCTTGATGGTCCTAGACAGAAGACGGAAAAAGGTAAAAGGCGGATCTACACGGATCCTCGTGAATTCATATGATTTTTTCATTCAAATTAAATAAAACCACCATGATACTGTAGACCATGTCTTACTCTGTAGAAAGCATCAAAAAAATCACGCATCCACTGTTTTGGGGGGGCGCAGGGGCGCAAAAACATGGTTAAAAAACACGGATCCTCATGGATCCTCATGATTTTTGCGCTAGATCAGCCCAAACTCACTTTCAAATTACAAATCATGTCCAGGGGCACAACATCCACCACAGAAATCACGCATCCACGGCTTCCTGGCGAAACCGTGGCCCAAAAACGTGGTTTTCAAGAACGGATCTTCATGGATCCACACGCTTTCTGCATCGGGCCAACCCAAACTCACCGTCAAATCACATATCATAGTAAGGGGCACAGCCTACAACACAAAAAACTCGGATCCACACCTGCCTGGCCACGCCCTGGCCCAAAAACGTGGTTCCGAAGCACGGATCCTCATGAATCCTCATGATTTTTGCACTAGATCAGCCCAAACTCACCGTCAAATCACACATCATGTCCAGGGGCACAGCTTACACCACAAAAAACTCGGATCCACGGCTTCCTGGCCATTCCATGGCCCAAAAACGTGGTTCCAAAGCACGGATCCTCATGGATCCTCACGCTTTTTGCATTGGACCAACCCAAACTCACCGTCATATCACACATCATTCCCAGGGGCACAGCCTGCACCACAAAAAACTCGGATCCACGGTTATCTGGCAATGCCATGGCCCAAAAACGTGGTTCCAAAGCACGGATCCTCATGGATCCTCACACTTTTTGCATTGGGCCAACCCAAACTCACTGTCAAATTACACATCATGTCCAGGGGCACAGCATCCACCACAGAAATCACGGATCCACGGCTTCCTGGCCATACCGTGGCCCAAAAACATGGTTTTCAAGAACGGATCCTCATGGATCCTCACGCTTTTTGCATTGGGCCAACCCAAACTCACTGTCAAATCACACATCATGTCCAGGGGCACAGCTTACACCACAAAAAACTCGGATCCACGGCTTCCTGGCCACTCCATGGCCCAAAAACGTGGTTTTAAAGCACGGATCTTCATGGATCCTCACGCTTTTTGCATTGGGCCAACACAAAATCACTGTCAAATCACATATCATAGCCTGGGGCACAGCCTACACCCCAAAAAACTCGGATCCACACCTGCCTGGCCATACCGTGGCCCAAAAACGTGGTTCCGAAGCATGGATCCTCATGGATCCTCATGATTTTTGCACAAGACCAGCCCAAAGTCACTATCAGATCAAACATCATGGCCAGGGGCACAGCATCCACCACAAAAAACTCGGATCCACGGCTTCCTGGCCATACCGTGGCCCAAAAACGTGGTTCCGGACCACGGATCCTCATGGATCTTCACGCTTTTTGCATTGGACCACCCCAAACTCACTGTCAAATCACACATCATAGCCAGGAGCACAGCCTACACCACAAAAGTCACGGATCCATGACTTCCTGGTAAATCCATGGCCCGAAAATGTGGTTTTGAAGGACGGATCCTCATGGATCCTCACGCTTTTTGCATTGAGCTACCCTAAACTCACCGTCAAATCACACATCATGTCCAGGGGCACAGCCTACACAACAAAAAACTCGGATCCACGGTTATCTGGCAACGCCATGGACCAAAAACGTGGTTTCGAAGCACGGATCCTCATGGGTCCTCATTATTTTTGCACTAGATCAGCCCAAAGTCACCATCAGATCAAACATCATGGCCAGGGGCACAGCATCCACCACAAAAATCATGGATCCACGGCTTCCTGGCCATACCGTGGCCCAAAAACGTGGTTTTGAAGGTCGGATCTGCACGGATCCTAACGCTTTTTGCATTAGGCCACCCCAAATTCACTGTCATATCAAACATCATGTCCAGGGGCACAGCCTGCAGCACAGAAAACTCAGGTCCACGGTTATCTGGCAATGGCATGGCCCAAAAACGTGGTTTTGAAGGTCGGATCTGCACAGATCCTAACGCTTTTTGCATTAGGCCACCCCAAATTCACTGTCATATCAAACATCATGTCCAGGGGCACAGCCTGCAGCACAGAAAACTCAGGTCCACTGTTATCTGGCAACGGCATGGCCCAAAGACATGGTTTTGAAGCACGGATCCTCATGGATCCTCACGCTTTTCGCATTGGGCCAACCCAAACTCACCGTCAGATCACACGTCATAGCCATGGGCACAGCCTGCACCACAAAAAACACGGATCCACGGCTTCCTGGCCATACCGTGGCCCAAAAACGTAGTTTTGAAGCACGGATCCTCATGGATCCTTACGCTTTTCGCATTGGGCCAGGCCAAACTCATCATAAAAGCTTTTTGACACCTAATCGTCTCCGCCTCTCATTGCGCGGGAGTCTCCTGCGCAGGGTGGGCGTGGGTAGCGGAGTGCCTGGGCTCTCTTCACTGACTTCCAGGGAAGAATCCCGGAGCCCTTCCACCTCCTCTTCCCATTGCTCTCCTGGACTCTTGGTGTAACGCGTATTTCCTTCCCCTTCCACCGAGCTGAGTCTCCCCCTTGTGCTAGGACCTTCACCTGCAGAGTCTGAGACCCTCTCCTTCTCCCGTGTCTCTGATGTCAGTTCCCTGACAGGTTGCTAATACACCAGAGGACAGGGTCAGAATTCAAAATGACCTGAATAGCCTAGAGAGCTGGGCCAAAACCAACAATATGGAGTTCAATAGGGAGAAATGTAAGGTACTACACCTGGATAGAAAAAATGAAATGCACAGGTGGGGGACACTTGGCTTGACAACAGTACCAGTGAAAGGGATCTGGGAGTCTTAGTTGACCACAAGCTGAATATGAGTCAACAGTGTGATGTGGCAGCTAAGAACGCCAATGCAATTCTGGGCTGCATCAATAGGAGTATAGTGTCTAGATCAAGTGAAGGAATGCTACCACACTATTCTGGTTGGTCAGACCACACCTGAAATACTGTGTCCAGTTGAAGAAGGATATTGTCAAGCTGGAACATGTCCAGAGGTGGGTGACCAAAATGTAAAAGGTCTGTAATCCAAGCCCTATGAGGAGAGACTTAGGGAGCTGGATTTGTTTAATCTAGAGAAGAGAAGATTAAGGAGTGACATGATAGCCATGTTTAAATATTTGAAGGGATGTCATGTTGAAGAGGGAGCAAGCTTGTTTTCTGCTGTTCTAGAGACTAGGATGCAGAATAATAGATTCAAACTATGGGAAAAGAGATTCCACCTGGGCGCGGTAATCCAGTCAGGGAAAAAGGGAGGCATACTATGTTTAGGGCACCATTTCCAGCCTCTTCTCCTTTTCGGGGTGAGAATAGTGGATCCTAAAAAGGGCTGCTCAGTCATGGATACAGCTGCTGAGCTGCTCAACTGCCTTATTCCTTGAGTCAGAACGACTGAACGCCCATGTGTCGGCTCATGACTAGGGGCTTCACATTCCTGCCCCTGTAGCCATTTAGTGATCGCCATGGGGGTTGGGTTTGGGGGGGGTTGGGTTGGGTTTTTGGAAGATGCCTGTGCGTGAATTTGTTTTATGTGTGTAGATCAGTGCACACTGACCAACGCACAGCCTTCGCAGTAGGGCTCTGTTCTGATGGCATGAGTAGTCACGACGAACTGGTGGATCCTATCTCATGCAGCCTTCATCCGCCTTCACAGCCGTTGTAACACACTGCTTGTTATCACCCGCCTGTTCTGCCATTGAGGACTTCTTGGCTCATTCTTTGTCTAGCTCCTTCCCTGTTATGTACTAAGCTTGGATCCTAGAACAATAGGCAAGTAGGATCCTAGAATGCAAGAATTGATTGGCTTGCAGGAAAGACCAATCAGGCTCCAGGAGGGAAGCAGAACCAGCCATTCAGACGGGACTCATTGTGTAAATAATGTATATAAAAGCCTGAGGTTTTGGGGGAAATTCAGTCACTGTTTTACAAGCTGCAATAAAGAGCATGAAATCACTACAGGACTCTGAGCATATTTACTTTTCTTTGACCTTACCACCTTGGGTGACCCTGCTGGGAGTACGAGATTCCCAACGGCTTCACTCACAAGGGTCATAGGAATGTGCAAGCCCACTCACCATGACAAGTGAGAGAACTGAGATAGATTGCACTGAGCCCTGGTCTCATTAGACAAAGTGTTCCACCAAAAAGGCTCTGGCTCTGGTTGAGGACAGCTGGATATGTTTTGGGCCAGGGACCACCAGTAGGTTGCTGTTAGATGAGCATCACACTCATGGGGGTGTATTGGAAGATAATTCCCACAGATAAGAAAGGTCACAGACTGTTTAGGGCTTTAAAGATTAGCACCAAAACATTGAACCTGATTTGATACTCCACCTGGAGCCAATCCAGCTGATTAACAACCAACTGAATGTGGGCTCTCCACAAAGTCCAAGAAAGAACTCATGCATCTGCATTTTAGACCATTTGGAGTTTCTGGAGCAGTCTCAAGGGTAGCCCTGCATATCTCTCTCTCTCTCTCTCTCTCTCTCTCTCTCTCTCTCTCTCTCTCTCACACACACACACACACACACACACACACACACACACATATTTAAACCCTGCACTCCCCGGCTCAGGTGTATAGCAAGTTAAAGTACTCTAGTACTGTATGCAGGTGACTACTGCATGGATCACCATGGGTAGGTTGGAAAGGGACAGGTACAGTGCCGATTGCCTAACCTGACATAGATTCAAAAATTCCAGTTTGGCTACATTTGTGACCAATGCCTCCATAGAGACAGAAGCATCCAGGATCACACCAGGACTCCTGATGGCAGCTACAGGTGACTATTGCACCCCATGAAGAGCTGGGAGCTGGCAAACCAAACTGAAATTATTCTGGCCCAGCCATTGGATGCCCATCTTTAAAGGATAGAGATTCAGCCGACACTGTTTCCTCCATCCCAGCACACCCACCTAAAAATTGGCCAATATATCCAGGGTAGCATCTGGCCAGGGCCATGAAGCAGTAGATCCATGATGTTTGTGGTCAGATCTGTGGTTATGTACAAGATATGTGAATGAAGGGTGAATTTGGGGTTCCCCAATGCAAAAAGTGTGATGATCCATGAGGATCCGTGCTTCAAAACCATGTTTTTGAGCCATGGAGTGGCCAGGAAGCCATGGATCCGTGATTTTTCTGGTGCAGGCTGTGCCCCTGGAAATGATGTGTGATTTGCCGTTGATTTTTGGTTGGCCCAATGAAAAAAGCGTTAGGATCCATGAGGATCCGACCTTCAAAACGACGTTTTTGGGCCATGGCGTTGCCAGATAACCGTGGATGCTAGTCTTTTGTGGTGCAGACTGTACCCCTGGACATGATGTGTGATTTGATGGTGAGTTTGGGGTGGCCCAATGCAAAAAGCGTGAGGATCCATGAGGATCCGTGCTTCGGAACCACGTTTTTGGGCCACAATATGGCCAGGAAGCCGTGGATCCGAGTTTTTTGTGGTGCAGGCTGTGCCCCTGGCCATGATGTGTGATTTGACGGTGAGTTTGGGTTGGCCCAATGCAAAAAGCGTGAGGATCCATGAGGATCCGTGCTTCAAAACCACGTTTTTGGGCCATGGAGTGGCCAGGAAGCCGTGGATCCGTGATTTTTGTGGTGGATGCTGTGCCCCTGGCCATGATGTTTGATCTGATAGTGACTTTGGGATGGTCTTGTGCAAAAATCAGGAGGATCCATGAGGATCCATGCTTCGGAACCACGTTTTTGGGCCACGGTATGGCCAGGCAGGTGTGGATCCGAGTTTTTTGTGGTGTAGGCTGTGCCCCAGGCTATGATATGTGATTTGACAGTGATTTTGGGTTGGCCCAATGCAAAAAGCGTGAGGATCCATGAAGATCCGTGCTTTAAAACCACGTTTTTGGGCCACGGTATGGCCAGGAAGCCGTGGATCCATGATTTTTGTGGTGCAGGCTGTGCCCCTGGATATGATGTGTGATTTGACAGTGATTTTGGGTTGGCCCAATGCAAAAAGCGTGAGGATCCATGAGGATCCGTGCTTCAAAACCACGTTTTTGGGCCTTGGAGTGGCCAGAAGCCGTGGATCCGAGTTTTTTGTGGTGTAAGCTGTGCCCCTGGACATGATGTGTGATTTGACAGTGAGTTTGGGTTGGCCCAATGCAAAAAGTGTGAGGATCCATGAGGATCCGTGCTTCAAAACCACGTTTTTGGGCCATGGATTGGCCAGGAAGCCGTGGGTCCGAGTTTTTTGTGGTGTAAGCTGTGCCCCTGGGAATGATGTGTGATTTGACGGTGAGTTTGGGTTGGCCCAATGCAAAAAGTGTGAGGATCCATGAGGATCCGTGCTTCGGAACCACGTTTTTGGGCCATGGCATTGCCAGATAACCGTGGATCCGAGTTTTTTGTGGTGCAGGCTGTGCCCCTGGGAATGATGTGTGATTTGATAGTGAGTTTGGGTTGGCACAATGCAAAAAGCGTGAGGATCCATGAGGATCCGTGCTTTGGAACCACGTTTTTGGGCCATGGAGTGGCCAGGAAGCCGTGGATCCGAGTTTTTTGTGGTGTAAGCTGTGCCCCTGGACATGATGTGTGATTTGACGGTGAGTTTGGGGTGGCCAAATGCAAAAAGCGTTAGGATCCGTGCAGATCCGACCTTCAAAACCACGTTTTTGGGCCACGGTATGGCCAGGAAGCCGTGGATCCATGATTTTTGTGGTGCAGGCTGTGCCCCTGGGAATGATGTGTGATTTGATGGTGAGTTTGGGGTGGCCCGATGCAGAAAGCGTGAGGATCCATGAGGATCCGTGCTTCGGAACCACGTTTTTGGGCCTTGGAGTGGCCAGGAAGCCGTGGATCTGAGTTTTTTGTGGTGTAATCTGTACCCCTGGGCATGATGTGTGATTTGACAGTGAGTTTGGGTTGGCCCAATGCAGAAAGCGTGAGGATCCATGAGGATCCGTGCTTCAAAACCACGTTTTTGGGCCACGGTATGGTCAAGAAGCCGTGGATCCGTGATTTCTGTGGTGCAGGCTGTGCCTCTGGACATGATGTTTGATCTGATGGTGACTTTGGGCTGATCTAGTGCAAAAATCATGAGGATTCATGAGGATCCGTGCTTCGGAACCACGTTTTTGGGCCAGGGCGTGGCCAGGCAGGCGTGGATCCGAGTTTTTTGTGGTGTAGGCTGTGCCCCTTATTATGATATGTGATTTGACGGTGAGTTTGGGTTGGCCCAATGCAGAAAGCGTGTGGATCCATGAAGATCCGTTCTTGAAAACCACGTTTTTGAGCCACGGTTTCGCCAGGAAGCCGTGGATTCGTGATTTTTGTGGTGGATGTTGTGCCCCTGGACATGATGTGTAATTTGAAAGTGAGTTTGGGCTGATCTAGTGCAAAAATCATGAGGATTCATGAGGATCCGTGTTTTTTAACCATGTTTTTGCGCCATTGCGGCACCACGAAACAGTGGATGCGTGATTTTTTTGGTTCCTCCTACCGACTAAGATGTGGTCTACAGTAGCATGGTGTTTTTATTTTGTTTCAATATAAAAATCATATGAATTCATGAGGATCCGTGCCTCGGATCCATGTTTTTATGGTGCTGCAGCGCGGCAAATTGTTGAATCCACGTTTTTTATAGTCCAGTTTGTAGGCGTGCCTTCTAGGTGTGATTTGACACTGCATTTGTTGGAATTATTTTTAAAAAACTGGAGGATCCATGAGGATCCGTGTAGATCCGCCTTTTATGCAGACCCACAGAAGACCATCAAGGACACAAAGAACTTGCTTATGGGAGTGGATTCAACACGGACTGGAACAAAGGACAATGATCAGCTCTTCCCTCTGGGGGCAGGAAACTGCCGGTACCCCCCCCTTTTTTTTAAAAAAATATTTTATTAAGGGTTTTCTTGTTTTACAGTGTAAGTGTAATGCCTCGTGTATTTTTTTTCCATGTAACATTTTTACAAATCCGTTTCATTTGTTGAGGCATTAGGGGGAGAAGGAAAAAAAAGAAAAGAAAGGGGGGTGGAAGGAGGGGAGATGGATGGGGGTGGGGTCGGGTAGCGGTGTTTCTATTATGCTTAATGTATGTAGAGTTTGGTGTCAGCGTGCTTGTGTTGTTCACTTTCAGCAGCCAGAAACACCATAACCAGAGACTGGAGAGACTCATCAGGAGTTAGCATGGACCAATGGTACCAAATAGTATGGGAAACAGCCCTACTAGAAAAAATAACTAATACTGTAAACTGTAACTGACACGGGGACAAACAGAAGAAGACACCTTCACCCCGCTATGGCTCCCCTTTATCACATACACAGCCCAACAGGACAATGACAATAATCCACCAACAGCATACAAATCAATATGGCTAACCTGATCCAAAACACCCACCCACCTCACTCACACACGAAAACAAAGATCACCACAGCCAATCACAAACAAACAATCACACCCTAGGCCAACCCCAACCTCTCTCACCACCAAAGGAACACAAGCCAGCTCCCCTTTGTCCTCTGGAAAATACTCATGGGGAGGGGGAAAGGAGGAACAAGCCAGGTGACAAGATACTCAGGTTACCTCCACAAACCCCTCCCGCAACCCCTCCTTTTTGTGATGTAGTTGTGATGTAGTTCTAGGGGTGTAGTTTGGGGATTAGTCGCTAATAAAAGTTGGGGTCTTCCATCTTGTTCGGGGCTTCCATCTTGTTCCACCTTGTGGCAGGTGGGAGTCCTGTCGTGACACTCTTCAATAAAGACCAAGCCTACTGGCTGCTGTTTTGCTCTGGTATTCCTGGCTGGTGTCCTTGTTTTTTGTCCAAGGGAGCCCTCAGATTTCTCCGTTAACAACGTTGAGTGGTCAGACGGAGAAGCCTGGGAGGAGGTGGTGTCGGAAGCTGCAGAGGCAACAGGGCTTAGTGAGCAGGAGGAGTCTGTGGCAGAGAGCAGTGCAGACCCTGAACCTGGAGAGGAGGCAGAGTTGAGGCAGGCTGCTGAAAAACCCAGGGAGTCTCCCCCTCCTGCTGCAACCAGCTCCCCTCCACACTGGTCTCCCAGAACACGCAGAGAAATGAAAAGAGCAGAGATTGATTGTGTGCAGTCTCCAGCATAGCTGTCAACCTTCCCCTTTTTTGTGGGAAATTCCCTTATTCCAGTGCTGTTTCCCACTGCTATCCCGGATTGTTAGATATCCCGTAGACTGTCCCCGGGACTGGTGAGGCTGCTGATCCCTTATTTTCGAGGCTGCTTATTTTCAAATCTGAAAGTTGACAGCTATGTTCTCCAGTTGCTTGGGAATAAACCCTGGAGAGGAAGGGACTTAGGCAGCAGTGGGAAGGCAGGGGCCTTCAGTCTTCGCAGCTGCAAGACCTACTCGGGAAGAGTTCCTGTGATCACTAGGACCTGTGCTGTTTGGGTTGTTTTGAATAAAGAGTTAACTTCACTGACACCAGTGGGTTTTTAAATTGCTGACATATACCTGACTCTGTTCCTGACATATTCTTCCATTTATTGCTCCTTCAGCCACCCATTAGGTAGAGTAGGGCTCCTTAGGCCCAGAGGGCTGAAATTTCCAGACATTCCCGTTCCTTCCACGGCCAGGAACTCACAGGCTATTAATCTCTTACGTGAAGCAATTTCAACACAGCAAAGTATTTCAATTAACCAAAGTCTCACAGCTTGGTGTAGATCTTTTTTAATCAACATTTTATTCATCCCCAGCCCTAGTAGCTGGGAAACAAATCAGCAACTCTTTCCTTCAACCATATTAAAGAAATCAAATAATTAAAGGGGTGGAGGTGGGGAATCAATCAAGGGAAGCCAGTTCTGAGAAATCCATTTCTTGCATCTCTTTTACTTTCTGTAATAAATTTGGGGTTGGATTAAATGGAATTTGGGGTCTCCTCTAAACTGGATTTCTGCAAGCAGAAAAGGGAACTGCAAAAGTGGTCAGACCAGTCTCTCTATTGACTTGAAGACCCAGCCAAGTTTATTGTCTAATCTGTTATGTTAAGCTTGGGCCATACTGTTTCATAGAAACCAAATAGCCAGAGAGCTTCTAGAAGGGGAGGTTTTGCATGCAGCAGGTTCCAATAGTTCAGGCTTCCTCAACCTCAGCCTCCAGATGTTTTGAGACTACAATTCCCATCATCCCTGACCATGGGTCCTGTTAGCTAGGGATCATGGGAGTTGTAGGCCAAAAAACATCTGCAGGGCCGAGGTTGAGGAAGCCTGCAATAGTTCAACACCCCAAGATCTCCAAGGAGGATGGGCAATAGGGCAAAAGGTGATCTGGTAATTAAGGTGCCTTGTCGAGGCAAATGTAAGATATATGGCTACTTGTCTGCCATTTATGGATAGAAGGAAATATAGCTCTTTGTCTCCCATAAAAGGTAATAGGAAATGGGTATATCTTTTATGATTGGTTCTAGCAAACAGCCAATAGGAATTTCAACCAAGCTGATTGGACAGAAGCAGCCAAAGGAGGAGCAAGGGGGCTGGGCTGAGGAAATATAAGTGCTGGCCATCAGGGCTGGAGGGGGCAGAGCTTTTGGTAACCATATACCACTGTGCCTATCATTTATTTGTCTGACAAATAAATTATTATTTTAATTTCTCTATTGCTGCGTTGAATATTTCATTCCAGCTAAGCGTTAACCACAAGCAGGGTGCTACACCTGGGCAGTGCTTCTGGGGTTCCTTGACCTCCCCAGATGACAAGACCCTCCTCTTGACCTTGCTGAGCAGAGCAATACGTTTGGCACCAGCTTGGCTGCAGGAGTTGCTGGAAGGAGGCGTACAAGGCGTCATCTAACTGTCTTAGGGATGCCACATAAATCCATAAATATAAGGCACCACCAGCCTCTAGTGACCTTCATTCCTGAGAAGGCATTTCCTGCCTGCCCAGTGTTTGGGGCCACAAGATAGATATCCCATCATGCAGAGAGATTTGGGCATATATCCAAGACCTTCAGTATATGCCTCTCAGTTTGGACCTAAGTTGAGAAACATCCTAGGGAAATCATCCTAGCTCTTTTCCCAGAGCTGCTGAAATCCAGTTGGGGAAATTGATCACAGAGGCCAGGCAGAGAGCTAATGCAAACTGCCCAGACAACACACATAACCATTGTTTCCTTGTTCTAAAATGCCAAGGGAAGTGTTAACACTACTTCATTTTTCAGAAAACGGCTGCCACTGCTAAAGAGAGAGGTGGATGGGGAACTGCAGTCAGGATAACCAAGTTCTGCAACTGAAATAAAGGTTTGCCTGCTTGCACAAACAGGTTTGGTTTGGATGGAGGTATCAGTCCTTCCTCTCCCCCATGAAGAATCTGGAATGCTCTGAGTCACAGGCAAGATATCAGCAAGTGCCCCTCCAGAGTGGAGGCTTTTGTCTTTGTTTTGTGGGTCTATTCTGCAGCATGTCGTTGATGCAGTAAAATAGTGCATTTGCGGTGGGTTTAAGCTAGACTGTATAGATCATTCTAGGGACGCGGGTGGCGCTGTGGGTTAAACCACAGAGCCTAGGATTTGCCGATCAGGAGGCCGGTGGTTCAAATCCCTGCAACGGGGTGAGCTCCCGTTGCTCGGTCCCTGCTCCTGCCAACCTAGCAGTTCAAAAGCACGTCAAAATGCAAGTAGATAAATAGGTACCACTCCGGCGGGAAGGTAAGCGGCGTTTCTGTGTGCTGCTCTGGTTCGCCAGAAGCGGCTTAGTCATGCTGGCCACATGACCTGGAAGCTGTACGCTGGCTCCCTCGGCCAATAAAGCGAGATGAGCGCTGCAACCCCAGAGTCAGTCACGACTGGACCTAATGGTCAGGGGTCCCTTTACATTTACCTTTATAGATCATTCTGCACATCATTTTGCTTCCTTGGTTGGGCTGCAATGCTTCCTTCCCCCACCCCAACGTTGTCACACTATTGCTGCCAGGAGGGGAGCTCTTGCAACACAAGCGGGACAAACAAAATTAAAACGGAATCTTTCTGGTATTAAAGTTGCAGGATTCCAGCAGGACACAAAGTGGCACATCAGCCCCCAAACTTATGCAGGCAACAAAAGTATTAAAAGTTGCATTGCAAAGAACTGCCCCTATACTGTCACAAGAGCACCTGGAGGGGTGATGTGTGAAGGAAGCCCCACAACTGTGCCAGATAACCAGTAGCTGCCTCATTTCCACAACATTTCCTCCATTTCTCTCACAAGGCAATGCTTTAAAGACAGGGCATTGCCAGGGCTAGAGAATGAAATTGGGCACAGGAGAAAGGATTAGAAGCCATGGGGAGAGAGGACGGAAGCCTCACTCTGCAGTTTTCTCTAGATTGCCGGCCTCTTCATTCAACAAGCCGCAGTCACACGTTTTCCACCTCTCAAAACCCTGAGGACTAGCCACCCTTATTTAAAATGAAAGGATCGCCTCTCCTAGTATGCCCCGCGGAGGACCTTAAGGACTGGGGTCTCTGACACAGAATGTGCAATTCACGGTGAGTTGGGAGCCACAGGAAACCCTAGGAAATCCAAGGGTGTTTCTTCGGGGCTTAGGAAGCTCTCAGAGACATTGGTTGCCACAATCACTCGTTTGCTCATTTCAGTGATCCGTGTGGCGGTCACCTCCAGGCTTGATTATTGTCACTCGCTCTACGTGGGGCTGTCCTTGAAGCTGACCCAGAAACTTCAGCGGGTGCAGAATGCCGCGGCGAGGCTCCTTACGGGGTCCTTGCCGCAGGATCACATTCATCCAGTCCTTTACCAACAGCACTGGCTCCCGGTGAAGCACAGGATCAGGTTTAAGGTGCTGGCTTTGACCTTTAAAGCCCTACGCGGCCTAGGACCCTCGTACCTACAGGACCGCCTCTCCTGGTATGTCCCACGGAGGACCTTAAGGTCCACAAATGACAACACTTTGGAGGTCCCAGGTCGCAAGGTGGCTAGTTTGTCTCAACTAGGGCCAGGGCCTTTTCAGCACTGGCCCAGACATGGTGGAATACTCTGTCACAAAAGACTAGGGCCCTGCGGGACTTGACATCTTTCCGCAGGGCCTGCAAGACAGAGCTGTTCTGCCTGGCTCTGGCCAGGGGAGGGCGGGGTATAAATAAAAATTATTTTTTTATTATTATTATTATTATTATTATTATTATTATTATTATTATTATTATTGGAACCACCAGAGTTCACGCAGCTGTGGAGAATATGAAGAACCCCAGATGTTAGTGCCCTTATCTGATTTTGACTTACAGCCATCGAAAGATGGAATCATTTAAATGACTGAATCGTTGAGAGTCCTTCAGTTCTGGACCTCACTAGACTCAGATTAATGCTTTAAAAAGAAAAAGAAAAATCAAGGCCATCTCCCTCTCTCCCATTCCACCCTGACTTTTTCAATCCTAGCAAAACTAGCCATCATATTAGCATCTCACTGTTCCTGAAAAGAGTTCAAGACAACGTAATGGGATTATATCAATTTCCCTCACAACAACCCTGTGAGGTAGATCAGGAGATAGCGAGCAATGTGCCCAAGGTCTTCCACTTATGTATTTTCACTATTAGATGAGGATCTGAATTCAGGATTCACACAAACAAACCCAACGGCTGAGACATGATGCCACATCAACTGCTGAGCACTTAAGGGTATACCCCACTCCCTCAAATGAAAAGTCTTTCAGATTTGTTGTGAGAAAAGCCAGAGGTCTTTTCCGACACTGGCACACGTCCTCCGTTGTGAGTGAAATAATCTCCTCTGGAAATCTTGCTTTTAAACAGTCCAGCCGAAATCACAAGTCTTCAGGGATGGGAGAGATGAGCAAGCCACAGCTTTTAATACGCTGTTATTTTCTCACTTGCTTTCCTCAAGGAGGGGCAGCTGGGCAGAACGGCTTCAAGATCTGGAGAAAAGAAGGATACAGAAAGTGAGCAGAGTGCATCTAAACCGAAGGAAACTTCTAAGGCAGTCAGGCTCCTGAGAGTGCAGAATGGCAGAGTCCACAACCTGGAGGTTGCTGGGAATCAATTCTGTGCTGAATGAATTGACTTCTAATTCATTTTGGGACCAAGCTGGAGGGTTTCTTACAGGGGTTCGGAACCGCCGACCGAAGGGACAAATTTGGCCCGCCAGCCCTCCCCATTTGGCTCAATGAAACTGAGGGAAGATTATATTAAAGCTATAGAGGCAATATATAGGAAACAAAAAAACAAACTTATTTTCAATAACGAAATAACAGAAGAATCTTGTATGAAGAGGGGGACAAGACAAGGTTGTCACCATTACTATTTATTATGGTACTGTAATAATTGATGAATGCTATAAGAAATGATAATAAAATAAAAGGTATCTCATTAGGGGAAAAGGAATATAAGATCAAAGCATTTGCGGATGACCTGATTCTGAGGGTTGAAAACCCCAAAGAAAGTATAATACAGATAACTGAAAGCATTTTTATTTTGTAAACGGCTCTGTGACCCTTGGGTGAAGGGTGGTAAAGAAATTTAATAAATACAGTGGTACCTCAGGTTACATATGCTTCAGGTTACATACGCTTCAGGTTACAGACCCAGAAATAGCGCTTCAGGTTAAGAACTTTGCTTCAGGATGAGAACAGAAATCGTGGTCCAGCGGCGCGGTGGCAGCAGGAGGCCCCATTAGCTAAAGTGGTGCTTCAGGTTAAGAACAGTTTCAGGTTAAGATCGGACCTCCAGAACAAATTAAGTACTTAACCCGAGGTACCACTGTAATAAAAATAAGCCATGAATGATGGAACGGAATCTAGTCCTGCCGTTGCTGCATCCCACCCTCAACGAGTCCCTTTTGGAATGAGCAAACTTACACTCTCTGGGCTAGTGGTGATGTATTAAACTGTATCCGTCCACCGTAGCGTATTCAGGGTCTACTGTAAGAAGCAGATGAACAATAAGTTAGCATTGCAAAAGATGGAAAGGGCGCATGCGCGACAAGACGGCGCAACTGCCAGGAATCCCGAACTCGACTCAGGAATCCCACAAATGCGGTCCTGAGAGGGGAATCTCCTGACCTCTAGCAAAGGGATCTGTTTATTGAGCATGCATCTTGCTTAGCTTATGCCAGGGGTTCCCAAACTTCCTTCCTTCCTTCTTTCTTTCTTTCTTTCTTTTTTGTTAATTTCTTTTTTATTCAAAATTAAAACAAAACATATTATTCAGAAACATATCACATTTATTTCCCCCCTTTTTTCCTCCCTCCCCTCCCTCCCCCTCCCTCCCCCCACAGAACCCACCCCCCCACCCCCACTCCCCAACTTCCCTCAGTTCCAGGCTTTGATTTCTCTAAAAATGCTGTTTTCTGCATGTTACACTGTTGTATAGATCCTCAAACTATTTAAGTAATAATTGTCAATAAAAAGTTTGTGAATGTTTATTCAAAACCAGCCAAGGAGTCCAGTTTGCTTTGTTGCGTCTACAAATACTTTGTAAAGGGTTCCCATTCATCTTTAAGGTCACAGTTATCCTTGTCCCGTAACTTTTTTCAAAGAGAGCCAAATTTGATGAAGTCGCTTGAGCTTTTTGTTGTTGAGTTTTTTTTAGGATTGAAGTTGCTGAACTTTTTTAAAGATTTTACCCCAGGACATTTACTGCAATGGGGGACAGATTAAACAAACTGGCGGGCCAGATATTAGGCCCCCGAAATGGACTTTGGACAAGCCCGGCTTACGTAGAGGTTAGGCCAGCAGTTCCCGAAATGGGACAGTTATTTAGGGGGGGCACACGCTAAGAGACAATGGGGTAACCGGGTGCTGGAGGTGTAATTGAACATCAGTCTTTGTATCACTGGATCAAATTCATCACTCTTGTTGAATCCGTTAAACTAAATTGTTTCAATTGGATTTTGAACAAATGTGCAGTTGTTTTGAATTTTGCAGTGTGGTTCTCTTCCTTAGTGGTGTTATGTACTGAGTTGAATAGGATCAAAAGTGCAGCAGTCTGATTGGTCCTAGAACAATAGGGTTCAGAATGCAGCAGTCTGATTGGTCCTAGAGCAATAGGTTTCAGATTGCAGCAGTCTGATTGGTCCGCAGGAGCCACCCAATCCAACTCCAGGTGGAAGTGAATCCGCAACCTGATTGGCCTACAGGAGAATCGTGGAATTAGCCAATCACGTGGGTCCCATTGTGTAAATAATGTATATAAAGCAGACATTTCGGGGAAACTGGCATTCCTCACTACTATGAGCTGAATAAAGAGCATGAAATCCATGCTCAACTCAGAGTATATTTCAGTGGGCTGGGCAAACCATTATTTTAAGCAGTGCTTTTTACAGGGTTGGAATCAGAGATGAGTTTATGGAAGCAAGAAAGTGGTGGCTCCAAAAACTTTGGGAATCACTGGGTTCGGCTTTGTCCGGTCATTACTGAGCATTTGTTGGGATTTGCTTGCAGGGAGGTTATACGAAAAAATAGCAGTGGTCCTGAATTCATCTTGACTCACATTTTTTCAGTGAATCTCCCCATCAATTTCTAAACCTTAAAAGAAAGCGGGTTTGTTGCACGTGGGTGACAGATTAAAGTGTGCGAGCAAACCTAAATTTTCTGGTATGCACTTCAATCTCTCCCAGAAAATGCTGATAGTCTGGAGGCGACCAGAGAATTTACAGCACCATCATACTACAGGAATTCCCAGAGTTTCAGGGTAGAGCAAGATGGTGGGGGTCTGCGTTGGCTCCCCCCACCCCACATAAAAAGAAGCAGCAGCAAAATTCTCAAAAAATGCAGCTGGTTTAGAAGAAAACTTCTGGTTGCTTACATGGCCCGCTGGAAGGAATAGGTAGCTTTGGCCTCCTGCAGAGAGAGACAAGAAGAAATCATTTATTTTTTCGTTTGTTGAATTTCTATACAGCCCTTCATTTTAGGATCACAGAGCAGTTTGTGGTATAAAAATACAAAACACGGTAACAAACCCATCAATTATATGCACACACATACACAGTTTAAAAAGGCCATAGATTATTTAATTAGCCAAAAGCCTGGGAGAAGAGGGAAGTTTTCTCCTGGCGCCTAAATATATTCAGTGAAGGTGGCAAGTGAGCCTCCCTGGGGAGAGCGTTCCACAAATGGGGAGCCACTGCAGAAAAGGCCTCGGGTGATGATTGCAGGGTCTGGGTTGGTTCTCATGGGGAGAGGCAGTCCTTGAGGTATTGCGCTCCTGAGCTGTCTAAGTTTTTATAGGTCAAAACCAGCAGTTTGAATTGGGCCCATAAGCTAATTGGCAGCCAGTGCAGTTAAGCCACGATCGGTATAATATGCTCAAACCATCTTGCTCTAGAGAGCAACCTGGCCGCTGAATTTTGCACCAGCTGAAGTTTCCGAACCATCTTCAGAGGCAGCCCTACATATAATGTGTTGCAGTAATCTAACCTAGAGGTTTATTAAAATATTTAATAGAATTCAGCTTTTAGGGTTGTTGTTGTTTTTCCACTCGTATGTCAAAAAGTCTTCTATGCAGTTTACAATGTTAACGGAGCAATCTGAGGGCTCCCTTGGACAAAAAACAAGGACACCAGCCAGGAATACCAGAGCAAAACAGCAGCCAGTAGGCTTGGTCTTTATTGAAGACTGTCGCCACAGGACTCCCACCTGCCACCAGGTGGAACAAGATGGAAGCCCTGAGCAAAAGAGCCCCCAAACTTTTATTAGCTGCTAATCCCCATGTTAAACCCCCCAAAACTACATCATGGTTACCTCATGGTTACATCATGAAAGGGTGGTCTGGTGGCAGTAATCTGAGCATCCTGGACCCTGCCCCATGGTTCCCTTTGCCCTCCACCAAACACCCATCAAGTGGAACAAAAGAGATATTTACATTTCCCTGTTTCCCAGCCAAGTTACCCTTTTGTCTTCATCTGGGTTTGTTATTTCTGGAATGGCTACCTGTTCTGGCACTCAGGTATCAGGATGCCAGGGATTATCACTCAGGCAGAGGGGCTGCTGAGGAGCTGAGCTCACGTGTCTATATGGATTTCTGAAGTTTTCCCGGCGAGGCAGTACATAGATACATTTATCAGTGAATTGTTACATTTGGTGCAGAAAAGGCTCTTTGAATAAATAGCAAGAAACTGTGATGAAGTGTTTTGTGGGGACAAATCAAAAACGTCACAAAAGCGATTGTGCTGGTTTTGGTAGTGGGCTGCATGTGCATGATATCTGCTGGAGGGGCAACCTCCCCCCAACCTATACATAAATTCCTGCAGCAACAACTATAAAATTGATCCATAATCACACCTGCATGTTAACCCAGCAACAGACAGACAGTCTGCGCTAGTGAAACCATGAAGCGCCTTTTCTATTTTTATTCTTGCCAGGAGGTGCAATGCCATTTATACAATCCTATATTTATACTACTGAAAGGTTGAGGGTTTGTTTAGGGTTTTTTGCATGTTGCTACATTAGCTATTAAGCTGCTGTTTTATTGCACTGTTATGAAACTGTTCTTAGGACAGTTGGTTTTTAGATGTGTTCCCGTTTTCTCGGCTGCGAGTCGCTCCTTTTGCGCAAAGGCAGCGCACCACCAAAATGACTGCGATTACTGCCGCCACATTGGAGTCCCCTGATGCAACTTAATCAATTAGTTAGCTTGCGATTCCCTCCTTTATCCTTACCTCCCGGGGGCGGGGGCTTGATTTCTCCCTGGCGCTGCATTCTTCTGAGTGTTGTAATAGTTTTCATAGACCACTGGATCTGCAGAGAGAGGAAGGGAGAGCAGGCAGATTGCAAAGCGGTCATCGTTTTGTAAAACAGGCTGCAGAACCATCGGCAAAAGCCACTTACTTCTTGGCCAAATTTTGGACAGGAAAGCCACTACAATTGTTACAGCTGGGGAGTAGAACATGCTGGGAGGAAGACCCAGACAGAACCCTTCCCCCACCCTGAGTGCAACTTTTTAGGAAAAAAAATATTTTTATTGTTATCATTCAATTTAACACACAGTTTAACACACACAATTTAACATACAGAAAAAGAAAGCAAATATCCATCACCACAAAACAACAAAGAAAAAATAATTGATACATCAACTAGTAGTCTCTAAACCTTAAAATAAAAATGGTCTTTTTCTATCAACCAGACTTCCTGTCTATTCCTTTCTTCAAATTCTCATTATTTGTTCACTGCCGTTACATAACAAGTTTTTTTTATAATTTAATAATCTTTAATCCATTCTTAGATTTTACATCATTCTCGAAACTACTACTGAGATTATTCAAATGCTGCAAATGACCTTAAACTACAATTATTATTTTTCAAATCGATTTTAAAGACTTTCCATTTTGAAATAAATGCCTGTTTTGGTTTGTTTTTTGGTTTTTTTCTGACATACTATCTAGTTCCGGATATCCTGCCAATTTTTGAATCCATTCTAATCTTGACAGAACTTTGTCACTCTTCTAATCTGCCGCAATGAGAACTCTTGCTGCGACTGTGGCATATAAAAAGATCTCTGTTACCTTTTTGGGAATATCCGAATCTGTGATTCCCAAAAAGGAAAGCTTCTGGTTTTCTATTAAAGGATATTTTAAGCATTTTTTTCAAATTCTATATGGACGCCCTCCCAAAAGACCTTAATTTCGTTACACTGCCACCACATGTGGAATAAAGTACCTGGCTTTTCTTTACACCTCCAACAATTACCTGAGACGCTTTTGTACATCTTAGAATGTTTCCAGGAAGTTAGATACCACCGACATTGCATATTAAGTAAATTCTCTCTCAAAGCGTAACAAACTGTAAATTTCCAGTTTATTTTCCACAGGTTTTCCCACTTCTTCATGGTTATTGTGTACCCAAAGTATTGCGACCACTTTACCACAGCCACTGTGACCACCTCCTCCTTGACAGCCCAGTCAAGGAGGAGTCGGTACCACAGCATGCAACTTTTTGACCCACACATAGTGACATTCCCCCTCTCTCTCTTTACAGAAAAAACGGATACCGAAAAGGGACATGGTTCACCCACTGCTGTGATGTTCTGTGTGCTTCCAGAATCTGAGATGGCTCCACTTACTTGGTGGGACGGTCCCTGTTTTGCGGGCATTCACAAAAAACTCAATGTCCTTCTCGATGCTGCACTGCTCGAGGCTCTTGCGTATCTCCTCATAGTTCTACAAGGTGCAAAACAGAAGGAATCATCCCTGGTCCTGAACGGGGTAATTGTGCCCATGAAGGACCAGGTGCGCAGCCTGGGAGTCATTTTGGACTCACAGCTGTCCATGGAGGCGCAGGTCAATTTTGTGTCCAGGGTAGCTGTCTACCAGCTCCATCTGGTGGGCAGGCTGAAACCCTACCTGCCTGCAGACTGTCTCGCCAGAGTGGTGCATGCTCTAGTTATCTCCCGCTTGGACTACTGCAATGCACTCTACATGGGGCTGCCTTTGAAGGTGACTTGGAAACTGCAATTAATCCATAATGCTGCAGCTAGACTGGTGACTGGGAGTGGCGAGGGGAATCTGTGGTTTTCTTTTTTGTGGTGCGGACACAATTTTTTTCCCCACCAACATTTCCCCCCCTCTCCCTCATTGCGGGGGAACCTCCTCCCTCCTCCTCCTGGTGTAGCAAATGGCCAATCGCCTGCTAAGGTTTGAGGCCCTGGCCAACGGGCAAGCGGCAGCTGCGTGTGGCCAAGAGGAGGAAGAGGGCTGGGCTGGGCTGAGCTGGCCGAGCGCATTTTCAGCAGCCCCTCGGCGGAGCAAGCTGCTTGCCGCTGCCGCTGCCGCTGCCGCCACCACCGCTCTGCCAAGCGTGGCGCCTGTGCCTGCCCTTGCGAGCGGCAGAGGCTGTTGTCGTCATCGGAGGAGGAACGAGCAGCCGGAAAGCAGCCCTTTTGGGCTGCTTGCTCCTCCTCTGATGCTGACGCCACCAGTCTCTGCCTCTCATTAAATAAGTTGGAGTTCTTGTTATTAAATATACCAAGAAAAAAGCACACCAAGAACTCTGACCAATGTAAGTTTCAATAGTGGGAGTAGTCCCTACTCGCAAATCAATAGTCAATTGTAACAAAAACTAATCCATTCAAAAGTATGTATTCTGACAAGGATTACAAACTCAAATAATTGACTTCTGACTTCTGATCAATGATTGAAACTAAGACCTTCACGTCAAATCTGACTATGGACTAACATGATCTCATCTCTACTCATAAACTCTTATTTCTAATTCTGTAAAGAATTATTGTGTTATACATATTCTTATGAGTTTGTGTTTGTAATCTCTGTTAGAGTTTGTAGTCTCTGCCTCTCGGCAGCACCCTAGATAGGCAGGGGGATGGGAGGGGCTGGGGGGGAGAGAAGCCCCCTCTGCCGTGTGCACATGCGTGCGTGCACACATGCACTCCGGCCCACCAGGAAGTTTGTAGTGCGGTGAACTGGCCCAACCCCCCAAAAAGCTTGCAGAGCCCTGCTCTGGTTATCTCCCGCTTGGACTACTGCAATGCGCTCTATGTGGGGCTACCTTTGAAGGTGACCTGGAAACTGCAACTAATCCAGAATGTGGCTGCTAGACTGGTGACTGGGAGCGGCTGCCGAGACCACATAACACCGGTCTTGAAAGACCTACACTGGCTCCCAGTACGTTTCCGAGCACAATTCAAAGTGTTGGTGCTGACCTTTAGACCCCTAAACTGCATCGGTCCTGTATACCTAAAAGAGCGTCTCCACCCCCATCGTTCAGCTCAGACACCGAGGTCCAGCTCCGAGGGCCTTCTGGCGGTTCCCTCCCTACGAGAAGTGAGGTTAAAGGGGAACAGGCAAAGGGCCTTCTCGGTAGTGGCACCCTCCCTGCGGAACGCCCTCCCTTCAGATGTCAAGGAAATAAACAACTATCTGACTTTTAGAAGACATTTGAAGGCAGCCTTGTTTAGGGAAGTTTTTAATGTTTGATGTTTGATCATGTTTTTAATATCCTGTTGGAAGCCGCCCAGAGTGGCTGGGGAGGCCTGGCCAGATGGGTGGGTATAAGTAATAAATTATTATCATTATCATTATCCCAGTGGCTCCAAAGAAATATTCTGACAAGGGCTCAGGAAGAAAGGGGGCACACCACCTCATCTTCGAAAGTGACTTCTCTTCTGTTACGTCACAAGAAGTCAAATTATCTTTCTGAGAGGGAACAAAATCATCGGGGGCAAATTCAGGTTGTCTCAGTCCCTGCCTGTCTATTGGGTTCGATTTCCCACCAATGCCTCTGTCTCCATCCATTAAAAAAGCCAAACTTATTGGCACTGAACAGTGAGGATCACAGCAAACAGGAAGCAGGAGATGTACGTTTGTGATCTCCAGAGCTAAGTGGTCCCCCAGATGTTGAAGGTCTCCAGGCCCCATCGACCCTGATCATTGTTCATGCTGGCTGGAGCAGATGGGAGCAGTTCTTGGTCTCCAGCCCTGTACTGGGGAAAGCAGACAATGCGGTCTTCTACTTACTTCGTCGTTCTTGACACATTCCTGAGAGAGCTGGTTGACGTGGAGCCACAGAGCATTCCGGAAATAGTTTATCCTTTCGGTCTCTTGGCTCTCGAAGAACTGCGGGGAGAGAGGCAGAGGACAAGGCTGAATTCAGAGGCAAAATATCAGCATCTAATTCCTTTGGAAAGAACCTTGCTTTGGTCTTTTCTCCTTCGTTGGGAGTAATTATAACCTTAAGGTAAAAGGTAAAGGTACCCCTGCCTGTACGGGCCAGTCTTGACAGACTCTAGGGTTGTGCGCTCATCTCACTCTATAGGCCGGGAGCCAGCGCTGTCTGCAGACACTTCCGGGTCACGTGGCCAGCGTGACAAGTTGCATCTGGCGAGCCAGCGCAGCACACGGAACGCCGTTTACCTTCCCGCTGGTAAGCGGTCCCTATTTATCTACTTGCACCCGGGGGTGCTTTCGAACTGCTAGGTTGGCAGGCGCTGGGACCGAACGACGGGAGCGCACCCAGCCGCGGGGATTCGAACCACCGACCATGCGATCGGCAAGTCCTAGGCGCTGAGGTTTTACCCACAGCGCCACCCACGTCCCTTAATTATAACCTTAAGCACGGATAATAATTACTAAACTAAACCCCCGCCACCTTTAAAAAACATCAGCAAATGAAGCAATCAGCATCGGACTTGAGAAACGGCAGCAAGTTCTCAATCTAACTTTTCAAAAGCAATCCCAAAATTGTGCAAACGTCTCGGAAGGTGCAGCTTGTGATGTTCGTCTCCCCTGGGGCATCAAGGTCCCCATGCAAAAGGTGCTGTGCAACATGTTACTCACTAGTGCAAGGGGGGAGGAATTGCAAGACAGCATTTAACTGACGCAACCAATAAAATTGTGTTCTCAGAGATAGCCATAAGGAGGCAATGAAGTATCAATTCCAGATTCTGAACAGGCTCTACCCACACCGCCTGTTTGTTTATTATTTGTCAAAATAACTAAAACTCTTTGAAAAATGCACTGTGACATAAGCAACACACTCCACCTGTCATTGTTTTTAGGAATGTTACTCAACACCCACCCACAGCCATTATTAGGATTATCTGTTTACCATATCATTACAGATATAACGTTCTTCCTTACATTTCTGTCCCACAAAGGCCCGGACTGACTCCAGCTACAAAAGCTAAGACTCTTGGACTGGGGTGTTGTTTTGTGTTTTTGATGTCATTTTTAAAAATCTTTATTTTATATCTTAACAATTTATGTAGAAATTGTTCAGTTTGGCTGTGCATTTTCTGATGATCTATTTACTACTTTTGTTACGTTGCAATCAGGGTCTTGCGAAAGAGCAATGTTAAACAACAATGTTAAACAACAATAGAAAGTGTCCTTTCATATTGTATCACAGTGTGGTACGTTGGCCTGACAGCCACGGACAGAAAGTCTCTACAGAGGGTGGTGAACACAGCACATGATATCATGGGCTGTCCCCTGAGTCCGCTAGATGACATCGCAAGGGATCGTTGCCTTAGGAGAGCGAGGAAAATTCTCAGGGACGATTCACACCCTGGCCAGCACCTCTTTAATCTTCCACCCTCGGGCAGGAGAAATAGAAGTATAATCAGTTGTACCAACAGGCTAAAAAACAGTTTCTATCCATGGGCTGTTGGGCTGCTGAACAGAAAATAATATAGTGCAACTAACTGAATTTTGGGGTTGGTGTGTTGTGCGACAAGCACACGGAGTGCAATGAGATTGAGTGTTTGTGTGGGGCAGGAGGGAGGCTCGGTTAATTTCATTGTACACAGGTTGTACACTGACAATACAGGTTGTACACTGATGTTTCCGAGCACAAATCAAAGTTTTGGTGCTGAAAAGAGCCCCACTCTTGAAAACATTTTGTTCTAAATCCTGCCTGCATCTCTGAAGCATAGCTGTCAACTTTTCCCTTTTCTTGTGAGGAATCCTATTCGGAATAAGGGAATTTCCCTTAAAAAAAGGGAAACGGCAGCTATACATACTTTAAATGCAATAATCTTAACACTATTTCCGGTTCCCCAAGAAAGAATACAGATATTCAAGATGCTTTCGAGAACTCGAGGGCATCTAAAAAGCAATCCCTGCCCAGCAAATAGTTTTCTTGCAACACTCTGGCTTTACTTGTGGGCTGCCCCCTTTTCCGCGGGGCAGGGTGGGTCTCCTCCCTGCAGCTTTTCAAAGAAACCTCACCCGCTTGAGGAAGTGACTGGCAATTCTTTGTTTTGTTACACGTACGCACACCCAAAGGGCAGTCCAAAACTCACAACATTCAAAGGCGAGGGATGACGTTTCCTCCACACACTTATTTCTGTCTTTTGGCTGCTACTAGCTAATCTGGATTCCTCCGCCCTATTTCTTTTCGACATGAAGTGTTCAGAATTCGAACCCAGAACCCAGTATTTGGGGTAAGGGGTCAGGGCAACCTTTTTTGCAGGCTGAGGGCCACATCTCCTTGTGAGTGCCATTCCAGGGGCCACATTCAGTTCCACCCATACAGCTTTTTTAGGGGGGGAACTAGCGGCTAGTGGCAGACACCCCTTCTCACAGGCGCGGTGAGAGCCTCTTTTAAGACTCAAGGGCCACATTCCCTTCTAGGAAATCTTGCAGGGGCTGCATGCCAGGGGCGAGGACAAAAAGTGGCCAGGGCAAAAAACAGTAGGCTAGTTTCTCCAGAGACACACCAGGCAAGGAAGAGACATTATCAAGGTTTCGAGGACATATTCCGGTCAGGCAAAAACACCAGTGAGGTGAATTGAACAAAATATTTCTGTGACGCCAACACTCTCTGAGCTATACAATGGTATCTCGGGTTACATATGCTTCAGGTTACAGGCTCTGCTAACCCAGAAATAGTGCTTCAGGTTAAGAGCTTTGCTTCAGGATAAGAAGAGAAATCGTGCTCCGGCGACACGGCAGCAGCGGGAGGCCCCATTAGCTAAAGTGGTGCTTCAAGTTAAGAACAGTTTCAGGTTAAGTACAGACCTACGGAACGAATTAAGTACTTAACCCGAGGTACCACTGTACTGCCTGCCCCAGTATCCTGTCGCCTCAGGAGAGGCAGCCAAACCATTTTTTCCCCAAATAATCTTTATTAGTTTTTCAATTAGATACTCCACATACACATATTGTATTACATTTTACCTTTATACTTGCTCTTCAGAGCTGACTTCCCTCCTTCCTTCTTCTGGTTTTTTATGTCCCATATTATTTTAATCACATTATTTTCTTCCATTTTGTATATTGTTATTCATTTTCCATATTTTGTCCACAGTGTATCCATAAACAAATAAATCCTCGTGTTTATACAATTCTTGTTGTCTGTCTGTATTCATTTACAGCTACTGTTAGTTATATTAGTTTCCTTATACATATTATTTTCATTATCCATCACTTTTCTTAATCTTTCCCGTTATGAGGTTTCTTTCCAATTCTACTGGTTCCACGATTTCATCTTATCTTTCCCATAAGAGGCAGCCAAACCTTTGTTATATTCATATTTACCTCACACGCCTTGACATGTTCATTCTTCCATTCTTCCCTGATCTTCTCCAGGGCACCAACGTTCGACTGATACACCCTGTCTGCAGTTGGAGAAATAAAAAAAGAGAAATCTGGTCATGTCAAGAAAAGATGGGCCAAACATAGAATTGGAGATTTGGAAAGGGACCACAAGGGTCAAGTTCAATCCCACTGGCAGTGCAAGAATCACAGCTACAGAAGCTCTAACAGTTGGCCATCCAACCTCGGTTTAAAGACCTCCAAGGAAGAAGAGTCCACCATCTTCCATGGGACTCCATTCTACCACCGAACGGCTCTTTCCATCAGAAAGTTACAATACGATAATCTTTATTGTCCTTGTCCCATACAGAACAACGAAACTGAAAAATCTACATCAGACATTCAAAACCCAACAAGCCTGCTATCCCAGCCTGGTTAGCCCCCTAAAAACTCTGATACCCCATTTTTAAATACAATATACTCCCATACAGACTCCTTAAAGGTAAAGGGACCCCTGACCATTAGGTCTAGTCGTGGCCGACTCTGGGGTTGCGGTGCTCATCTCGCTTTATTGGCTGAAGGAGCCGGCGTACAGCTTCTGGGTCATGTGGCAAACATGACTAAGTCACTTCTGGCAAACCAGAGCAGCGCACGGAAACACCGTTTACCTTCCCGCCAGAGTGGTACCTATTTATCTACTTGCACTTTGACGTGCTTTTGAACTGCTAGGTTGGCAGGAGCAGGGACTGAGCAACGGGAGCTCACCCCATCACGGGGATTCAAACCGCTGACCTTCTGATCGGCAAGTCCTAGGTTCTGTGGTTTAACCCACAGCGCCACCTGCATCCCTTACAGACTCCTTACAATGCGTTTAAAACCAAAATCGCATTTGGGTAGAAACTGTTTCTCAGGTGGCTAGTCCTAGTCTTTATAACCCTGTACCTTCTTCCAGAAGGCAGAAGCTGACAGAAAACATTTCATTTTCGTGGTGCGCACTATCCTGTGCTATCTCTGCAGCTTTCTTATGACACCTGACAGCATAGATTTGATCCAAGGTGGGAAGAGTGCTCCCAATTATTCTCTCCGCAGTCTTTACAACCCTGGACAGCATTGATTTTTCCCTGGCCGTGCAGCTCCCAAACCATAAGTTAATACACTCACAGACCATAAGTTAATACACTCTCCACAGTACAATGGTAAAATGCCATCAACAGGTCCTTTGAGAGATTGTTTTTCCGGAGAATTCTCAGAAAATATAACCTCTGCTGTTTTCTCCCCAGGTTAGGTCATCTCTCAACTCCATTCCTACAAATCGAAACACGGAGACCTGTTCCACGCACTTTCCCTCAATAATAAGTGACTGACTATTCAATTTACATTTCCTAAAGTCCACAATAATCTCTTTTGTTTTCTTTAAGCTAAGGAGTAAGTTGTTTTTCCTGCACCACTCCCCCAACTGCTCAACTTCCTTCCTATAGGTCGCCTCCCCCTCTCCAGCCATGATTAAACCAACCACCGTTGTATCATCTGCAAACTTAATGATCTTATTAATGAGGTATTTGGGGGGACAGTCAGCTGTGTAGAGCGTTCTTCCTGAAGTTGAGTCGGAATCTCCTTTCTTGTAACCTAAATCCAGCAGAGAAGGAGCTCGCTCCTTCCGCCATGTTGTTAACCCTTCAGATATCTGAAGGGAATCACAGAATTGTGGAGTTGGAAGGGGCCACCACAGATCAAGCTGCAGCTAAAGGCAGTGGAGCAGAGGTCCATGCAAAAGTTGGCAACCCAACTTTCCGGGCGAATTGACCTCACCTGAATCTTCCAGGGCTGTCTTTGTCTGAGCCAACTTCACGAAGAGCTGGAAGGGAAGCAAAAGAAAGGAGGTCAATCGTCGTGCGGCCAGCCAGGAGAGCAGCTCTGTGAGGAAGTGTTGGGCAGATGGGTCTCCAACTGCCATCTTGGTTAAGGGAAGGGGGCCTGACCTCAGCCTTCCCTAGAACTTCCATTTTGTTTATAAGGTACCTTCTACCACATGTGGTGGACCTGCAAAGAGGTAAAGACTTTCTGGGAAATGATATATAATGAGTTAAAGAAAATGTTGAAAAATACATTTGTTAAGAAGCCAAAAGCTCTCCACCACTGAGCTATGGTCCTCCCTCTATCATCTGCCTATTTTGGCCTCGTTTAGGGCCATACTTCAGCCCGACTCCCCACGCCCCCCCTTGCACCTTCCTAACCTTTTCCTGCTGCTTTTGCGTGACCAGGTTGGCGCTCCGGTGGACGGCCTGCTCCGCCTCGTCCTTGTCCCGGCACCTTTGCTCATACAGCCTCTTGGCCTGAGGGGAAACCGGGATGCAACAGGTTGCAAAGGATGTACATCAAAGGGTTACGACAGAGACCATAACAACTTGGGACCAGGCTTCCTATGAGATTGGCCTTGCGTGTTCAGACCCAGAAACCTCCCCCTTAAATAAATTCACACTTGACTCAAATTTTAGGTTTGGTTTTTGGCAGAATTTAGGCCACAACTTTATTGATTACAGAAAGTGACTGCTTGCATAGGCTCTGGTTCGACTAGCTCCCTGCCATACAGGTAGCGCTGACCCAGGGCACCAGCATAGGTCAGTCAAGGGTGAACACCTGGATAAGCGGAAAGCCGGGAACAGGCTATCTCCGCCACCCAAATGTCCCCCTGGACTCAGGCACGGGCACAACCCCCTCTCAGGGGTTGGCCAAACCATCGAGTCCCTGGATTCCTTTAACGGAATACCCTTCACATAGGGATGGTGAGAGCGTTCTCCCATCCCTATCGCCTGAACCAGATCCTATCCGCAACCTTACAAGTTGTGACGATTTGCTACTCGGCAGGCGAAACCCAAATGGCAACAGCCAATCAGCCAAGTGGGGAAAATTCCTGCCGTGCCCCTGTCCCAATGACAGATAACACACAATGGCATAGCAAGGTCAAGTGCAAAGCCCTAAAAGTAGGGAGAGGTGGGCGGGTGTTCCAAATGCATGCGCCAAAAGAGGAAGCTCTGAGTCACGTAACGTAAAGGTAAAGGGACCCCTGACCATTAGGTCCAGGTGTGGCCGACTCTGGAGTTGCGGCGCTCATCTCGCTTTATTGGTCGAGGGAGCCGGGGTAAAACTTCCAGGTCATGTGGCCAGCATGACTAAGCCGCTTCTGGTGAACCAGAGCAGCGCACGGAAACACCGTTTACCTTCCTGCCAGAACGGTACCTATTTATCTACTTGCACTTTGATGTGCTTTTGAACTGCTAGGTTGGCAGGAGCAGGGACCGAGCAATGGGAACTCATCCTGTTGCGGGGATCCGAACTGCCGACCTTCTGATCGGCAAGTCCTAGGCTCTGTGGTTTAACCCACAGCGCCACCCGCGTCCGTGCATGGGTATAAATAGGTCCCTCGAACCGTTTAGACTGTGTCCCATTGGCCTGATTGCACCCAGCTTCGAGGGACCTACCAATCGGGTGTTGTGGCTGACCAACGTACCCACCCACAACACAGGGTGTTGGTTGTCCAGGCCTCACCGCACTACGTGCCCTCTTTAAGGGAGGACCCTATTTGTCCTATAATGTTCTCTAGATTGCTTCGATCTGTGGCAGCAACGCAGCCACAGGCGTCACATATAATACCTGCTCTGCTTTTGTAAGAAACTGATCTTTGGAACTCCCTGCCTCTTGATGACCAGGCAGGCACTGTTTTATTCTCTCTGCAAACCGCGTTGAGGCTTTCTGCACTCAGGCTCGTCTCGCCAAATGAAGCTGAACCTGCTTCACCACACGACTGCCAGATAGGCGATCTGCAAGGGCACGTGGTATTTTAAGAACCAGGGGAGAAGAATTAACTCACGTCCAGGGTTTTCTTGTACTGCAGATTCCGGTTTTTGTGAATCGCGTCCATTATGAGTTCAATCTGCGGAAAAAATACCAGGGTTAGTGGAGCCTTTTGCTCCTCAGCTGAACAGGGAAGGAAAGAGAAATCCGTTTCCCCTTTCTAAATATAGAAGGCCACACACGTTTTACAAGGAGAGGAATTACCGCGAACGTCTTCTGCTTCATCTTGCAAAACTGAATTGTCATGTCTTTGCTACAGGGCTCCGATTTGGACACCTAACAGAGAATCTGAATTCCACCGAATTTTGAGGTTTGTTAAAGGGTTGTATTTCCTAATAACCGAAGCAGAACGCCAGTAAAAGACATTCAATCATGCCGAAAGCACAGCAGCTTCACTTTGCTTCCTCATGTACTACTTGAAATTCTTTCATTCTCTTTGCAGACCCATGGCGGCTAGAAACTTGGTTTAATTTAACCAAAGTTGAGTTTCCCTGTTGATTCGGGTCAGAGGAGACAGGATTTTCAGCCAGGCTTTGGGGCTTAATCTTGGAGAGTTTCACAATACTACTACGGTTCTTATTTTTTATTGGTTCCAAAGTTTAATATTTTATTGCTTTGAGTTCACTGTTCCTTTAAAAAAGCAACTGATACGTGCAATAAAATAATGGATTCATAGCTGGATCCTGCCCTACGCTTTTCAGGCGGGGAGGGTACAATTATGGAAGCTCTCAGCTCGAAAAGGAAATTCAAAACCAAAAGCTTTTCCTCCAGAGCTTTGAAATGCAGAAACGCAAGATATCGCCCTCAAACAAGGAAGCTGTGCTGTGCTACCTGGTCTGGGCCCTATGCGGTTAAGGTGCAAGCTGGATTTTGTTCCACTAGCAGAGGAGAGGGGGAAGCAGTTGTGAAAGGAATGAGGAAATTAAAATGGGCAGGCAAGAAACTATGCCTTGTACAACAGCGGTGGAGAAGTTCAGGTGCTGAATGGAGGTTGTTTTCTTCTTGGAACCAGAGTTCATCACATTTTAGGGCTCCCAAACACAAAGGGAACTGGAATTGACACCTGCGGGGTGGTGTGGCGAGCACAAGTGTGTGTGTTTGTGTGCTCGATCCCCGGAGTGGCAGCCTATTTATTATTTGCACCCAAAGATGGCAGAGATTACCTGTACCTGAACATCACAATCTGTGTGCCTGAGCTCAGCAATCCCTGGGCTGCATGTGGCTCTGTGTTTAGTTGCAATATAAAGTCTTGCGTGAATTCCCCAAAACCATTATTTTGCTTTTATCAAAGCTCATACACAATTTCATTCTGGACAGATAGTCAATACAGGAATTTAACAATCGCTTTAAACCAATTCTTGTCCGTGAAAGCAAAATCGTATCATTTGCCTATAGGAGGATGGGAATGCTTAATGCATTGAGTTTGGGGCTGTGGGCGTCCACCTGTTTTAGTGAAGACGCAAGGTCATTAAGAAAAAGGTTAAAAAGAGAGGGAATAAAGATGGAATCAATGTCAGTGAATCATCCTGTGTCTGTGGGGAGTCTGCTACAGCATTCCAAAATTTCTTATGACCTCTTGTTAGGATGGCTGAAAGTAACGTATCCCAACATGCCTGATTATATCTTATCCAGCTGAGCTGGATAGTTTCCCTGAGTTGTCGGGATCCGGAGAAGTAAATATCAGACATCATATATATATATATATATATATATATATATATGCTTTCGTAGATTTTCACGGGTACAGGAATGCAGGTTTTGGTGTCCTCGGGTGTCTTCCCGTGTAAAAGTTGGGGTGTCTAGGCGACGTTTCGACGAGGTCTCACTCGTCATCTTCAGGCTGGTGCTTTCGGCTTCTTGTTACTGGAACAGAGCAGGATCTCAGTGTTTGAGTTCCTATAAATACTGTTGAGGAGGTGTGGCCTCTAATGTTCTTGGGCAGAGAGGAAGTTCCCAGGCTAGTGTGCCTTTTCTTCTTTTGTTTCTTAATTACTTGAGGGATATCTTGAGTGATTTCTTGAGTTGTATCCTGAGTACCACTTAGGTGGTACTCAGGATAGACCCACCTAAGTGGTACTCAGGATACAACTCAAGAAATCACTCAAGATATCCCTCAAGTAATTAAGAAACAAAAGAAGAAAAGGCACACTAGCCTGGGAACTTCCTCTCTGCCCAAGAACATTAGAGGCCACACCTCCTCAACAGTATTTATAGGAACTCAAACACTGAGATCCTGCTCTGTTCCAGTAACAAGAAGCCGAAAGCACCAGCCTGAAGATGACGAGTGAGACCTCGTCGAAACGTCGCCTAGACACCCCAACTTTTACACGGGAAGACACCCGAGGACACCAAAACCTGCATATATATATATATATATATATATGCAGGTTTTGGTGTCCTCGGGTATCTTCCCGTGTAAAAGTTGGGGTGTCTAGGCGACGTTTCGACGAGGTCTCACTCGTCATCTTCAGGCTGGTGCTTTCGGCTTCTTGTTACTGGAACAGAGCAGGGTCTCAGTGTTTGAGTTCCTATAAATACTGTTGAGGAGGTATGGTGTATTGTCTCCAATGTTCTGGGCAGAGAGGAAGTTCCCAGGCTAGTGTGCCTTTTCTTCTTTTGTTCCTTAATTGCTTGAGGGATATCTTGAGTGATTTCTTGAGTGATATCCTGAGTACCACTTAGGTGGGTCATTAGGTGTGGATTAGTTGCTAAAGCCTTTGTGTCTTGACCTCTTGAACTTTGTGAAGAGTTTTTCTGAGAAGATGGGTGTACTACATTTAGTTGTGCTCTGGCTTGGCTTCGTGTATAGGGGCGAGCTGTGGTTTTGTGGCCTGTGCCAGCCAGATCTGTGTAGGGATTGCAGGGGGGTGCAGCATCCGGAGGTGCCACCATGGTTTGGCTACTGGATGGTGTCTGTAATTTATCTGTGGAGAGGGTCTGGGTTTGGGTCTGGTGTGGTTGATTGGTGATGGCGTTCTGTGTGCCTCTGGATCTGGTGTCAGTTTTTGTGGGGAGGGCTAATTTCCAGATGTCTGGCAAGCGGGATGTGTCGTCACGCTTGTTCATGTTGTGAGGGTGTTTCTCTATCTCGATGGCTTCCATGATTATTCTCTTGTGGTGATGTTCCATGTTAGAGAGCAATTTGGAATCTGCAAAATTAATTTCGTGTCCTGTTTCTTTCATGTGTTGGAAGAGAGAGGAAGTTTTTTCTTCTTTTTTGACGGCATTCTTGTGTTCTGCGATACGTGCATTTATTCGTCTGTTTGTTTGTCCAATGTACGTGGCTGGGCAGACTTTGCAGGGTATTTCATAGACCCCTTGGTTTTCCAACTGGATTTTATCCTTGGGGTTTCTGAGGATATTGGCTATTTTTTGGTTGGCGCAAAAGGCTGTTTTGATATTGTGTTTATGGAGGATTTTGCTAATTTTATCTGTAGTGCCCTTGATATAAGGAAGGAGGGCCATGCCATTGTTTTCTTCTGTGTCTTGGTTTTTGGGGGGTGTTTCTTTTTGGATTAGCTTCGTAACCCTGTTTTGCTGGTATCCATTGGCAATTAACACATTTGAGAGATTCTGTAACTCAGTTGTCAAGTGGTCTTTGTCAGCCAGGCGTTTGGTTCTGGAGATGAGAGTCTTGGCTACGGAGTTTATTTGTGCAGGGTGGTGGTGTGATTGTGCATGTAAGTAGCGGTTGGTGTGTGTTTTTTTCCGGTAGATAGTGTGTCCTAGGGAGCCATCAGGTTTTTTGTAGATTAGGACGTCAAGAAAGGGAAGTTGGTTGTTGGCTTCTATTTCCATAGTGAATTGTATTTTGGGGTGTAGGCTGTTGAGATGTGTGAGGAAGCTGTCCAGTTTTTCCTTCCCGTGTGGCCAAATTACAAAGGTGTCGTCAACATATCTGAGCCAAAGTTTGGGTTTGTGTTCTGACTTGTCTAAAGCATTGGTTTCAAAGTGTTCCATGTACAGGTTTGCGATGACCGGTGAGAGGGGTGATCCCATAGGTGCTCCTTCTATCTGTTTGTATCTTTGTCCATTGTGGATGAAGTACGTGTTGGTTAGGCAGTGGTTGGTCAGGTCCAAGATGTATTCGGGGGGATTGTATTTGTTTTGAATGGCTGTCAAGGCTTCATTAATGGGCACTTGTGTGAAGAGAGATACAACATCGAAGCTCACAAGTAGGTCATTGGGATGTAGGTTTTGCTTCTTTATTGTTTCTATGAACTGGAAGGAGTTTGGAACGTGTGAAGAGATGGATTCTGCATAGGGCTGGAGTTGCTTGGCGAGAAATTTAGCGAGATTTTGTAGAGGTGAGCCTATGGAGCTGACTATTGGTCTGAGTGGTGTTCCTTCTTTGTGTATCTTGGGGAGGCCGTAGAGTTTGGGGCATCTGGATGATTTTTCTCTGGGGATGATTCTTAGCTGGATTTCTTCACTGATAGGAGAGGCTTTTATTTTGGATTTGGTGGTTTTTTCCAGGTAGGTGGTGGGATCTGTTTTTATAGGTTGGTAGGTAGGGTCTTGGAGTAGATTTGATAGTTTTGCTTGGTAGTCCGATGTGTTCATCACAACAGTGGCATTACCTTTGTCTGCTGGGAGAATGATTATGTTGTTGTCTTTCCTCAGGTTGGTGAGTGCTTTCTGTTCTTCTTTGTGTAAATTGCTTCTGGGTGGTTTGCTGGAGCAGAGGATGTTGGTGACTTCAAGTCTGATTTTATTGGCTTCATCTGGGTTGATTTTGGTTAGGCTAGCTTCGACTCCGCATATGATGTTTTCCGTGGGGATGCGTCTCGGGGCGACTGCAAAGTTGAAACCTTTGGAGAGTACTTTGGTTTCAGTTGAGGTGAGGATCCTGTCTGATATGTTATGTACTGTTTGTTTCATGGGTTGTTGTGGAGGGTGGCTGGGCTTCTGGCGTTTCTCTAGTTTGTGGAGTTTGTTGGTATGTGTGTCTGTCTTATGTGAGGTCTCCGTTTCAGCTCTCCAGACGGCTAGTTGTTTGCATTTGTCCCAGAGTGCAGGGTGGATTTTGTTACAGAGTTTGAGGTGAAGAGTGAGCAGATCTTTGTTGGTTTGGTTTAGTAGGTATCTTTTCTTGTGTAGTTCGTTTCTGATTAGGGATAGTTCAGTTCGTTTCAGGATCCTTTCGGTAGCTGGGGTTTTAGAGTGGAATTTAAGTTGGAAGCTTGTGGGAATTAAGTTGTTGTCTCGGCAGTTGCGTAGGAACAAGAGATCACATAAGATGGTGGCTCTTCGGATTTCTAGTTTCTCGTAGGTTCTTGTCAGCTGGAAGGTTTCCTCCCCGTAGAGGTGAGATATTTGCTTTCGTAGATTTTCACGGGTACAGGAATGCAGGTTTTGGTGTCCTCGGGTATCTTCCCGTGTAAAAGTTGGGGTGTCTAGGCGACGTTTCGACGAGATATATATATATATATATATATATATATATATATATATATATATATCTCAAGCTATGGTTATCCCAGTAGTGATGTATGGAAGAGCTGGACCATAAAGAAGGCTGATCGCCAAAGAATTGATGCTTTTGAATTCTGGTGCTAGAGGAGACTCTTGAGAGTCCCACGGACTGCAAGAAGATCAAACCTCTCCATTCTGAAGGAAATCATCCCTGAGTGCTCACTGGAAGGACAGATCCTGAAGCTGAGGCTCCAATACTTTGGCCACCTCATGAGAAGAGAAGACTCCCTGGAAAAGACCCTGATGCTGGGAAAGATGGAGGGCACAAGGAGAAGGGGACGACAGAGGACGAGATGGTTGGACAGTGTTCTCGAAGCTACCAGCATGAGTTTGACCAAACTGCGGGAGGCAGTGAAAGACAGGAGGGCCTGGCGTGCTCTGGTCCATGGGGTCATGAAGAGTCAGACACAACTAAATGACTAAACTATATATATATATATATATATATATATATATATATATATATGACCTATTGCAGACGTGAACCTCCCCCTTCCCCAATCTTGTCGCTCATCTTTCCTGTCCCGAGCGGAGAAGCCAAGTGACAACATTTTGCAGAATGCCCTATCTGTCTCCAAGGACTGTCTCCATTCCCTCTCCTGCTCCTGACCTTTTTGCGATGGAGCTTTTGCTTCTCCCGGAAGTCCTCCATCTTCCTCGCCTCTTCGCGCAACGTTTGGGCCAACTGGATGTGGCTCTGCCCGACACTGTCCACCTCTGAAAGCAAGGATATGTTAAGAAAGAGATAAAGAGATAAAAGTGTCATATGTGTAAACTTCAGTAAGTTAAAAGTGATGTTGTGCAATTTTCCTATTACTATTTATATATTGTTAAAATTGGTTAATTGTAATGAATTGATGTAGCAACTACTGTGGTTTCTTCCTTTGTTATTGTTGAATTCTAAATAAAGTATTATTCTTTAAAAAAAAATGAAAGCAAGGAACGGTATAACAAAAGAATCACCGGGAGGAAATGTAAAGGCAGGCTTTGTTCCTCCTAGCCACCCAATTCTGGAAGGAACGTCACTTTTACTGCCGCTTTGCAGAAGGGAAACTGAGGCTGAAGCACAACAACAACATTCCCAAGGTCATCTGACGCGGAGTTTCTGACTAAAACGCTGTGATTTTTTTTAATACAGTGAATGTTGCAGTTTTCGTTACTTTATTTTTTGCTTAATTGTTCTATAGCGGCAATAATAATGTTGGGGAAACGTTGCAGAGCAACTAGCAAAACAGGATGCCGTGTGAACGCTCCAGTATAAATCCACCACTAACACACAATTGTTCCGTCAATCACATGTTGCAGAATACAGCCCCTAAGGAAACACCAGTCTGCAGGGACAGGGTTTAGAAGCGTTTAGTAGAGATGTTCCCATCCAGCTAAGGTGCCCCCCACCAAATTAATATGGGGCTGAACAGAGAGAACAGGTGCCCCAGGGAGGCAGTGGGATTACCAAAGCTGGTACCATGCGTTCAAGTTCACAAATTTTGTTGAATTAAACTTAATGTTTCTAACTGGAATTTGGAATGAAGATGCAATTAATGGCTACTGTTCGGATTGCTCTCATGTTATTATTGTCCTTCGTAGGCCATGCAAACCGCTATTCTGAATAATGATTTTTAGGGTTGGCGCTGTGGGTTAAACCACAGAGCCCAGGACTTGCCGATCAGAAGGTTGGCGGTTCGAATCCCCGCGACGGGGTGAGGTCCCGTTGCTTGGTCCCTGCTCCTGCCAACCCAGCAGTTCGAAAGCACACCTGTGCAAGTAGATAAATAGGTACCGCTCCAGTGGGAAGGTAAACGGCATTTCCGTGCGCTGCTCTGGTTCACCAGAAGCGGGTTAGTCATGCTGGCCACAGCTGTACGCTGGCTCCCTCAGCCAGTAAAGCGAGATGAGTGCCATAACCCTAGAGTCGTCCGTGACTAGACCTAACGGTCAGCGGTCCCTTTACCTTTACTTTACTAGGGATGAGTTTATGGAACTCAGGAAGCAGTGCCCAAAAAAAGTTTGAGAATCACTGAGCAATGGCATGAAAAGGGCAGAATTTCGAACAGATAAATAAACGAATCCTTAGCCGCTCGCCTTTTCTGTCCTATTGTACAGTCTTCACTGATGCTTATTTTTAAAAGGCTATGGTGGACTGCCAAAAGGGGTTTGATAAAATTCTATTCTAATCCATTCAGATGCCTGAAACGAGGGTGAAGGAGCCCTTGCTTCCCATGAGACCTTTCTCACGCTTCCCCTGTTGCGTTTTCACCATTGTTCGCCAGCTCCTCCCTGTGAGGAACAAAGCCGACTTTGGGGATTCCAGGGTCAGTCCAGCCAACGCCAAAAAAATGCCACTAAACTGGCAACGTGGGAAACTCCCCTGCCTGGAGGCTGCCTATCAAGCTGGAAGCCTTCCAAGGCTGAGAATTTCCAGGAAAAAAACACCAACCCACATTTCATGTTGCAGGCAAGAAGGGTTCCTAGAAACCCCGTGGACTTTTGCAGAAACGCTGCCCAGATCCTACAAATGCATTTTGAAATGCTGACATTCCTGGCGTCGCACTGCTCTCTGTTTTTGTCCAAGGATCCTTAACGCGTACCAGTTTTTCTGCGCCCATGTCTCTCGCCGCCTGTCAAGGGCGGTGCGAGTGTTTATAAAAACACTCTGCTCCAGGTACCCAGGGCGCAAAGACAGGAGCGCTTCCAACTAAAAGGCCTGAGAGAGTCATTAAGCAAACCAAGGCAAGGAGCTTGTGGCAGAATCGGAGGCTGGGCGGACTATGCTACGAGACGCCTTAGCCTCTCTTAAAAGAACAAAAAGCAAACAAAGGATGCTATCTTATACGGAAAGTAATGACAAATCTAGACAGCAAACCTAGGCAAACCTAGACAGCATCTTAAAAAGCAGAGACATCACCTTGCCAACAAAGGTCCGTATAGTTAAAGCTATGGTTTTCCCAGTAGTGAGAGCTGGACCATAAAGAAGGCTGATCGCTGAAGAATTGATGCTTTTGAATTATGGCGCTAGAGGAGACTCTTGAGAGTCCCATGGACTGCAAGAAGATCAAACCTCTCCATTCTGAAGGAAATCAGCCCTGAGTGCTCACTGGGAGGACAGATCCTGAAGCTGAGGCTCCAATACTTTGGCCACCTCATGAGAAGAGAAGACTCCCTGGAAAAGACCCTGATGTTGGGAAAGATGGAGGGCACAAGGAGAAGGGGACGACAGAGGACAAGACGGTTGGACAGTGTTCTCGAAGCTACCAGCATGAGTTTGACCAAACTGCGGGAGGCAGTGGAAGACAGGAGAGCCTGGCGTGCTCTGGTCCATGGGGTCACGAAGAGTCGGACACGACTAAACAACATCTTATACTGAGTCAGAGGATCTCAGGGAAGGGCAGAGCACATCCTTTGTGTGGACGACTTTGCCCATTCAGCTCTGCTGCTGGCATCTCTAGTCCCCTATCTGACACCCTGAACTATTCAACCCCGGCACAAAAATGGAAGCAAGAAGAATTACTGACGAAAGAAGAATGGCAAATGAAATTAATGGACTATGCAGAATTAGATAAATTCACAGGAAGGATTTGAAACCGGCAAAATCAGAGATTCTTAGAGGAGTGGAGTAAACCTTTGAACTATTTGAAAAGCAATTGTAATAAACAGATTACGCTAGTAGGACTGCAAGAAGTTCTGTAAGGAGGACTTTGTGAAATATTGCAAGGAAGATTTTGAAAAGAATTATTAGTTAAGGACAATTAAAAGTAATAGAGAAATTAAGAAATGCAGAATAAGTGATAAAGAACGGAAAATCTTCAGAGGTTGTTGACGGAAGTCTAAAATATTGTATAAGATAAGAAGTTATGTTAAATGGTTGTTGGAATTGATATGTTAAAAAATTAATAAAAACATATACAGTGGTACCTCGGGTTAAGAACTTAATTCATTCTGGAGGTCCGTTCTTAACCTGAAACTGTTCTTAACCTGAGGTACCACTTTAGCTAATGGGGCCTCCCGCTGCCACTGCGCCGCCAGAGCACGATTTCTGTTCTCAACCTGAAGCAAAGTTCTTAACCCGAGGTACTATTTCTGGGTTAGTGGAGTCTGTAACCTACCCTGAAACATATGTAACCTGAAGCATATGTAACCCGAGGTACCACTGTATATAAAAAAGAACTATTCAACCCCAGAGATTCACATGCAGTGCAATTAACATCTCCTGTTTAGCAACCATGTTCAAAATTGTGCCAGCCTAGTTTGGGGACTCCTTCATGACATCTGCAAGCTCTGCACACCAATCCTGACCTGCTCCTCAATTTTGGGGCAACCCAGTCAGATGGGCAGGGTAATTGGGTAATTATTATTATTATTATTATTATTATTATTATTATTATTATTATACCATTCCCTTTCTAGCCTGCTAAGTCGGCTGCAATATGAGATGGCTGCAATGACAGCCAGCATGGTGTAGTGCATGGGTAGGCAAACCAAGGCCCAAGGGCCGGATCATGCACCCATGCCCAATTGCCTTCTAAATCTGGCCCGCTGGATTCCAGGGAGTCCCATTAATTCCAGGGAGTCTTCTCTTCTCATGAGGTGGCCAAAGTATTGGAGCCTCAGCTTCACGATCTGTCCTTCCAGTGAGCACTCAGGGCTGATTTCCTTAAGAATGGATGCGTTTGATCTTCTTGCAGTCCATGGGACTCTCAAGAGTCTCCTCCAGCACTATAATTCAAAAGCATCAATTCTTTTGCGATCGGCCTTCTTTATGGTCCAGCTCTCACTTCCATACATCACTCCTGGGAAAACCATAGCTTGAGTAGAATATGAGTAGAATATGTGCTTTTATTTAAAATGCATCTCTGTGTTATTTGTGGGGCATAGGAATTCGTTCATTTTCCCCCTCCAAAATATAGTCCGGTGGCCCCCCACAAGGTCTGAGGGACAGTGGACCGGCCCCCTGCTGAAAAAGGTTACTGGCCCCCTGGTGTAGTGGTTTAGGGTGTTGCACTAGGACCTGAGAGACCTGGGTTCAAATCCCTGCTCAGGCACCAAGCTCGCCGGGTGACCTTACGCCTGTCACTCATTCTCAGCCAGACCTACCTCTCAGGGTTGTTGTTGTTGTGATGATAAAATGGGGAGTGGGAGAACTGTGTGTGCCGCATTGAGCGCCTCGGAGGAAAGGTGGAATATAAATGGAATAAGGAGGTAAAGAAAAAGTAAGGCACTGGGTTTCCCTCCCCAATAAGCACGGCTTTTTGAAGGCTTTGGCAGTTTACAGCTGTGAAATGAACTGCCACATTCTTAGAGTAAATAAGACTTTGCAATCACTGTAAGTCTTCTAGGGAGGAAATGGAGTAAAGGAAATTAAAATGCCAGAGAGTTCCATGAAATTCAGGGTGGGGAGGAGGGGAGAGGAGAGAGAATTAGCTAAAAATACATGGCTTTCTCCCCTCAAGGTAACCTGCAAATATCAAAGTATTTCGAGTCAGTGATTTCACTCTGCTGTGTATGTGTTTGTACATCTCTTCACATTAGCTTCACACACAACCCGAGCCACAGTTTTCCACACTGTGGAGACCGTTAAAAGTTACTTACGTTGCTTAAAAACCTCAAGAGCTCTTCTCAGGGTGCTGGAGGAAATGCAGAAAAAGTGAGGGGGGGAGAGAGAAAGGAGGAAACAGTTAGAATCTGGGAAACCTTGGAGAGAGGAAGAAATCATCAAATCTGTTTTTATGCCACACGCCAGAACAAGACTTCCTTGTGAACTTGCATAAACTGGCCTTGTTTCAACACCGGGTGACGCAACCTTTGAAATTCAGAGGACAAATTTTTACGGCTGGGCATGAGGTCCTGGGCGTCTCTTCCTTCCGCTGCCAGAGACCTCCTCAAAAGCACTCGGCGGCCGGGTAAATATGCCAAGATTTCTCAAGAGGGGCCGGCTCAAAATCCAAGGCTCAAAATCCAAACAAGACTCCTCTCTCTCACACACACATACATGCAGATGATGGGGCAGCTCCACTGGGAAAGTCTCCTGCACAGCTCCTCTTGACTGCAAGGGGGTTGTGCAAGAGACCTTCCCAGTGGACTCTGCCCCATAAGCAGGCTGTACCCCATAGCGCAGATCCACCCATTTTCCACTGTAACACCTGTAAAAAATAAATGCTGCTCTGTTATATACCTAGGAAGAGGCCAGCCCAGATCTAGAAAGAGGAGTTAACAAAACCCTTTTGTTTTAGGCAGGCCTAGTGCACAATTTTGTTGCATTTTTTAAAAAAAATTAATTTAACTAACTTTATATATCACTTGATTGCACAAAAAAATTTTTTTATTAATTTTCCAATATTTACCCAATATTACCACAGTTTTGCCAATTGTACAGTTATTCCAATTAATATCAAAATAATTCCAAATATTTCCAAATTTCTACAATTTAATCAAAGTGGTTTCCTGCAGAGGGGAAACCCCAAACTTCTGGTTGGTTTTTTAAAAAAATAAAGAAAACGTTAAAATTATTGGTCATTTTAAAATAGTCAAATGATGACTAAAATAAACTGTACCTAAAAAGAAATAAGAAATAAATACTTGCTGATTTTATCCATATTTTTAATTACACTTACTGTTTTTTTAATGTCTGGCTTTTGTCACTATTTTTGGAAGTAACTATTTTATACTAGCGGGTGTAAACATCTTAGAGGCGTTTTGTTTCTGATGAAGCGATGTCTCAATATTTCTAAATGAAATAAAAACACATCAGTGGTAAGGCTACCTTTGCTCGCTACAATGGGATTGTGGCAACCGATGTCTCTGAGAGCTTCCTGAGCCCCGAAGGAACACCCTTGGATTTCCCAGTGTTTCCTGTGGCTCCCAACTCACCGTGAATTGCACATTCCGTTTCGGAGACCCCAGTCCTCTTAAAGGGGCTATTGTGGGCAGTGGCGTAGCGTGGGGGGTGCAGGGGGGGCCGGGGGCACCGGGCGCAACACCTGGGGGTTAGGGTTAGGGGGTGCAAATCCACGGGTTAGGGGGCGCAAATCCAGGGGTTAGGGGGCGCAAATTACTTGCCTTGCCCCGAGTGCTGACAACCCACGCTACGCCACTGATTGTGGCTACCAAAAAAGGGTGTGCCCAGTTACAAATCCTATTTGTGTCAGCAGGTCACTGGGAAATACCTCCTAAGAGCTTTTCCTATGGCTCCCAGCACATGCCCCAATGGTCACGCAACTCGGCTTAGAATAAGCTGGAGTTTAAAAATACAAGATACAACTCAGGGGTAATCACAAGGGTTATGAGCAGGGCCGGTTTTAGGTTTGATGAGGCCCTAAGCAACTGAAGGTAATGGGGCCCTTTATCTGTCCAGCTGTCCTTTGTCAACAACAAATGGTCACTGTTTTTGTGTGTGGAATATATGCTATATGGTAATTTATGGACCTAATATGTATCTAAAACCATTTGCACATGTTGCCATGCAGCCAGTTCATGCAGAATGTAGGCACCCTATATATAAAGGTAAAGGGACCCCTGACCATTAGGTCCAGTCGTGGCGAACTCTGAGGTTGCGGCGCTCATCTTGCTTTACTGGTCGAGGGAGCCGGCGTACAGCTTCCGGGTCATGTGGCCAGCATGACTAAGCCGCTTCTGGCGAACCAGAGCAGCGCACGGAAATGCCATTTACCTTCCCACCGGAGTGGTACCTATTTATCTACTTGCTCTTTGACGTGCTTTTGAACTGCTAGGTCGGCAGGAGCTGAGACCAAGCAACGGGAGCTCAGCCCGTCGTGGGGATTAGAACCACCGACCTTCCAATTGGCAAGTCCTAGGCTCTGTGGTTTAACCCACAGCGCCACCCGCATCCCTACCCTATACATAGAAATGAGCAAACCAGTTTTATTTTAGGGAGCAGGTTAGCAGGCGGGGCCCATGACTTACATCACAGGAGCCTACACAACACGAAACACTGTTGCTGTATGTAGCTTTAATTTTATTTGTTTCTTATCTTATATTCTGGAAATGTACATCCAGGCTTTTTGTCTTTAAATTTGTTTGGGGGCCCCAAGAGAGTGGGGCCCTAAGCTATAGCTTGTTTAAAAAAGTAAAGGACCCCTGACAGATAAGTCCAGTCATGAACGACTCTGGGGTTGCGGAGCTCATCTCACTTTACAGGCCGAGGGAGCTAGCATTTGTCCGCAGACAGTTTTTCCGGGTCATGTGGCCAGCATGACTAAGCAGCTTCTGGCGAAACCAGAGCAGCACACGGAAACACCGTTTACCTTCCTACCGGAGTGGTACCTATTTATCTACTTGCACAGGTGTGCTTTTGAACTGCTAGGTTGGCAGGAGCAGGGGCGGAGCAACGGGAGCTCACCCCGTCGTGGGGATTCGAACTGCCAACCTTCTGATTGGCAAGCACAAGAGGCTCAGTGGTTTAGACCAGAGCGCCACCCGCGTCCCTCTTGTTTAACTTATACGTAAATCCAGTACTGGTTACGAGCAAATCTGAACCCACAAAAGCCGAAGGATCCCTCCTTTTTTTACCTACAGCTCCCCAAGTTGGCTGCCTCGCCATACGGCAAAACCAGCCACCGTGAACAATTTAAAGCAGTGGAGCTTCCCCTAAGCCACAGCCTTTTCTAGTTTCCACTAAAGCAGGAACTGAATTCTGAGCACGGGCCACGATGAATACTGGAAGAGCCTACTTGGGCAGAAATGAAGGGAACTGGGGTTACGTCACACACGGTTTTTTAGACCAGCGAGTGTTTTTCCAGCAAAAACCCTCCTCGCTTTCACAACAGACTCAGGGACTTTTTAGACTGGGAGCAGACGGCTGTCCGAATTCTGGACCAAAAACAGACATGTCCTCTGCAAAGCAGTTCCGTTTTCACAAAGTGGTTTTTGGAGGGTACGCTTGAACTTTCCTCTCCCCATGTGGACCCCCACTCACACCCACAAATCTGCTCCGAAGGGCAGGGGGAAACCCCTCAGAAGAGATTTCCAGTGACGCGGGTGGCGCTGTGAGTTAAACCACAGAGCCTAGGTACTACTCCGGCAGGAAGGTAAACGGCATTTCAGTGGACTGCTCTGGTTCGCCAGAAGAGGCTTAGTCGTACTGGCCACATGACCCAGAAGCTGTACGCCGGCAACCTTGGCCAATAAAGTGAGATGAGCACCGCAACCCCAGAGTCGGCCATTACTGGACCTAATGGTCAGGAGTCCCTTTACCTTTACAGGAAGAGGAGGGGACCTTCACAAGGGCAAAAGGAGAGCTGCCTTATTCCAAGGCAGACTCCACAGGCCAGAATCGCCCACACTGGCTGGCAGCCGGCTGTCCAGTGCTTCTGAGACAGGAGCTCCTCCCAGCCTTACCTGGACATGCCAGGATTTGACCCTGGGACCCTTCCCCAAGCACCTTCCATCACACAGCTAGAATGTCTTGTGCTAATGGAAGTACGTCGCTGGAAGTTTCATTCAATGGAAGTCCAGAGATTGAGCCAAAAATTGGGTCTCCCCTTTTTTATACACAAACAACAACACAGTTTTAGGGACTGCAGTCACTCACTTCAGCTCTGTCTGCCCGCAGGGTTTCTTCCGCGATAAATTAATCAGGTCCTTGCCATATCTCTCTTCTATAGAAGCCCTGTTGTGTGGGAAGAGAAAGTTTTTGTTTGTTTATTTGTTTGTTTGTTCATATCCTGCCTCTCCCCCCCCCCCCGCAAGCCAGGGACTCCAAGTTGGCTTACACAAATGAAAGCAACACATATAAAATACGGGGAAGGCTAAAACATATAGAAGATGTAGAACAATGGCAAGAGAAGTTGATGAACTATGCAGAACTGGGAAAAACAACAGGCAGACTAAGAGAAAAAGACAACAAAGACTTTGAAAAAGATTGGGAACCATTCATATTATATTTGCAGAAACAAAGAAAGTTGATAGACTTGATGGCAGGATTTAAATAAACATTCACATTACTAGTATTAGAAAATGTTTAGAAGATAGTGAAATATGATTGTGGTGCATTTACTTTTATTTTTATGCTTTTAGGCTTGATGTTAGGTTATTAGTAACTTTTTCTGTTAAGAGATAGCAAAGTGGATGAAAATTGAAAGAAACCAGAAGCGGAAGTTGGGGGAAGCCTTGTAGGGGAGAGAGGGAGGAATATATAGTAAATGTGAAGAATTTGAGATGTATGTAGTGAATGAAAAAGAAAAATGAATAATTTTTTAAAATAAATAAATAAATAAAATAAACAGGTTGGGTGGCCATCTGTAAAAAAAAAACCACTAAACATATAGAAGATTAGGGAAGTTTTTAATATTTAACGCTGTATTGATTTTAATACTTGATTGGGAGCCGCCCAGAGTGGCTGGGGAAACTCAGCCAGATGGGCGGGGTATAAATTTTTAATATTATTATTAACAAGTTCAAAGTAATTTGGACTATAATAGAATCATAGAACCGCCGAGTTGGAAGGGGTCCCCAGAGGTCATCTAGTCGAACCCCCTGCAAAGCAGGAATCTCAGGTAAGCAACTATGAGAGATAGCCATCCAACCTGTACTTAGAAATTTCCATGAAGGAGAGGCGTTAGTTTCAACAGAATTGAAACAATATTTTTTAAAAACAATTTTTTACCAAAGCACAGATAATGAGAAACCCCTTTCCTTAAAAAAACAAAAAAACAAAGGTCTATTGGAGCACAACACCTGCCAGCTGAAGAACAACAAGGAGTTGTTCCACCTGGCTTTTGGCTTGGAATCAACTTGATCCCCTTCCCCTCTTTCTTTTTTCCTTTCTCTTTCTGTGATGGAGCTCCTATTTGGGGACTTCCCTGCCTTTTTTCTGGCCCACCAGTCTGGATAGTTGGCCTTGGTGAAGATGTTTTCATCCCCAAAAAAGTTTTTGAGTTTCTGCTGAAATGAGGCTGCATTTTAATGTTGTGTTTTAATCTTGTTTTTTAAGTTGTATTTCAGTCAATTGTTTTATATCTGGTCTTAGCCGCCCTGAGCCTGGTCTTGGCTGGGGAGGGCGGGGTATAAATAAAATTTATTATTTATTATTATTAAGGAGAGAGCTGGTCTAGGTTCTCCAGGGAGGGAGTTTCAGAGCCTGGGAGAAGCCACCACCAAGAAGGCCCTCTCTTGCATTCCCACCTGTGAGGTTGGCGGGGGGGGGGGCAGAAGATAATTTTTTGGGAAATGAAACCCATGGAGGGAGGGGAGGAGGTCCAAAGGTTCAAAAGAACCTTTTCCTTTTTGTGTTCTGGAATTGTTAAAGTTATTGTGCATAAATTTATGTAAAACCAATAATATAGAACGGAGCAAGTCCGACGAGTCTTCAGCACATACCTTTCCTTCAAAAAGTCTTCAAACTCTTTGCAGTTCTTCCTGCCGTCATTGAGGTGCTGGATGATGCCATCGTAACCAGCTGTGCTGATTAAATCTGTAGTCTGAGCAAAGGGTGTTGGAAAAGATATTTAGAAGAAATATAACTTTTTAAACAACAACAACAACAACAACCAGCCCAGCAAGGATCTAGGACAGGGGTCCTCAAACTACGGTCCGTGGGCCAGATCCGGCCTGCCAGCGTCCTGAACCTGGCCCATCCGCAAGGCACAAGGCTCAGAAACGGGCGGGCGGGAAGAGCCCTGAGGTAAAAGCGTGCACGTGTAACGGTTGCTACCGCCGGCGCCGGCTGCTTGATAATAATAATAATAATAATTTATTATTTGTACCCCGCCCATCTGGCTAGGCTTCCCCAGCCACTCTGGGCGGCTTCCAAAAAAATATTAAAATCCTCTAATACATCAAACATTAAAAACTTCCCTAAACAGGGCTGCCTTCAGATGTCTTCTAAAAGTCTGGTAGTTGTTGTTCTCTTTGACATCTGGTGGGAGGGCGTTCCACAGGGAGGGCGCCACCACCGAGAAGGCCCTCTGCCTGGTTCCCTGTAACTTGGCTTCTCGCAGTGAGGGAACCGCCAGAAGGCCCTCGGCGCTGGATCTCAGTGTCCGGGCTGAACGATGGGGATGGAGCCCTCCGGCGCTGCCCCTTTAAGCTGCCGGAGGGTGGGACAGTGGCAAAGGAACCCCTTCCACGCCAGCCCTGACCCTCCGGCCAACTCCATGTCCGCCAGAACAGCACCTCTCTAGCCAGTTGCTCCTTAACGCCGCACGGATCCCATCTGGCGGCCTTGGCCACCTTAAAAGTTAGGGAAGCACCAAAAACACAAGCAACATATGCAAATAGAATTAGCAAGAAGAGAAGCCTGAATCACAACCGTTTATTGTACAAGGGAATCTCCATGTAAATAGTGGTGGGTGAATCTTTAAAATAAAGCGCTCCACCCACACTTCCCCTCTACAATTTCATGATTCTGTGATTCTATCCTTTGAAGTTTAGACTGATACATCTTAGGTTTCATCCTGTTTACAACTTCCTTTTCCCTCTCCTCTCTCATGGCTAGGGATGAGAGGTCTCCATGGTCTGAGAAGAAATGAGCAAGCACAGCTGCTTTTACTTTCTCCAGAAAAACGGAGAAACGGTCCTATCCGACAATAAACAGCTTCAATTACTTTTCTCTACTGCTGTATTGAACGGGACGTGGGTGGTGCTGTGGGTTAAACCACAGAGCCTAGGGCTTGCCGATCGGAAAGTCGGCAGTTCAAATCCCCGCGACAGGGTGAGCTCCCGTCGCTCGATCCCTGCTCCTGCCAGCCTAGCAGTTCGAAAGCACGTCAAAGTGCAAGTAGATAAATAGGTACCACTGTGGCAGGAAGGTAAACGGCGTTTCCGTGCGCTGCTCTGGTTTCGCCAGAAGCGGCTTAGTCATGCTGGCCACATGACCCGGAAAAACTGCCTTCAGACAAATGCTGGCTCCCTCGGCCAGTAAAGCGAGATGAGCGCCGCAAACCTAGAGTCGTCCACGACTGGACTTAACTGTCAGGGGTCCTTTACCTTTACCTTTTTTACCGCTGTATCTCTTGTGGTGTGATTGCAACAGGTAGAACGAGATCTCCAGCCAAATTCACAAGCCCAACTCTGCACATCAAAGCTCAACAGCTGTGGTAGAAACCCTGTGACTCTCTAAATGTCTCTGGACCAAAATTCCCAGCAGCCCCCACAAGCAAGGCCAATGTTAGGGTTGATGGGAGTTGTAGTCCAATCCCCTGAAATGCAGGAATCTTTCACCCAACGTGGTTCTCCAACCAGTGACCCTAAGAATAAGATTCTCATGGCCACCCTTTTATTACAGTGTCACTATGAAGCTGATCAATATACCACAAAACCAGATTGATGGCAAAGAAGTTCAGCGCATTACAAACTGTATGGGACTCTTCATCTGGGGAAAAAGCTCTGAGTGGATCATTAAAAAAATGTGTGGCGATTAGGAAGTTGACTCTCCCCGAAGGCAGAACTTGCCTCCATCGTGGGCTGAGCAAATTCCAGCTGTTCAGCCCCATATAGATCATCGGTGGGCTCTGCTGCCTAGTAGAGATAGGCTGAAAGGCCAACACTGAGGATCATCACAGACGAGGGCAGGAAATTATTCTATGGTTCTATTTATTTGAGATTCCTGCATCACAGATGTTTGGACTGGACTGCCCTCAGGGTCCCTTCCACCTCTACGGTTCTGTGATTTTATGATTCTAATCTTGTGGAGGAACTGTAACTCAGAGGCAGCTGAGAAATAAGGGGACACCAGGGATTCTGTCTAAAACACAGTGGAGCATCCCCAGAAATGGAAGCAAGAAGAAATTCCGATGAAAGAAGAATGGCAGATAAAATTAACAGACTATGCAGAATTGGACAAAATGACAGGAAGGATTCAAAACCTGCGGGACCAGAGATTCACAGAAGATTGGAAGAAATATACGAACTATTTGAAGAGCAACTGTAATCAACAAATTATGCTAGTAGGACTAAAAGAAGTTTTGTAAGGAGAAATACATGAAACATTGCAAAGTAGAGAAAGAAGAGAGATATTAGTTATGAGATTTAAATGTAATAGTGAAAGTAAGAAATGTATATTAAGTGAATAGATTGGGCTCTCGTGCTCAAGTCCTGCTTGCTTGTTTCCCACAGGCATCTTGCTGGCTGCTGTGAGAACAGGATCCTGGCCCAGATGGGCCACTGGCCTAATCCAGCAGGCTCTTCTTATGTACTTATGCTGGTGCTGAGCAAGGACTTGAGTCTTGCTCTCTCCAGTCAAAATTTCTCTGCCTAGGGCTTCTATCACGCCTTAGGAACCTGACTGAGTGAGAGCATCTGACTTATGTAGCCCATGACTGACTCGTCCTGTAGCCTGATTAGACTCTACCGACTGGTGGGGTCTGTGTTGCTCCCGGGAGGGAGAAAGAAAGTCAAATGACACCGAGGTAGATTCAGAGAAAGAGTTTATTCTGCTCTCCGGATAGCAGAAGGCACTTGCGTGGTCAGTCCACAGCACGTCCAAAGAAATGAGAGATTTCATGCAGTATATATATCCTCCAGGCACCCTCTCCCCCCTTCCCCAGGAATCCAGCCACGTCAGCTTATACACGCAGGTTGATATCACATATGTTCCTGCTCCAGTACTCTTAACCATAAAAGGGTTTTCCTCTTCCTGTACTCTTGACCATAAAAGGTTGTTCCTGTTCCTATACTCTTATCTTGGGGCAGGAGGTCACCAACTCTGAGAACACTCCTGGCACCGTTCCCGGGTCTCTTGTCAGACTTGACAAGGTCTGTGCATCTTTTTGTGGTCAGGATGTAAGATAAGACCCAGACGTGCCGTCCCTGCTCCACGGAACTGGCAAGGTCATCCATTGCCGTCACGGACTGATAAAGGAGAAGGCTTTGAGCACTTGTTTATACAGCTGGCTTTCTGTTTATACATTGACTCAAGAACTCAAGTTAATGCATTTTAGAAATGCTCCCTTGGAGGAGGAAAAATGTGGGTTTTGGGTCCCGTTTCAGACTGACTGCACAGAAACCCATTCCTTCAGTCCGACTCGCAGCAGCTCTCTGAGATCTCAGGACAGAGGCCTTGTGGCTGCGAGAGATGTGCTCTGGTTCTTGGCAATGGCTAGCTGGCGAAGAAGACTTTCTTCAAAGAAGCTGTTTTTGCACTTCATCCAGTCAGCCTCAATGTGTCAACCCAGGAACAAAAGATTACCTTGTATTCAAATATATAAATTTGGGAAAGGGCTTTTCTCAGAACCCTGAATTCCAGTTTCCTCGAGTTCTTTGTAACACTGAGGCAACGCGATAATGCTGGAAAGGGGAACTCTGGTTCTCACACACTGGCGTGACAATGCTGCAGATCGTGGTTTTGATGCTCAGCGGAGAAAGCTTTGCACAAACCTTCATGGAAATTAGTATTCAAGGGAACCTCTCGGAGGGATATGCCTGTGTGGTGCCAAGCTTAAAACAGGTCAGGCTGCAATAAATATTGTTTCAAAAGTTGGGTGCCACCCCTACTCTCTACCTGATTCATTGGGGTTCCTGGCACTCACCCAGGGTCTGCGTTCCTTTGGAGAACAGAGACACAACAGAGACTGTCATAGCTTTAAGAAATGTGGTTTATTTGCCTATTTATACCTTCTGTCTGCATGGGAGGAGTCCAGATCTTAAAGCATGGCCCTTTCAAGAGCCTTGTACTCCACAGCAGTGCATCTCTCCCAGCCAGCCTTCAGCCAGCCTGCCCAAGATGGATCCCAGGCTTTCTTCTTCCTTCTTCTTCCCAGAACACCCTGCTAAAAAACCTCTCTTTTCCTGCCATTTCACACCCAGTTACTATGGTAACCTTCCAAATCCCCAATCACACAGTGGGGACGGTAGTTCTCTTGCATTGTCAAAGGCTCTCAATGGCCCTGTATTGCTTCTTGATGGCCAGGTTGTTTTGCATAAGCTTGCTCAGGATTTCCTCTGCAGTTTGTATTTCTCATTTCACAACCCAAAGCATCAAAATCCTACCATTTATATCGAGAGTTTAGGGATCCCCAGCCACAAATCTCTTAACACCGTGTTAGCTTTTTAGGAGACACTTTGCCAAACCGGTGCCCTCCAGCTACCCCAGCCAGTATGGCCAGACTGAAGCAGCTGTCATTCATTGAGATGGACCACGGAGCAGATTCTTATTGCCTTAATCTGAGGGTCTGCTTGTGCATGGTAGCTGTGAAGCAGAACTTTTCCTGACTTCCTCTGTCAGAGGCAGTAATGCCTCACAGATGAGGAGAGCTCCGTTGCACTCAGTTCCTGCTTACAGACTTCCCAAAGGGCATATAAATGAGTAGCTGATCTGATAGGGCTCATTCCTTTGTTCTTCTTTCATCCAGCCATTATGGCCCATGTTGCCCAGTGTCTGCTGGGGGAGGGGGTGCTGACCCTTAGGCCTGGCCGCTGCAGATGCTCCACTGTGTTTTTTTTATTATATAATTTTTTACTAGTTTTTCAACATATCATTTTCAACAAAAATTAAACATACCGTATTTTTTGCTCTATAAGACTCACTTTTTCCCTCCTAAAAAGTAAGGGGAAATGTGTGTGCGTCTTATGGAGCAAATGCAGGCTGCGCACCTATCCCAGAAGCCAGAACAGCAAGAGGGATTGCTGCTTTCGCTGCGCAGCGATCCCTCTTGCTGTTCTGGCTTCTGAGATTCAGAATATTTTTTTCCTTGTTTTCCTCCTCCAAAAACTAGGTGCGTCTTGTGGTCTGGTGCATCTTATAGAGCGAAAAATACGGTACTTTCATATCTTATACATAAGATGTGTATTTCTTTAAAGGCCAGAGCAAATAACATAACCTTGTTTTACAGCTGTGAAGCAGTACAGCAGGTGCTGTTAAGTTGTGGTAATTAAGCTGTTGGGTGTAGTATATAAAGAGCAGCATGGAGCTCTCTCAGTACCCTGGTGAATTGGATGGTGGATGGCTCATGCTTATTGATATACAGTCATACCTCGGGATGAATACGCTTCAGCTTAAATATTTTCAGGTTGTGCTCCGCGGTGACCCAGAAGTAACGGAGCGTGTTACTTCCGGGTTTCGCTGCTCGCTCGCACATGCGCAGATGCTCAAAATGACGTCACGGCAAAACGCGACCTGCACATGCGCAGAAGCGTCTTACATTCACTTCAGGATGCGAATGGGGCTCCGGAACGGATCCTGTTTGCATCCAGAGGTACCACTGTATTGTAATTTAGTGTAAAAGGAGTTTTTGTTTTTGTTATTAAAGGTAAAGGTACCCCTGCCCGTACGGGCCAGTCTTGACAGACTCTAGGGTTGTGCGCTCATCTCACTCTAGAGGCCGGGAGCCAGCGCTGTCCGCAGACACTTCCAGGTGACGTGGCCAGCGTGACAAGCTGCATCTGGCGAGCCAGCGCAGCACACGGAACGCTGTTTACCTTCCCGCTGGTAAGCGGTCCCTATTTATCTACTTGCACCCGAAGGTGCTTTCAAACTGCTAGGTTGGCAGGCGCTGGGACCGAGCAACGGGAGCGCACCCCGCTGCGGGGATTCGAACCGCCAACCTTTCAATCGGCAAGTCCTAGGCGCTGAGGCTTTAACCCACAGCGCCACCCATGTCCCTAATACACTAAATTACTGTATTGTAATTTAGTGTAAAAGGAGTTTTCGTTTTTGTTATTAAAACCCAGCAAAAGTTACTTTTGCATTTCTTGAATGTGTGGTCTCCCCAGCACGCCTTCTGCGGCACAACTAATCATCAAAATAGCCAACACTGGGCTGTTTGACGGCACAGCAAACATTTGTGCACCTGTTCAACCCGAGAACTTGATGGTGTAAATCAGTCACGAGACTGAAACACACACCTTTCTGGTTCTGTGTTTTTTAAAAACTGGCACCAGCTGGATTATATTTGCTCCTTGCTCGGTCCGGCCTAAACGCTCCTGGAATAACCAGAGAGTTTCAGATGGGCAGAGATGGATTTAAGGGACTGCAACTGGTTCCCCCACACTGGGCACCAAGCCGAGAGAGCACCACAGGGGGCACTGCAACCATGACGAACAACAGAAGGCAAGGGGCAGCGGGATTGCCAAATGTTGGCATCACACAGGCGCCTCTGAAATTTTAAAAGCTCAAAGTCCTCCACCGAGATAGGGCTGGGGCAGCCAAGTGCCACAGAGCCCAGCCTCAGCGTGGCAAGGTCTCCTCACCAGTGCCGGAGGCAAAGAAGCCAGTGCAAATGTTTCAGCTGGGAACATAACTAGGTCACCATCTGTGGCACAGCTATAAACGGAAATAACCCCAGAGGAGCTGTTTGCAGGAATATGGGTGGAAACTGTAGGCAGCCTGTTTCAAGGTGACAAGTCAGCCGCTGATGAGTCCTTGGTGCAACAGAAAGAGTGACCGGAGGCAGATGGAAACCAAATCCCAGATACAGCACAATTCTGCTCATGCCTACAGCCCCACTGAACCGACTGAGACTCAGGGCCCCCGATTCCTAGGGGCCCATCTCTTCTTGAGGTTGAATCCTGACAAGACAGAAGTACTGTTTTGGGGGGACAAGGGGCGGGCGGGTGTGGGGGATTTCCTGGTCCTGAATGGGGTAACTGTGCCCCTGAAGGACCAGGTGCGCAGTCTGGGAGTCATTCTGGACTCACAGCTGTTTATGGAGGCGTAGGTCAATTCTGTATCCAGGGCAGCTGTCTACCAGCTCCACCTAGTATGCAGGCTGAGACCCTACCTGCCCACGAACTGTCTCGCCAGAGTGGTGCATGCTCTAGTTATCTCCCGCTTGGACTACTGCAATGCGCTCTACGTGGGGCTACCTTTGAAGGTGACCCGGAAACTGCAATTAATCCAGAATGCGGCAGCTAGACTGGTGACTGGGAGTGGCTGCCGGGACCACATAACACCGGTTCTGAGAGATCTGCATTGGCTCCCAGTACATTTGCGAGCACAATTCAAAGTGTTGGTGCTGACCTTTAAAGCCCTAAACGGCCTCGGTCCTGTATACCTGAAGGAGCGTCTCCACCCCCATCGTTCTGCCCGGACACTGAGATCCAGCACCGAGGGCCTTCTGGCGGTTCCCTCATTGCGAGAAGCAAAGCTACAGGGAACCAGGCAGAGGGCCTTCTCGATAGTGGCGCCCGCCCTGTGGAACGCCCTCCCATCAGATGTCAAAGAGATAATTACCTGGCATTCAGAAGACATCTTAAGGCAGCCCTGTTCAGGGAAGTTTTAAATATTTAACGCTGTACTGTTTTTAACACTTGATTGGGAGCCGCCCAGAGTGGCTGGGGAGACTCAGCCAGATGGGCGGGGTATAAATAAGTTATTATTATTATTATTATTATTATTATTATTATCATCATTATCATTATCATTATCATCATTATCATTATTATTATTATGGGGTCCCCTGGTCCCCAATATTTTTTTGGATGAGGAGCTGGGGCCCCCAATGTTCTGAATGAACAGGGGATGGAGTAGGCTGAGTGCAGAGCCGAGGACAGTGAAAAGGCAGCAGGAGGAGACATCCGAGCACAAGAGAGAAGGAGCCACCTGCCATTGAGTCGGCACTGCTGCCATGTTCAGCTCCCCCCCCCCCGACACCCCCCAATGTCCTGACTTCACAGCAGCATGCGCACATCATTGCCCTCCCAATCTTCAGCGCAAGCTGGCGGCTCTGCTGAGACTTACAGTGCAACTTGTGAAACTGCCTTCTACTGAATGAGACCAACGGTCCATTTAGCTCAGTATTACCTACACTGACTGGGATGCAGGTGGCGCTGTGGTCTAAACCACTGAGCCTCTTGGGCTTGCCCATCGGAAGGTTGGCGGTTCGAATCCCCACAGCGGGGTGAGCTCCCATCGCTCTGTCCCAGCTTCTGCCAACCTAGAAGTTCGAAAGCATATCAGTGCGAGTAGATAAATAGGTAGCACTGTGGCGGGTGTTAGAATTCCTGCTCCATGATTGCAGTCATGGAATTTTTGTCTATCACATGACGGTGTATGTTTTGACTCCACGGAGTGGGAAGTGACAGAGCCAGGATGTTTGTGTTGCTGTGTTCCATGAAGTGGGACTATTGTCCTTTGTCCCTTTTCTCTTTGTTGTTTGATGCTAGAGAGAGGGGGAGCCATGTTGCAGTGTTCCGTGTGTGTTTATATGCAAATAAAGTAGATGAGCCAAAACACTGAGCTGCTGAGGTCTGTCATGCAAGCTGCGAAGACTCTGCGGATCCCTAAGTGTGCCAATGGCGTCGGTCGCTGTGATGTTCGGGCTGGAGAAAGCTTTTGAAACTCCCGAATGATCGACCAGGAGGGAGGGAACATGCCACTCGGGCATGTGTCTCTACCAGGGTCCTACTTGAGTGGAGGACCAGCTCCTGACAGTGGGAAGATAAATGGCGTTTCCATGCGCTCTGGTTTCCGTCAGTGTTCCATTGCACCAGAAGCAGTTTGGTCCTGCTGGCCACATAACCCAGAAAGCTGTCTGTGGACAAACGCCAGCTCCCTCGGCCTGAAAGCGAGATGAGCGCTGCAACCCCATAGTCGCCTTTGACTGGACTAAACCATCCAGGGGTCCTTTATCTTTATCTTTATATCTTTTTTTAAACTGACTGGCAGCAGCTTTCCAAGGTTTCAGGTAGGGGTCTCTCCCGGCCCGGCCTAGAGATGGCAGGGAATGAACCTGGGACCTTCTGCACACAAGACAATGCTCCACCACTGAGCTCCAACCCATCTCCATGTCTGTTCAGGGGTAAGCCCTGCTGAATTCAGAGGGGCTCCTTCCCAAGGAAGTGGGCCTAATGTTGCAGGAAACCCCCCACCAATCATTTATTTGTACAAACTTGACACACACGACATACGCGACGTTTCTGTTATAAATTCATAGAAAATCAACCGCACATAGGTTCACTTTTATTTTGCTCCATGAAGGAAGGACTATCAAAAGGGGATGGTTTGATACAGGATGGCCATAATCCCTTGAGCGTACCAACATGTATGCAGGAGCCCTGGCCAGTTGGCATGCCAACCTTGATGGTCCTAGACAAAAGACCATCAAGGACACAAAGAACTTGCATATGGGAGTGGATTCAACATGGACTGAAACAAAGGACAATGATCAGCTCTTCCCTCTGGGGGCAGGAAACTGGCAGCTCCCCTTTGTCCTCTGGAAAATACTCATGGAAGGAGGAAGCAGCCAGGTGACAGGACACTCAGGTTACCACCACAACTCCTGCCTCAATCCCTCCTTTTTGTGATGTATCAATGATGTAGTCATGATGTAGTTGTGATGTAGTACTAGGGGTGTAGCTTGGGGGATTAGTAGCTAATAAAAGTTGGGGTCTCCTTTTGTTCAGGGCTTCCATCTTGTTTCACCTGGTGGCAGGTGGGAGTCCTGTTGTGACAGTCTTCAATAAAGACCAAGCCTACTGGCTGCTGTTTTGCTCTGGTATTCCTGGCTGGTGTCCTTGGTTTTTTGCCCAAGGGAGCCCTCAGATTTCTCCGTAAACACTAGGATTCTGTAATTGGCATTCCAAGACTTAACAAATCACTGTTCTTGGAGGGGAGGAACCTCGCTAAAAGTGTCCAGGAACCAAAGTGCTCGAGATTGTTTATTTGCCGTGTAATCTAATTTTATTCTATACAGTGACTTGGGAGCATCAGGTACCACAGCTCTATGCAAGTGTCTGGATTTAGTACAGTTCAGAGTTATTTCTTATCCTCTTCTTTGGAGTAAAAAACTGCAATTGTTTCAGTTCAAACCATGGAACCATTTGGAACAGTGTTTCCCAAACTTGAGTCTTCAGCTGTTGTTGGACTACATCTCCCATCATCCCCGACCACTGGTCCTGCTAGCTAGGGATGATGGGAATTGTGATCCAACAACAGCTGGAAATCCAAGTTTAAGAAAACCTGCTTTGGAATGACTATACAGACCTCACTTCCTCTTGGTCCATTTTGTCACAGGCTCAGTAAATCGTATTGATGTATCCTATACATCTTTACAGGGTGGCGCTGTGAGTTAAACCATCAGAAGATCGGCGGTTCAAATCCCTGCGACGGAGTGAGCTCCCGTTGCTTGGTCCCAGCTCCTGCCAACCTAGCAGTTCAAAAGCACATCAAAGTGCAAGTAGATAAATAGGTACCGCTCTGGTGGGAAGGTAAATGACGTTTCCGTGCGCTGCTCTGGTTTGCCAGAAGCGGCTTAGTCATGCTGGCCACATGACCCGGAAGCTGTACGCCAGCTCCCTTGGCCAATAAAGTGAGATGAGCGCTGCAACCCCAGAGTCAGCCACGACTGGACCTAATGGTCAGGGGTCCCCTTTACCCTTTACCTATACATCTTTACAGGCAACTGTGACAACTTGCCCTTTCTCTAAAACCAACTTTTCTTACATTTCTTTGCTGTTATTAAAATGCAGTTTTAAAATATTTCGGGTGGGCAAGGATTGCAGCAGAAATTGACTGCCTGCATTGAACTCTGCCATTACGCAACAGAAAGCGCAGCACAGAATCCTCTGACAGGGCCAGGGTTTTGTTTTCACTGCTCTACACATATTAAAGCGTCACCACCTTTCCCACTTCTCTTCCTGACTTCCTGCACACAGAGCAGCTTCACATTAGCACATTAAACAATCCAGACTTGACCCCGTATCCTGTTTTCTTGCTTTCATTTTCCTTTCCAGTGACTTTTCTATCACAGTCCAGGCTAATTTGAACTTAGCCTGATCTTTTATTCACCTTCCTTCCCTCCCCCTCCCCATTTTATGAAGATTACCCGCTCTGAGACCCCACAGCTAATTCTCCCCTGGTCTCCTCACTGGCCCAAATAGGACTAATTTAGCCAGCTAGCCCTGGTGGTCATCTAATGTTTATTGGATGGATTTTCCCCCTAAATTGATTTTTTAATTCTGAATTTATTGTTATTCACGTTTTATACAGTGGTACCTCGCAAGACGAATGCCTCGCAAGACGGAAAACTCGCAAGACAAAAGGGTTTTTGGTTTTTTGTATTGCTTCGCAAGACGATTTTCCCTATGGGCTTGCTTCGCAAGACGGAAACGTCTTGCAAGTTTGTTTCCTTTTTCTTAAAACCATTAATACAGTTGCGACTTGACTTCGAGGAGCAACTCATAGCACGTGGTGTGGTAGCATTTTTTGAGGTTTTTGAAGACTTTGGTGATTTTTTAAGCTTTTCCGAAACTTTTCCGAAACCGTGCTTCGCAAGACGAAAAAATCGCAAGACGAAAAAACTCGCGGAACGAATTAATTTCGTCTTGCGAGGCACCACTGTACTGTATTTTATGCTGTTTTTTGTTGCATCAATTAAGTGTTTTAAATTTGTTGTTAGCCGCCCTGAGCCCGGTTTTCTGAACCGGGAAGGGCAGGGTATAAATAAAAAAATATTATTAGTATTTATTATTAACTCCATTATCTAGCTTCTGTTAATACAGACCAGGAACCCTGTTTGTCTTCTAACCATTCATTGAGAAGTGGACTCAGTCCAAAAGCTGCTCTCTTTCTTCCCCAAGGAGGGCTATAACTCAAACAATATTATTAATTATGATGATGATGCTTAAAAATTTGTATACTGTCCTATACCCACAAGACCCAGTTCACAACATAAAATCACAATATACAACATAAAATACATAATAAAAACAAAAACAAGAGCAAACCAGTAGTCCCCCCCCCCACTCGTTTTAAAAGGGCATTGGATGTGAGTCAGCCAAAGGCCTGGTTAAAGAGGAATGTTTTTGCCTGGCGCCTAAAGGTGTATAATGGGTGTGGCAGCTGAACCTCCCTAGAGAGCATTCCACAAATGGGGAGCTAGTGCAGAAAAGGTCTGTTTTTGTGTTGCCACTCTCTGGACCTCTCACAGAGGAGGCACATGAAGAAGGGCTTCAGAAGATGATCGCAGGGTCCAGGGAGAGAGGACCATAAAGAAGGCTGATCGCCGAAGAATTGATGCTTTTGAATTCTGGTGCTGGAGGAGACTCTTGAGAGTCCCATGGACTGCAAGAAGATCAAACCTATCCATTCTGAAGGAAATCAGCCCTGAGCGCTCACTGGAAGGACAGATCCTGAAGCTGAGGCTCCAACGCTTTGGCCACCTCATGAGAAGAGAAGACTCCCTGGAAAAGACCCTGATGCTGGGAAAGATGGAGGGCACAAGGAGAAGGGGACGACAGAGGACGAGATGGTTGGACAGTGTTCTCGAAGCTACCAGCATGAGTTTGACCAAACTGCGGGAGGCAGTGGAAGACAGGAGTGCCTGGCGTGCTCTGGTCCATGGGGTCACAAAGAGTTGGACACGACTAAATGACTAAACAACAACAAAGGCAGCCTTTCTCAACTTTGGGTCCCCAGTTGTTGTGGGACCACAACTCCCATCATCCCAGTGGTCAGGGATGTTGTGAGTCGTAGTCCAACAACCCCTTTTGCTTCTGGACCTGAGAAGTGACCGTTATTGTATGTTAACCTGTTGTTTTGGCATTTCAAATGGTTTTATGTGCAAATCGCCTCATGACAGCGGTTTAAAAGCCGATTAACACACCAGCTGCAATAATAATACACAAGAGCAACCGCTCGCCCACCGTCTTGCTGCGTCCCGCAGTCCCACTTTCAGAGAACAAACCTCCAGTTGCACTTTCACAAGCACCGTTTTTGCAAAGCCAAGAGGGACAGGGAGAAGTTGGCGAGGAAGGAGGAAGTGACAGACGCCGTTTCAAAAGGGCGAAGGGAAGAAAGCAAGAGGAGGCAGCAATGTAGTCGCTGGCTGCTGGCCCTCTACATCCCCATCCATAGCATGCATTGAAAACTAAACTCATTCATCACGGCGTAAAGCTTTGTGGGCTACTGTCCCCTCCATCACAGGTCCAAGGCACAGTCCTCAGTCGCAGGAGCAGCAGCGTAGCGTGGGTTGTCAGCACCCGGGGCAAGGCAAGTAATTTTTGCCCCCTAACCCGGGGCAAGGCAAGTAATTTGCGCCCCCTAACCCCTAACCTGCCGCCGCTGCCAGCTTCTTCTTGCTGCTGCCTGGGCTGGGGTATTTACGGTAAGGTAGCCACGGCGGCAGCGGCGGGTCCGTGTCAGGTGATCTGAGGCGAGTTGCTGCTGGCGCTGCCGCCCAAACGACGCCGCTTGCCCGGAGGAGGAGGGCAGAGAGGCGAGGAAAATGCAACATGGCCCAGCAGCTGCAGCAGCAGTGGTGGCGGGGCTGTGAGGAGGGGCTGATTGGCGCGCCCTCCACGGCCCTGACGCGCGGGGACCGCAGCGAGCGCTGAGAGCCGCTGCCAGCTCATTGGTTCCGCGACACATGGGGCTCTGCCAGCACCCGAGGCTCTTCGGCGACTCCGGAGGCGGCGAGCGCGCCCCCCCAGATGTTGCGCCCGGTGAGGCCGGCCCCCCCTGCACCCCCCACGCTACGCCACTGCGCAGGAGCACCACTTACAAACCCGGCAGGCAGGTGGGCAGATAATAATAATAATAATAATAATAATAATAATAATAATAATAGTAATACAGTGGCACCTCGGGTTACATACAATTCAAGTTACAGACTCCGCTAACCCAGAAACAGTGCTACAGGTTAATAACTTTGCTTCAAGATGAGAACAGAAATCGTGCTCCAGCAGCGCGGCGGCAGCGGGAGGCCCCATTAGCTAAAGTGGTGCTTCAGGTTAAGAACAGTTTCAGGTTAAGTACGGACCTCTGGAACGAATTAAGTACTTAACCCAAGGTACCACTGTAATTTATTATTTGTACCCTGCCTATCTGGCTGGGTTTCCCCAGCTACAGTGGTGCCTCGCAAGACGAAAAGAATCCGTTCCGCGAGTCTCTTCGTCTTGCGGTTTTTTCGTCTTGCGAAGCAAGCCCATTTGCGGCTTAGCGGATTAGCGCTATTAGCGGCTTAGCGGGTTTAGCAGATCAGCTGATAAGCGGCTTAGCGGCTTGGGAAAAAGGGGGGGGGAGGGAAAAAACCTGCAGGAACTTGCAAGTTATTTTCGTCTTGCGAAGCAAGCCCATAGGAAATTCGTTTTGCGAAGCACCTCCAAAACGGAAAACCGTTTCGTCTAGCAAGTTTTCCGTCTTGCGAGGCATTCGTCTTGCGGAGCACCACTGTATTCTGGGCGGCTTCCAACAAAGACCAAAAATCCACTAAAATGGTGAACCACAAGCTCAGAGGGATGAACAAATGTAAAAGGGAAGACCGTGACAATTCAGCTGCAATTCACAGAAGCACAGTGACCCTTTGCAGGCAGCAATGATGGGCAATAAAGCCGTAAACTTGGCAATGCAGAGATAATAAACTTATGCAGTGCAGCAGGGCAGGAAACGGTTGCTCAACAGGTAGTCACCAATCTGTCAATGAATCCCATGGATTCCTCAAACAGGCACCTCCTCAAACACACCTTTTCTCTCAACCGGAGCCGGTCCACCCATTAGCCTGGCTGAGGCAGCTGCCTCGGGCGCCAGGCTGGGGACAGCCCGGAGGGGCGGCAAATCCAGAAAGACAGGGCAATCCTTGAGTGCTGTTTCCCCAGGTCACCTCCAGGGGCTTCTTCAGCAGAGTAGGAATTAACTAAAGTTTATATAATAAAATAAATAAATAAATAAATAAATAAATAAATAAATAAATAATTTATTTATACCCCGCCCTCCCCGGCCAGAGCCGGGCTCAGGGCAGCTATCACCAGTAAAATTACAGTAAAAAAATAATGGGGGGGACGACCAATTTAAGATACAAGTTAAAATGGAATTTAAAATCCAGCCTCATTTTAATAATAGCCCATAGATCAAAACCATAAGGGGAGGGAAAACATAAGAATCAGACTGAGTCCAAACCAAAGGCCAGCTCTGTCTTGCAGGCCCTGCGGAAAGATGTCAAGTCCCGCAGGGCCCTAGTCTCTTGTGATAAGTAGTTGCAACAGACGGGGCGAACCAAGAAAACATGAGAAAAAGAGGAGACAAAAGGAGCCATGGAAGGAGAGGATGGGAAGGTCAGCTGAGGAATGCTTTCTGGTTTTCTGTTTGTTTTTTGGATATCCTAACATTGTTTTTTTTTCTTTTCTATTTCAGAGTTGCTGTTTCTTTTGCTTCTTGCATCATTTCTGTTTATCTCTTTGATATGGAATTGTATCAGAAACATAAATAAAAACAATACAGTCTGGGATGGCTTCTGACAATTGGGGATGTCTCGCTCAAAACGGGATAGTTGCAGCCTATGGGAGGAGTCGCGGGCGCCGTTTTCTGGTTTGCCTCAAACGGCCAAAGATCCTGAACCAGCCCTGCTCTCAACAGATGTGTGGTTGCAATTATGCATTTGCTGAGATGTCCTCTAGTTCCATTTTTAAGCAATGAGGCACTTGGGTTTCCCCCCCAAACCTCGCAAGGCACTTCCTAATATAATGGTGAACTGTATCTGCCCCCCTGACAGGAAGGGCACTGCCCCTCTTCTCAGTCTGAAACGTGGGGTTTTTCTTTCTCTTTCCTAAATACTTCCTTCATATTTTCGCAAACCAGGGTTTCCTCCTCTTTCTCTCACACACGCACATGCCAAGCATGTCGATATCTGCCTCTTGTTTCCATTTCTGTCAGCTGTCACCACCTGCATCTGCTATTAGCGCGAGTGCCACAGCGTCTGTTATTTTTAACCCGCCTCAGTCAGTAGGTGCTGTACGGTAAGTGCATGCAAAAGGAACAAATTCTTCCCACGGGTTTTCAGACTGAAAAGGCAAAGCGACAGGAGGAAATGGAAAGAGGCGAAAAGGAGGCAAAGGAGGGAGCGGTTGCGAAGAGAGGCACCCTCTTCGTGTGGTGTTGAAATCATAAAATCGTAAAGTCGGAAGGGACCCCAAGGGTCATCTAGTCCAACCTCCAGCAATGCAGGAAACTTTCGCCCAATGTGGGACTTGAACCCATGACCCATGAGATTAAGAGGCTCATGCTCTACCGACTGAGCTGATTGCAAGGAGCTGCTTTCCATCAGGAGAAGGGGAGCTCTGGGGAGCAGGGGCAGCAAGGAGGGAGGTATGCAATAGAGCAGGGGGGTGTCCCTGAACTTGGGGTACATCGGGCATATTTAGAATTTAGAGGGTGTGACTTGGACTGCCGGGAGTTGTAGTCAAACACATCTGGAGGTGCTATGTTAGCAAAGGCTGGACTAGGAGATTAAGTGCAGCTGCTGAAGAAGAGAAGAATTTGATTTGATATCCTGCTTTATCGCAACCCAAAGGAGTCTCAAAGCAGCTAACATTCTCCTTTCCCTTCCTCCCCCACAACAAACCTCTGTGAGGTGAGTGAGGCTGAGAAGACTTCAGAGAAGTGTGACTAGCCCCAGGTCACCCAGCAGCTGCATGTGGAGGAGCGGGGAAGCGAACCTGGTTCTCCAGATTACGAGTCTACTGCTCTTAACCACTACACCACACTGGTGTACTCCTTGCAGATCAGAAAAGTTAGTTAGGGCTGTAGCTCAGTGGTAGAGCATCTGTTTTGCATGCAGAAGACTCCAGGTTCAATCCCAGGCATCTCTGGGTAGGGCTGGGAGAATGACAGCTCACTCATCAAAGCAGTGGGCGGGGTTTGTGACCTGTGCATAGCTGTCAACTTTTCCCTTTTTCTTGCGAGGAATCCTTTGACAGTTATGGGCCTGTGCCTGGGTGACACCCCCTTTGCTTGCTGGCTGTCGCCCCGCCCCCTCCCCAGTTGCCCAATCAGCTGCCGGCTGGGGGGCGGAGCAAGGGCCAGGTAGGGCAGACTCCAGTCGACCATCTCTTCAGTCGGTCCTTTTCTGAGAATTGCTTTGGGGCAGGCCAAGATGTTGGGGGCAGGACAATGAAGGTCACAACAGTAGAAAGTGAAATGCAAGCCCCCTCAAAGCACTTGAGGATATACTGTTATGTACTGAAGTTCTCACCCTGGGCCAGCAGGGGGATACTGTAGATAGTTTTCACTCAGGTCCACATATGCAAATAAGGAATCGAGAGTGACGTTCAGTGATTGGACAGTTACAGAAAATGGTTACTGCTGCGTTCTACTGGAGCTCTATATAACCAGGCTGGCTGAACCCTTCAGTTCAGTTCTGTTCTGGCCTGTGAATAAACAAGAGCTGTTTGAAGAATCGCTGTGTCGTCTGATATGTTCACCCACAACTTAACATATACAGAGTTTGTATCCCAAGGATCCACGCTTGGCAGCTTCCCCCTGATGTTTCTGGCCAGTTTTACCAGTTCCTGCTTCTTCCAGAGAATCCTGGGAACTGTAGTTTTGTAAAGGGTGCTGCAAGTTGAAAGGAGACTCCCCTGTTCCCCTCCCAGAGGCATAATTCCCAGAGTTCCCTGGGAAGAGGGATTGGTTTAAGCAGAGAGTCCAGATGGTTGGCCTTCAAGAGGTTCTCTCCTGCTGTGTGATCCTAAACTCTGGGAGACAAGGTCCGTTGTCTGTCTTTGATACTATGTAAATATGCAGGATGTGAAATGGTACAAGTGATTTTTGTGTGTGTCCAATAGCTGCGTCCTTCACCTTTCGCTGTTCCCCTGGTCTGTATCCTTTTCTGCATTCCTGGCTTTGTATACCCATTGAGGCGCCACTTGCATTGTACATTTATAGCGGTATCATTTCGTTTTAAATGGTCATGACTTCCCCCCCAAAAATCCTGGAAACTGGTTTGTTTGGCTGAGAGTTGTTAGGAGACCACCCCGTTCCCCTCACAGAGCTATGATTCTCAAAGTGGTTGAGTATACCTGAAGGAGCGTCTCCACCCCCATCGTTCTGCCCGGACACTGAGGTCCAGAGCCAAGGGCCTTCTGGCGGTTCCCTCGCTGCAAGAAGCAAAGCTACAGGGAACCAGGCAGAGGGCCTTCTCGGTGGTGGTGCCCGCCCTGTGGAACGCCCTCCCACCAGATGTCAAAGAGAAAAACAACAACCTGGTATTTAGAAGACATCTGAAGGCAGCCCTGTTCAGGGAAGTTTTTAATGTGTGACATTTTAATGTATTTTTAATCTTTTGTTAGAAGCCGCCCAGAGTGGCAGGGGAAACCCAGCCAGATGGGTGGGGTACAAATAATAAATTATTTATTATTATTATCAGTTCATAAATGAGGGAGAGAGAAAACCCTCCAAAATCCACAGTTAGACAATAACTAGGATCAACCAAACGGCTGTTTGGTTGGGATTGGACTGCTTGCCACTATGGTACACCAGCTTAGAGAGCGGGAGAGAAATAAGATTCTAAAGCAAATGGAACAGAATTGGAACAGAATCGTTCCTATTAGAATAGCTAGTAGGAAAATGGCAGTATTCACTGCATAAATTTAGTGCATTCCAGAAATGCATTTATCAAATAAGATAATAGTTGCAAGTCAGAGAAGGAGGTTGGCACTGGCTAATTTTAAAAAAAGATATATACCGCTAGTCCAGCTTGCATGACCTGAGAGCCTCTCCATTACTAATCATAGAAACTTTTGGCCTATCTCTGGACAATTCGACGGTGCAAGGGAAGCACTCTGCACATGCTCATGACCATTACAACAACTGATGAGCCAAGGCCAAATCCTGGTATTCTGAAGAAAGGGAGTGTGAAGAGCTCCATAAAGAATCTCTCAAAACTGGCTGAAAGGGCTTTAAAATAGCAAATGAAATTCAGCGTAAGCAAATGTAAACTGATGCATATTAGGGAGAGGAAAAAACCACCTCTAACTTGATATATATGCTAGCAAGCTCTGAAATAGCGGTGGCTGACTAGAAAAGAGACCATGGGGGTCAGCCGCCCTGAGCCCGGCCTTGGCTGGGGAGGGCGGGGTATAAATAAAAATTGTTGTTGTTGTTGTTGTTATACCAGGCATCTTAAATAAAGTGCCAAGCCAGTGTGCAGCAGCTGTAGATAAGAAAACTCCTTTTTTTATGAATAATTAGAAATGGGCAGGAACATAAAATGCAAATCTATGATATAACCACAGTTCTGGTCACTGTGCCGCAAAATGGATATTGTAGAGCTTAAAAGGATTCCAAAATCACTAACCGAAATGATCAAGAAGGGGCTGGAGCAACTCCCCCATGAGGAAGGATTACAACATCTGGGACTTGCTAACGGACATTGCAAATCTATCATTTGGACTACCACAACTGCCAACTGAGGAGGAAGAAAAACTTGGAGCAGTCGGAGGATCAAACATCTAACAAACAAAATGTCTCTGCAACTTCTAAGCTGGAATTGTAACGGTTTGAACCATCCCAGAAAAAAACGACAGGTTTTCCACATTTTGAAAAGGGAACAACTGGATCTGATATGTCTACAGGAAACTCACATAACTAGAGCACACAGGAAATTGTTGGTGAACAAAAGACTGGGACAAGAATTTATATCTTCCGATAAAGTAAAAAAGAGAGGAGTAGTGATTTATGCAAAGGAAAAATTGGACCCAAAGCTAAAATTTAAGGATGAAGAAGGAAGATACCTGGCAATTGAAGTACAGATCCAGGGGGGAAAATATTTGATAATTGGAGTATATGCACCAAATGATGGGAAGGCAGAATTTTTTAAGAAGTTGCATGAGACCTTACTAGATTATCTCGACTGTAAAATAATAATGATGGGGGACATGAATGGAGTGGTTTCTACAAATATGGACAAGGCACAAAGACAGACAATATCTAAAGAAGGAAGATTACCAAAGACTTTCTTCGAGATGACGGAAAATATGGACTTGATTGATATCTGGAGAACAAAGAATCCTCTCGAGAGAGAGGGAACTTTTTTCTCGGAATCTAAAATGACATGGACGAGAATCGACCAAATCTGGGTATCTAGTGTGATGGCTACAAAGATTAAAAAAGTAGAAATCTGCCCAAAAACCTGCTCCGACCATAATGCCGTAAAGATGGAAATGAAAATGACAACAACTGGATCCTTTAGATGGAGAATGAATGACTCCCTATTTAGAGATGAACAATTCTGTATAAAGGCCCTAAAGACATTGAAAGATTACTTCGAGATAAATTTGAGAACAGATGTGGAAAAAAGAACAATTTGGGACGCAAGTAAAGCCGTGATGAGAGGCTTCCTGATACAACAGAATTCAATCAAGAGGAAAAAGCAAAATGAAAGGAAAGAAAGAATTTTAGAAAAAATGAAGGAAGGAGAAAAGAAACTGAGGTCAAAACCAAAGTCTCAAGAAATTTTGAGAGAAATAAAATATTATCAGACGCAATATATGGAACTGACAAATCAAGAGATAGAATGGAAAATTAAACAAATGAGACAAAGGACTTTTGAATCTGCAGATAAGTGTGGGAAGCTCCTTGCATGGCAATTGAAAAAGAGGCAAAAATTGAACACAGTTACTTGTTTGGAGATAGAGGGAAAGAATGTTCATAAGCCAAATGAGATAAGTAACTGTTTCCAAAGTTTTTTTAGGAAATTATACACACAAGGGCCAGTAAATGAACAAGAAATAGAAGAATTTCTTAAAAATTATGGACTACCGAAAATTCCAGAACAGGGCAAGTTGATTTTGAATGAGAAAATAACAGAACAGGAAATAGAGGAGGCCATTCAAAAGGCACAACTGGGAAAGTCTCCAGGACCAGACGGACTGACGGCTAGATATTATAAAGCTTTGAGAGAAGGTTTAGTGCAACCACTAAAAGAAGTTTGCAATGAAATATTGGAGGGGAAAAAGGCACCTGAAACGTGGAAAGAGGCTTTTATCTCACTTATACCAAAGACCGAGACTGAAAAGAACCAGGTTAAGAACTACCGCCCGATATCATTATTAAATGTGGATTACAAAATTTTTGCAGACATTTTAGCAAAAAGACTGAAGAAAGTATTGACAGGTGAGATTCATAAGGATCAATCTGGCTTTCTCCCGGGTAGACACATGTCTGACAATGTGAGGAACATAATAGACATTGTGGAACTGTTGGAAATGAACATTAACAGAAAAGCGGCTTTGATTTTTGTGGACGCGGAGAAAGCCTTTGACAATATTTGTTGGAGTTTTATGAAAAAGAATCTCCAAGGGATGGGGGTAGGCCAAGGTTTTGAAAATGGTATAGGTGCAATTTATTCTGAGCAGAAGGCAAAGCTAATTGTGAACAATGTGGTAACGGAAGAGATAGCCATAGAGAAAGGAACACGACAGGGATGTCCTATTTCCCCCCTACTTTTTATACTGGTTCTGGAGGTTTTGTTAAATATGATTAGAAAGGACCAGTTGGTTAAAGGAATTCAGGTCGGAGTGAAAGAGTATAAATTAAGGGCATTTGCAGATGACCTAGTTTTGACTTTGCAACAGCCAATCACTAGCACAAAAAGAGTTTTAGAACTGATCGAGATATTTGGTCAAGTTGCAGGATTTAAGCTGAACAAACAAAAAACTAAAGTTTTGGAAAAAAACCTAACAAATGAAGAAAAAGAGACATTCCAGAATGAAACAGGTTTGGAGATAGCAAAAAAAGTGAAGTACCTGGGGGTGAATTTGACATCGAAAAATGTGAATCTTTTTAAAGACAATTATGATAAATGTTGGACAGAAGTTAAGAAAGATTTAGACATATGGTCAAGGCTGAAACTTTCCTTGTTAGGCAGAATTGCTGTTATCAAAATGAATGTATTGCCTAGAATGTTATTTCTGTTTCAGACATTACAAATAATAGACAAGATGGACTGTTTCAAGAGGTGGCAGAAAGACATATCGAAATTTGTTTGGCAGGGCAAAAAGCCAAGAATAAAATTTAAGACATTAACAGATGCGAAAGATAGAGGGGGTTTTGCCCTGCCGGACTTAAGACTCTACTATGAATCAGCAGCGTTTTGCTGGTTGAAAGATTGGCTGCTCCTCGAGAATACAGACATTTTGGACCTTGAAGGATTTGACAACAGATTTGGTTGGCATGCATATATATGGTATGACAAGGTAAAATTGCATAAAGGTTTTAAGAACCATATGGTGAGGAAAGCTCTGTATAATGTTTGGATTAAGTATAAAGACCTGTTTGAAAGTAAAACCCCCAGGTGGTTGTCACCAATGGAAGCAAAAGAGGTGAAAAAATTGAATATGGGTTCTAATTGGCCTAAATATTGTGAAATTATAGAACAAGATGGTGAAAATGTAAAATTGCAGAGTTTTGAGAAACTGAAATTTAAGGTGAGAGATTGGTTACATTATCGACAGATAAATGAAGTATTTAAACAGGACAGAAAGAAAGGCTTCCAGGTGGAGAAGTCAAAATTAGAAACAGAACTGTTAGAACCCAATACTAAAAATTTGTCAAGAATGTACAACTTGCTGTTGAAATGGAATACTCAAGATGAAATGGTGAAATCTAATATGATTAAATGGGCACAGGACATTGGGCATGACATTGAATTTGCAGACTGGGAGCAGTTATGGACCACTGGTGTTAAATTTACGGCATGCAATGCCTTAAAAGAAAACATTATGAAAATGATCTACAGGTGGTACATGACTCCTGCTAAGTTAGCAAAGATCTATCATTTGCCCAATAACAAGTGTTGGAAGTGCAGTGAAACGGAGGGAACCTTCTATCACCTTTGGTGGACCTGCCCGAAGATTAAGGCTTTCTGGGAAATGATCTATAATGAAATAAAAAAAGTTCTGAAGAGAACGTTTGTCAAAAAACCAGAGGCCTTTCTCTTGGGTATGGTGGGCCAAATGGTGCCAAAGAAGGATAGGACATTTTTTATGTACGCCACCACAGCAGCAAGAATTCTTCTAGCAAAGTATTGGAAGACGCAAGATTTACCCACGTTGGAAGAATGGCAGACGAAGGTGATCGACTATATGGGACTGGCAGAGATGACTGGCAGAATTCGAGACCGGGGGAAAGAGGCGGTGGATGAAGACTGGAACAAATTCAAAGTTTATCTTAAAAACTGTTGTAATTTGGAAAATTAGGGGCTCAGAGTTATAAGAGATAAAGAACTACAGTTGTATTAATAATTAACTGAAGTTAAATACATGAAATATATTTAAGTTATGATCAGAGGGTTGCTAAAAAATCTTGAAACAAGAATGCAGGAAAGGGGTGGTATGGGGAAGTCATGTTTTTGTTTGTTTATGTCTATGTTTTTGTTTTGTTTATTCTTTATTTATGGAAAACTAATAAAAATTTATTAAAAAAAAAAAAAATACAACATCTGGGACTTGGTGGTTTTTAAAAAGCTGAGCAAAAGGCAGGGGAGACACGAGAGGCGTCTATAAAATTATGAATAGTGTGAAGAAAGTAGATACGTTTTTCTCACTCTTTATAACTTTAGAACTTGGGAACGGTCCCATGCAACAGAATGGAGAAAAACTTTCCTCCCTCTTGCGTAACTGTGGAACTCATCGACATCCAAAGAAGTTGAATGTCTGTTGGAAGATCAAGGGCAGACCAAAGGACGTTTTTCACCCAGCACACAGTTAAATAAACCATGGAATTCAATCCCTCAAGAAGAAGAGAAGAGTTTGGACTTGATATCACGCCTTTCACTCCCCTTAAAGGTAAAGGTAAAGGGACCCCTGACTGTTAGGTCCAGTCGCGGACGACTCTGGGGTTGCGGCGCTCATCTTGCTTTACTGGCCGAGGGAGCCAGCGTATAGCTTTCGGGTCATGTGGCTAGCATGACTAAGCCGCTTCTGGCAAACCAGAGCAGCGCACAGAAACGCCGTTGACCTTCCCGCCGGAGTGGTACCTATTTATCTACTTGAACTTTGACGCGCTTTCGAACTGCTAGGTTGGCAGGAGCAGGGACCGAGCAACGGGAGCTCGTCCCGTCGTGGGGATTCGAACCGCCGACCCTCTGATCAGCAAGTCCTTAGCTCTGTGGTTTAACCCACAGCGCCACCCGCGTCCCTTTCACTCCCCTTAAGGAGTCTCAAAGCGGCTAACAATCTCCTTTCCCTTCCTTCCCCACAACAAACACTCTGTGAGGTGAGTGGGGCTGAGAGACTTCAGAAAAGTGTAACTGGCCCAAGGTCACACAGCAGCTGCATGTGGAGGTGCAGGAAATCGAACCCGGTTCACCAGATTACCAGTCTACTGCTCTTAACCACTACACCACAATGGCTCCCAAACTATCTCTCAAGAGGCAACAGTGGCCACCGACAATGGATGGTTAGGCAAATTCATGGAGGAGAAGGCTAAAAATGGCTAAGTTCCGCCTCTTGCTCCAAAGCCATTGTGCCTCTCAATATCAGTTGCCTGGAATCGTGAATGCTGTTGCACTGAGCTCTGCCATGCAGGCTTCCCACTGGCTGGCCACTGTGAGAACAGGATCAGCATCTGGACTGGCACACCTCTCTGTTGAGAGCCTGGAGAATGAGCAGGAAGAGGCAGGCAGAAAAAGGAAGAGACTCAGAAGGAAAGCAGAGCATTTAAGGACAGGGAGGGACCAGAAACAGGCAGAAACAGCGGCTGCTCAATCCAGACCCTGCACAGACCAAACACACAACCAACGCACAGGTTACAGCCTGGTGCCGATAATGCCAAGGTTGCAGGTTCGATCCTCGCAGGGGGCAAATTCACACATTTCAGGGCATTGGTCTAGACGACCCTCAGGTTCCCACCCAATTCTGTGACTCTATGTATCTATGCAACACCCTAAAGCTCAGCACAAATTCGCTGTGACACGCGTTTCTAGGACCAAGGTCCATTTCCTTAGTTCTCACCTGCACAAAATAAAACTTTTAAGCCGCGATAAATCGCTTACAACCTTCTGGCTGGGACAAGACGCTTCGCTCGAGGCGCCACACAGGGCTCAAACCAGCCTCTAGGTAGGACCTCGACTCGCCTTTTGAGTCTCCCAAAAAGCCCTTGCGCCTTTAAGAGCTGCCCAGAGGGAGCAATTGCGCCAGCTGCGCTTCCCCTCCACCACCGCGCACAGACACAAAAACAGCTGCATCGCCAGGAGGACGCGCGCACCTGGCGAGAGATTCGCCCTTAGAGGCGCAGGGTCTGCGCATTGCATCTGTGCAGCTTTGCTGCAGGTATCCAAACGCCCCCTCTCCCCAACCCCTTATTATAACTAAGCCTTAAAGGAGAGGGGTGGGTGTCTAACTTTTCCTTCCAGAGACCGGGCACGCTCCCCCGCTTTCTCCCCTCTCACCCAGAAGTTGTCCTTGAAAAGAGTCTCCCGCATGGTGGCTGCGGAGCGGCTGCAACAGGTTAGATCCCCACCTCTTCTGTGCCAGGTGCGCAAAAAGTGCTCAGGCTGCTGTTGCTGCTGCTGCCCGGACGAGCTGCTCCACGCAAGTTCCTCAATTCTCCGTGCCTTCTTCCACCCCCCCTTCCCTGCTTCCCTTTTCTGCTGGGTCTTAAAGCCGGTGCACGCGCAAAAAAAGAAAAGAAAAAAGGAACCCATTCTTCCCCTCTGAATTGGACAAAAGGGGAAGGGCTGGGGATGGTTAGGCCCCTGAGATGGAGTTGGTGCCCGCTAGCAAAATGCCTTTAAAAAGTTGTGCAGAAGGTGGGGGAAATTCATAGAGCACCTTAAAGATCGCTGTGAAAGTTTAAAGACGTCAGCAGGATTGTTATAACACTTATAACATTAACAAGGCTAATGTTCAAAGTGAATTTGAAAAAATGTAATTAGAGGCAGTAGAAAGAACAGATAAATATTGGAAACTGGGGGGAGAGGGAAGTCCGGGGATCCAAGTAATCCCAGATGTATAAAAAGTTGGAAATGTTTTAAATGCAAATAACACTGTTGAAAAATGAAATAAAAATAAAAGTTGTGTAGAAGGATTTCTCTCTCTGTAGCTTCTCAAAGAGGGCTAAGAAATGCATGCTCAAATTTCCTCTTTTTTGCACAAATTGTAAAAAAAAAAAATGGAGTTTGAGGGTTTTCCTTGACTTGGGGGAGGAGTAATCTGAGGACTACTCCAGAGCACGGACAGTGTCATCCTTTAATATGTGGTTACTCAAAAATGATTGACTTTAATGGGGTGTTAATAATAATTATAGTTATTATTTTATTTTGCCCAGCCTTCACCTGAAGGTCCCAGGGCAGGTTACAATTAAAACACGATGTTTTAATTGGGGGGGGGGGAGGCTGGTTTCCAACAATTGTGTACATGATCTTAAATTTCACAAGTCAGGTTAAAGAGGTCCAAAATAAAGCTGCATACTCACTATACAGTGGTACCTTGGGTTACATGCGCTTCGGGTTACAGACTCCGCTAACCCAGAAATAGTACCTGGGTTAAGAACTTTGCTTCAGGATGAGAACAGAAATTGTGCTCTGGCGGCAGTGGGAGGCCCCATTAGCTAAAATGGTGCTTCAGGTTAAGAACGGTTTCAGGTTAAGAATGGACTTCCAGAATGAATTAAGTTCTTAACCCAAGGTACCACTGTACATTTAAAACACCCGCTCCAAGAACCTTGGGAATTGTAGTTCACTCCTCACAGAACTATACTTCCCGGTAACTTTAACAAATTTGCAGCAACAGGTCCCAATAAATATATACTATGCATATTTATAACTCAGAGCAACACTTTACAGTGGTAACTCAGGTTAAGTACTTAATTCATTCCAGATGTCCGTTCCTAACCTGAAACTGTTCTTAACCTGAAGCACCACTTTATCTAATGGGGCCTCCTGCAACTGCCGCCGCGCCGCCAGAGCACGGTTTCTGTTCTCATCCTGAAGCAAAGTTCTTAACCTGAAGCACTTTTTCTGGGTTAACGGAGTCTGTAACCTGAAGCGTATGTAACCTGAGATACCACTGTATAAGTCTGATGACATGGACTATAGTCCATAAAAGTTTATAGCATAATTTGTTTGTCTTTTACCGTATCGCAGAAGTTTCTTGTTTTGCTGCAAAACCTTTGCTGCAAATCTTTCCCATGTTTACTCAGACTTTAACCCCCATTGATTTCAGTGGGCTTTACTTCCAAGAAAGCAGGTTTGGGTTATATAGCTCTAGGATTGTGGTTAGAACTGTAGTTTATCCCTAAGAGAGAAAGAGTTCCCAGTGACTTTAACAAACTACAATTCCCATGATTTGTTGATAGAAGCCATGTGCCTTAAATGTATTACGTGGTATTTGCCCGGAGAGTAATAATGCATATAGCATTGGGCAGCACAATTGCAGTCCTTAGGCACACTGTCTTGAGAGTAACTCCCATTGGAAATGAAAATTCATTTGGAGTAAAGGCAGCACTCCTGCACATACTTACATGTGAGTAAGCCACATTGAACTCTGATTTACTTCCAAGTAAGCATTGTTTGCTATAGCTCCTAAAGGCACTACTTCCTTGAATGCAAAAGTTGTTTAGAGTCAACATGGTTAGGGTGGGACTGTTAAGACTGTGGTCTTTCTGGTGTAGTTCTGATTGATAGGTGGCAAACATTCAACAGGTGGAGCTCTCCCTTACTATTGCCCAGGAAAAGGCTGCATCGGTTGAATTTCCATGTGCTTCACAGATAGAGGAGCCCTGTCAGACAAAAAAGGTGGCAGCGCTGTGCTTAGCAACAGAAGCTTTATTTAGGAGCAGAGGTGAGTTGGGAGGATCCAGTGGCGTAGCGTGGGTTGTCAGCACCCGGGGCAAGGCAAGTAATTTGCGCCCCCTAACCAGGTAGGGGCAGAGAGCTGCGAGTGCGAGCGCACACCCCCCCCCCAGATGTTGCGCCCGGTGCGGCCGGCCTCCCCTGCACCCCCCACGCTACGCCACTGGGAGGATCAGCTGGAGTGTTGGCGAGATCAGGGAACATTTGCAGGTGCTAATTAACTCCAGTTTTCAAGTTGCTTGTTACACACAAAACACTTTCAGACACAGTAGATTGTGGGAAGAAGAGGTGCTGTGCTCTGAAGGAAGAATGATTTCTGGCAAGGGTAGGCAGTTAAGAGAAACCAGAAGCCTGTGATTTTCACAATTGCTTATCCCAAGATAAAAAGAGAAAAAGTCTTTTAAAAAATGCACGCCGACCTTGCTAGCCAGGTTGCCAAATGCAAAAGGGGAAACGATTCCATCCCACCCCTTTTAAAATTCTGGAAGAAACACAATTTGAGCCAGTCTAGCTTCTCAGGCAAGGCTCAGAAAAGCTGCCCTTGCTTATTTTTCCTCTTTGTCAATCATATTTAGTGTATTTTTTTTAATCCCACCCACCTTTCCTCCAAGCATGAAGTAGCACACATAGTTCTCCTCTACATGTTACCCTCACAATAACCCCATGAGGTACAATGGCCTGTGAGATGAGCAGCAAAGGTCTGCCCGTGAATGCCATGGCTGAGTGGAGATTTGAATCCAGGGCTCCCTGGTCGTTGTTTGAGACTCTTAACTGCTACATAACCACCCCCATCATTCAGCCCGGACATTGAGGTCCAGCGCTGAGGGCCTTCTGGTGGTTCCCTCACTGCGAGAAGCCAAGTTACAGGGAACCAGGCAGAGGGCCTTCTCGGTAGTGGCACCCGCCCTGTGGAACGCCCTCCCATCAGATGTCAAAGAGAGAGAAAACTACAGTGGTACCTCTGGATGCGAACGGGATCCATTCCGGAGCCCAGTTCACATCCTGAAGAGAATGCATGTCTGCGCGGGTCGCGATTTGCAGCTTTTGTCTAATTCTCTTTGAAAGCCATCCTCATTTGTGGCTGTCTCCTGTGGAAGTGAGTTCCAGAGTTTAACACTGCAGGATGAAGACCTGTACAGTGGTACCTCTGGTTACAAACGCTTCAGGTTACAGACTCCGCTAACCCAGAAGTAGTACCTCAGGTTAAGGACTTTACTTCAGGATGAGAACAGAAATCGTGCGGTGGTGGCACAGCGGCAGCGAGAGGCCCCATTAGCTAAAGTGGTACCTCAGGTTAAGAACAGTTTCAGGTTAAGAACAGACCTCCAGAACGAATTAAGTTCTTAACCCGAGGTACCATTGTAAAGTGCCCAGATGTCCCTCCCCCTTTTCCCCCCTTTTAAGTAAAAGCTGAAAACTTTGCGATTGTGAAGTTCTGTCTTGAGAAACGGTAGCTCATGAATAGATAGAAGTATTTTAAGGCTGCCTTTCATGGCATAAAACCCTCACAAAGCACCTCACGAGATATTAAAATACAAAACAATTGTGTGTGTGTGTGTGTGTGTGTGTGTATAATTTATATATTTAAAAAGGATAAAACAACTGTTCAAAGCACCACAAGCTGACAGCGGATAAAATGATTAAATGCTGTATTTGCAAGTACCGGTAAACCACCCACCACTGGAACATGGAAATTACAGGAGCATTTCTTATGCAAAGTTTGCAACGAGAGGCATCGCAATCCACAACGTGTCAGATGCTGTTGGCACAGAATGAAGACTCCACCTGTTCTCCCGGTTTGCCCAGCCTGACAAGAGTTACTAAAAATACGGCTGAACAATGAGGAAGGTCAGACAGGACAATCGCCTAGTTTGTTTCCAGGTTATGACAGTAAGAATGCATACAGGAGGAAGTCCCAAGTGCACAAACACACCCTCTCTGTTGTCGATAACTCAGCCTCAGGAGGAATGCTTTCAAAGAGGGGTCAGCAAATAGAAGCCCTCCAGACTAATCCGTCCTCCCACGAGGGATGGGCAATTTACTTTACCACATTGCCAGCCCAGAAGCCAAAGAGGGTTCTGTAGTAAGTGCTGTCCTTTTGCATCAGAAGTTGTCTGCAGAAAGCTGAAGTACAGTGGTAGCTCGGGTTAAGTACTTCATTCGTTCTGGAGGTCCGTTCTTAACCTGAAACTGTTCTTAGCCTGAAGCACCACTTTAGCTAATGGGGCCTCCCGCTGCCGCCATGCCGCCGGAACACGATTTCTGTTCTCATCCTGAAGCAAAGTTCTTAACCCGAGGTACTATTTCTGGGTTAGAGGAGTCTGTAACCTGAAGCGTCTGTAACCTGGAGCATATGTAACCCGAGGTACCACTGTACAAGGGTGTTAAGGCAAGTTCCCATGACCCACCACACAGCTACCCCCAGGTAATCTTGTTCCTCATCAGGGCGCTAATATTTTGCGAGCTAAGGGCAGGGAGGCAGATTTCACATGGCTGTAAGCGAATAAGGGGTTTGGTGGGCAAAGAGCCTGCAAGCTGTGCTTTACTCCTACTTCGTGTGTGTCTTTGTATGCATGTGTGAACAGGAGGCAAATAAAGATCAGAAAGCTGCTTGCTTACTAGTGTCTAAGAGCCTGAACTATGAGTCAGGATTTTCCTTGTTGCAAAATGCCCGATCCTACCCTAAACCAGCGACAGTCTGAAAGCACCCCTAGACAATCGCAACAGGCTAACATGAAGCTAACTTATGAAGAGACAGGCTGCTGGATTGCTCTGGCCGGCAGCATCTCACAGCAGCCCAGGTTGGATATTTAACCTTATGAGATGGCAGAATGGACTGTACAAATCAAACTGCAAGAGATCATTTTTATTGGTCCCTTGAGTAAGAAGAAGAAAACTAGCCATTCGGGAGAAGCAATTTGCTCTCCCTGCTGTCTCTACTCTATTTTATCTTTTGCAGCATTCGTAAATTTGATCCGCAACTGCATTGGAACTGTTCATTCTACCAGAACTTTGTAGCCCCAAAATGGAAATTACCAACAACAGAGGAGTGGAAGACGAAGATGGTTGATTATGTGGAACTAGCAAAACTGACCTGTACGATCCAAAATCAGGAAGAAACAAAATTCCAAAAAGATTGGAGTAAATTTATGGAGTACATAAAATAATAGCTGTAGAAATTTGAAGACTCTGAAATAAATCTTACGATGTAGACAGGATTGGATACAATAAGAAACTGTGGAAAAGTAACTGACATAAGAAAACCTGTTGAAGGGAGGGAAGGAAGTCAATGCTCAGCAGAGTGTGGGGAAAGAATGTGGGTAAATGACTGTTGAATTTTACTGTATTTTGTTTGTATTAAATGAAACACCAATAAAAAGCATTTACAAAAAAAGGGGGGAACTGTTCATTCTACCCTGAATCAGGAGTCTACCACCCCATTCTTATGCATGTTAGATCCAGCCTCAAGCTACATTTCTCTACCTGCTGCCTGATGTTTTCAGTTGCCTGAGCCAGGGATTAAATCTGGGTGGTTGTCTGCCTGCAAAGGATGTGCTTGTCACTAGATTGAAATGCTTTTGCCCAGTCCCTGGAAAATGCCCAAGATGACCCATGTAAGCCCAAAAGGACCTCTAAAGCCAGAACCCACAACCAAGATTTAATACTTCTTCCAAAATCATCTGTGCTTCCTTTCCCTTTCCAACCATCGCTTTCTTACCTCCTTTGGCAGAGATGTTTCCTTGAAGAGCGTTCTTTCCACTGTAGAAAAAGTATTCCATATTAAATCCATGAGCCTTTCTGTCCTCTTTTCCTTTCTGTCTCTCCTGCACCCAAGAAGGCTGCCTTGCTGTAATGTGCGACTGAGTGTAAGGAACAGACCTGAATGAAACTGGGAGGATTCACCCGCAAGCATCATATTACAGCAAGGAAGTCTATGGAGCAAGACTATGGAGGTGGGGAGAACACCAGCAGGAAGGTGTACTTTCCTGGAAAGTGTCTCCAGAAACCCAGGAAGCTGCACAATTATTGGATTAGTGACATCCCTTAATCCAGGTGCAACGTGGGGATGAACACACAAAATGATACCATGGTGGTGGCTGTTATCCCTCTGCTTAAAGAGGCAATGGTGTGTGCCTCCAGGGGTAAAGACAAACTGTTGTGTTAACAGCACCAAAGTGACCTCCCTGGATTAAAAAAAGGTAAAAGACCCCTGGACGGTTTAGTCCAGTCAAAGGACTATGGGATGCAGCGTTAATCTTGCTTCAAGGCCAAGATTAGACCTGTTTAGACCACAGTTTCACTCACGTCCCTGGGACACAAGCCTGGGCAGTGGCTATGGAGGTTATGGGTTACCCAGAGGAGAAGACCCTCCTCTTGGCCACACTGATGTGGTCCAAAGGAAAGCAGAAGAAGACTTTTGGCACCAACTTGGCCGCAGGAGTTGCCAGAAGGAAGAAAACAAGGCACCATACAACTGTTTTAGGGACTCCAGATTCACGTAGGGTTTACTCCTTAGCCTTTTCTTCTTCCAAAGACATCCAACAAGGCAGCAAAGATTTAGCAGGGGCAAAACAAGGCTTTCTTTCACCTGGCTCAAAGACCCAGTTTGGCACACACAAACCCATGCTCATTTGCGTACATACACACACAGGTTGGTGTTAGGATATTGATGTTCCGTTCCACCTAAACAGATGTGTGGAGCTGTTATATGTCTGTTTACATTCCAGCACAGCTTGCTGGGAACTTCCGTTTGTGCTTCCTGCTGCTTGGACACGAAGGGGAGCAGACATGTTTTCTTTGTCCTGATCTCTGCTGAATAAACTGCTTGTAAATATGCTTGACATCTGCCTCTGTCCGCCCTTCCGTCGCAAAGAGTTTGTTATTTCTGCTGGCTTGCGTGCTTAGCTTCTGAAGCTCTGAGTCACATTTATTGATGCAGAACCGAGCACTGGAGTTCGACAGGCTGCCGGCCGGTGGGCTGGAGCCAGCTCGGGGTCTGCCAATTGCCCCCGTTCCCTTGGACGCATCGCAACAGTTGGGAGCCTTAATGGTGCCCCTCTGGAGGGTCCGTCCAGGGCAAAAAAAACTCGCTAGCCCCCCGTAGGTACAGCACTGGTTTAGGAACAGAATTTTCCTTCTCCTAGGTGGGCTACCTTCCCAAGTTGACGAGTCCCATGTGCCCCTCACTACAGCACATGCAGAAACCGCCTTCTTAACTGTTGGACCCACTATTGGTCTCGTCTGTTCAATCCACCAGAGCCTATCTTCACATGCAGGTGAAGTCCCTAACTCACCGAGGATTTGAGACCCATCAGCTACCCTCACCTGGTTTAGCCAGCCAGTCAGAGCCATTCCTGGGGTGTTGCATGCTGACAGCTTCTAGAAGGTACAGGTGAGAGCCGAGTGCACGGTAGGGACCAAAGATGGACAAGCTACCCCAGAAGGAGCGCATCATGTCCCTCACCAGAGGTACTACTCCTCCCCTAACATCCCATAGCATGGCAAAGCAGTTGTTTTTCTCTTAACACCAGGAACAACTCCACAGTAGTGGTACCTTGGTTTAAGAACAGTCCGGTTTAAGAATGATTTGGTTTACAAATGCTGCAAAACTGGAAAGTGTCCTGGTTTGAGAACTTTACCTTGGTATAAGAACGGAATCCGAACGGTGGAAGGGCACCAGCGGCAGGAGGCCTCATTAGGGAAAGCACACCTCAGTTTAAGGAAGGTTTCAGTTTAAGAACAGACTTCTGGGACAGGTTGTTTGCAAACCAAGGTACCAGTGTACAAAGAAATGTTTTATTTGGCCCTGTGTGTTTATTATGGGGGATACCAACCCCCCACTTCCAACAAGATCCAAGGGTTAGTGGGGGACCCTTTGGGTCAATCATGTATCTGCGATCTGAACCCTGAAGTGTTGGCTTAAAATGTGTTACAATGTATTACGTCAGGGATTTCGAAAAGGGAGCTGGAAATGTGTGCTCTGGTTGTGCAAGCCACAGCACAGGTGAACAAGATGGAGCGCTGGCCTTCCGTCACATACGTGACTTCTGAAGGAAGAGGAAAAAGCCATGGGCTAGGAAGGAAACTTTGACTGCTGGGAAATGGAATGTACGTGTCAGGTCTCTTTGCAGGGTGGATGAACTCTGGGGCTTTTCCATGTGGTGACTCCTCTAATCTTGTGCCTCTTGATCATCTCCAAAGTTGCTCAAACTGGAGACCTTAAAGCCATTATTTCACTCACACACACCCAAGACACCATGCATACATGCTGAGAGGTGTAGATTTAATCTCTAGGCAGGGGTTCCCAAAACATGGCTCACAGGCTTCATTCACCTGGTCTGCAGTGTGTCATTAGATTTGTGGCTTGAGAGGGAATATCCATCACCTTAAATACTCCTAAATTGTAATTGTATTGCTTCTTTTATTTCTTATATTCCATCTGATATTGAATGTTATGGAATTGCAAAACAATAAAATACAATTACAAATCATCCAGCAATGACTAGGAGAGAAAAATCACTGGGTGGTCCGTAAAGACCCTTAGCAATTTTCAGGTGGTCCATGGGGTGAGGAGAAAGAGTCTGGTCACCATTGCTCTAAGGCCTCATTTGCAGTGGTACCTCAGGTTAAGAACTTAATTCATTCCGGAGGTCCGTACTTAACCTGAAACTGTTCTTAACCTGAACCATCACTTTAGCTAATGTGGCCTCCTGCTGCTGCTGCGCCACCGGAGCACGATTTCTGTTCTCATCCTGAAGCAAAGTTCTTAACCCGAGGTGCTATTTCTGGGTTAGCGGAGTCTGAAACCTGAAGCGTCTGTAACCTGAAGCGCATGTAACCTGAGGTACCACTGTACTGGCAGAGGGCTGTTGCATGGGAGATTCCAAACTCCTCTGGTCATGTTGGGGAGTAGGGGGAGACTGCTGCCTTAGAACAAGTGTGGGGAACCTGTGGCCCTGGATGAACTGCAATTCCCATTATCCCATGCTGGCTGGGGTTGATGGGAGTTGGGGGTCCAGCAGCACTAGGATGACAACAGGTTGCCCATCACTGCCTTCTTAGTCCCCATAGCACCACATTACCTGAAATGAAAAGGCAGGGAGGCTAAGCAAGAAGATCTAGAGTGAGCATGGCAAACATTTATGGTCAGGAAACTCACAGGTCCAGAGTCATGGCCTTCCCATGCCTAGTGCTCTCCAGTTTTGGACTTTTTAATTCCCACCATTCCTGACCATTGGCTACAGCACCTAGGATGGATGGGAGTCGTAGCCCCAAATACCTAGAATGTATCTGGTTGGGTAAAGTCAAAATAGGAAACGGGTTGAATTGTGGTGTGTTAAGGAATGGTAAAGGCTGGAAAGAGGTGGTGGTGAATGAGGAAACAGGATCTGTGGGAGTATATTATCTAAGTTCTAGGAAAGGGCTGGGTGCTATGAACTACAAGGCAGTGGAGAAGGACAGCAGCTTGGGAAGCTGGGCAGTTGGTTTCAAGGAGTCAAATGAACACAGCCAAAGCAGCAGGCATGTTCACGTAACACAATGCTTTCATGTATTTTATTGCACAGCGCCCTAGGGTTTATTTTCTGTACATGTGCTGCCCTCTACTGGTCCATACATTTAATGTACTGGTTCTGCTGGCTAGGGGTGATGGAAATTGTAGTCCAAAACAGCTGGAGGCCAAAGTTTGTGAAACTCTGTTCTAGAGTCAAAGGAAAAGCACCTCCCAGTCAAACAAGCCCTGTAATCCTAAATGTGCAAACTGGAGAACCACGTCTCTCCCCCACCCTCCAGCTAAGGGCAGTTTTAGGTGCTTGAAAACATGCCAGAAAGTGTTGGATGTGATGTCTCATTGAGGGATGAAGGCAGAAGCAAAGTTTCAAGGTGCAGTAGATGCCACCAACCTGTTTGCACAGAGGCCTGAATACACACATAGGAAAAAATATAGCTGTGTTGAGATGTTTCTGCACCTATGTGTTTTAGAGAAGTGGCCCGTGTGTGTTTCTTTCCAATACTCCCCCCCCCCCTTACAAGGCCAAAACATTTCTAAAAGGGGTGAGACTAGTTTTCTGGCAATGTGTCGGCAGGCGATGTGCTTCCTGGAGGCTGATGTGCCACCTAAGGTGGTTCCCTCATGAATGGACTGTCTCTGATTAGTGGTGTGGACAATGAAATGAAGAAAAGGCTGTTCAAAACTTGTGGTTTTGGCCACCTGAGTAAACCCCTTTTAGAACAGGGCAGGGCTACAGTTTGACCTGTACAAGCAGCTTGTACAATGGATTACAACTCTGCTGCCCATTTTGAAGCCACCCAAACCCACCTTCCCATCCTACTATTCCAACCATCTAACCCCCCTCAGACCTTTAGCACTAATTTTACATGTGTAGCAAAACCACATTATCAACCCCAGGTTAGAAAGTCTGAGCAGTACGACAAAGAGGCAAAGCAACTCTCCCACATGTGTGTTTAAGGGCAAGCAGCCTTTAAAAGAAAGCTTTTCTTCTTTAATTGACAGTGTGCAATGTTTGCACTGAGTCTTAAAAGTATTACCCTAACGAAAAATCAGTATGGTTTGCAAGATTTTATTTGCCATGTACACACCTATGTCGGTTGCCAGCAGGTCACTATCGCAGCGAGCACTATGGCCACAAGACTTCTTTACATGGAACTTTTAATGAGATCTGTACATTCAACTCACACATACCTTTTATTAAGCCTCTGGTAAAAAAATGGAACCAGAGTGCTACCACCGTTCAGTGACAAAATATGCCTTGTATAGAGAACTGTCAAAGAGTTTATGCTTCAAATGTTGCCAGGAAATTTGTGACTATTTCCTTCAGCTTGGCTTCAGTTTGTTCAGAGATCTTCCCATCAGTCCTGTCAAGGCAAAACCAACCAAATTTCAACTCTCATCCACAGCGGACTGTGTAGCAGCTACTCCTTCACTTCAACCATTTTGCAGTGACTTCTGCCACCAGCTTTCTCTTTCCCCCACCATTATCCATAAATCGCCATATTTAACATTATAATAAAATGAACCTAAATATTAAATGCAGTGCTGTGCACCATCCAAAGGCAGATTCTTAAAGCAGCTCTTCCAGGTGAAACTTAGCACTGTTTTTATAAAGTCATTGCTGCTCTTTAACAGTAATGCTCAGAACTATAAGAACTTTCAGTTGTTCAAAGCCACAGTCATTCCATAAAAATGTATGACTGCCTCACAAGCAAGTGGAAGTTTCTAGTCTATTTTACCTGATTGTGGAGAGGAGGGCCTGGTGCTGGCTCAGAACGTGAGCAAGAAAAGCACTCTCGAATTTGGTGATCTTGCTGGGCTCCAGCTTGTCCAGGTGGCCTCTTACCCCAGCATAGATAACTGCAACTTGTTCCTCAATAGCCATGGGAACTAGAGAGAGAAATGTGCAAACTTAGAAGATTGTCCAGAAGGAATAAAGCAGACGTTGGGCTGAAAAACGTTCCTCACCCTTGTGTGACATGGGGAGGGTGTGGTAGAACTAGGAGTCATGCAGAATTCTTACCATATTGTCCTTGTTTAAGCAGCTCAGTCAGTCGTACACCACGATTGAGCAGCTGCTGAGTAGCAGCATCCAGATCTGATCCAAACTGGGCAAAAGCAGCTACTTCACGGTACTGAGCCAGTTCCAGCTTCATGGTTCCGGCCACCTAGAGAAAGGAGTGGACAGGCTTATTGCCTTTTCTGGGCAAATCATTCTGAACACTTTCCGCTTGCCAGTCTATGTCTTCAGTTACCTCCTGGACCATCAGAATTGCTATGACAATATAGGAGTCAGTTAACTATCTAGATTAAATATGGCATTGTCAGGGATGGGCAGGCTTCAGGCCTGGGCAAACAACTGTGCTTTTACTAGGATGCCAAGGTCCACCAACTGGTGCTAGGTACAAAATGGCAGCTCAGCGGCCCAACACAGGCTTAGAATTAAGGAACAAGCTGCCACCATACATTTCTCAGTACCAGAACTAAGCTCACAATGTTTTCATACAGAAGTTGTCATTCGTTTCAGCAGTTATCATCCACAGCAGCTAAATTTAGTGCCTTTTTGTTACTGTCATTGTTAATCAGTGAGATTAATGATATTACTCAGATATCATTGCCAATATATTGCAAGTCACTCAAGAGTAATAATAATAATAATAAATTTTATTTATATCCCGCCCTCCCCAGCCGAAGCCGGGCTCAGGGCGGCTAACAACAATCAAATAATCAAACAGTCAAATAATCACACATTCTAAAAATATTTCATTATAAAAATTAATTAAAATCAAATTGATGGCAACCAATTAAGCAAAATTCTGTGCAGGTTGCCAGAGGAGGGAGTCAGGCTGCGCCCTGACCAAAGGCCTGGTGGAACAACTCTGTCTTGCAGGCCCTGCGGAAAGATGTCAGGTCCCGCAGGGCCCTAGTCTCTTGAGACAGAGCATTCCACCAGATTGGAGCCGCAGCCGAGAAGGCCCTGGCTCTAGTTGAGGCCAGCCTAACCTCTCTGAGGCCTCTCTTGTCCTACAGAAATTATTGTTCAAAGTCAGAGGAGCCAGGACCAGGATGTATAACAATTTGACAAAAATGGTCTAAGCAGAATTGATATAGAAAAGGTCTGGCATATTATGCTATTGCTCAAAAAAAATTCCAACCTTGGTTTTGCTAAACTGGCCTCCACTTAAACTTCTACAAAACCCATTCCTGCAGAGACAGCAGCACGGAATATGCAATTCTGTATATTAACCAGAGAATACTCACTAGCTTGCCACGTGAGCCTCTTTTTATTCAACAGTTCTAATTGAGATAATGAAATGCTAGAACAGAACGATACTGCTGATGTGACCCTGCATCCCAACACAACAAACTGAATGCTTAGCTAAGCCATAGTGTCAATATAACTAAGATTTTACACTTACCTGCTTCATAGCCCTTGTCTGAGCAGCAGAACCGACACGAGACACAGACAGACCAACGTTGATGGCTGGGCGGATACCTTTGTAGAACAGCTCAGTTTCCAAGAAGATCTGTGGGGGAAAACCAATATATAATTTTACCAGACACTAACGTGACTAAAGAAGTGCAGTTGGGCCCAATATGGACTTCAGGTCATCCCAAACCATTCTGTGTGCGGATTCTCAATTAAGTGCTTTGGGATCCTACCTGACCATCGGTGATAGAGATTACATTGGTTGGAATGTAGGCTGACACATCACCAGCTTGAGTCTCGATGACAGGAAGGGCAGTCAGAGAGCCACCTCCAAAGGAATCGTTCATTTTGGCTGCTCTTTCCAAAAGGCGGGAGTGCAGGTAGAATACATCGCCGGGGTAGGCCTCTCGGCCAGGTGGACGGCGCAGCAACAGCGACATCTGGCGGTAGGCAACAGCCTGTTGATACAAGAAAGATGTTACATCTGTTTCACTGGCTCCAAGAATCTTCTTAAGGTCCAAGTTTGTGCCCCCCCAAATTAAGAAGCCAATAGCACATTCAAACCTGTTTGGATAAGTCATCATAGATAATCAGAGCATGTTTGCCATTGTCTCTGAAGTATTCGCCCATGGAGCAGCCAGAATAAGGAGCCAAATACTGAAGGGGGGCCGCGTCTGAGGCTGTAGCAGAGACCACGATAGTGTACTTCATGGCATCTGGAAAAAATGGTTTAAAATAGTTTTGTCAGGGTCAGTTTCTAATTAAATGGAAATGGAAACAGATTGGCTAACAGCCATTCAGTTACTAGATTTACTCCCATCACACCATACCATGTTCTCACAGTATTTCAAAGTGGGGGACTTTGCTACAGTAAATGGCAGAGTTTACAAAAGTGTGTCAGTTCTCTTTGTATCTGCAGGAACTAGGGGGGAATGTTTTCTCCTATTTGTCCTTACCCCAGCACACTGTAAGTTGTGCAAGTTTAGCATTTAACAGAAATAAAATTAAGCTGCAGTTTCAGGAAAGCAAAGCAGGTCTTTAACTAACAGAGCTTAGTACCAAGGTAACGGGACATGGAACCTGACAAAAATTCTGCTGTCAATAACATCTAAGCTGTGTACATAAAACAGTTATAGATCAATCATACACAATAAAGACAGTTCAAAAAACATTTATGCTATCCATTTCCACAGACTTCACTTCCATCTAGGATGTTTGTGCAAAATACATAAATACCTGCATCAGTGAGCCTTTTCACCAGCTGAGCAACAGTGGATCTTTTCTGGCCAATTGCAACATAAATACAGTACAGTTTCTTCTTTTCATCAGTCCCATCGTTAAATCGTTTTTGGTTGATGATGGTATCAATAGCAATTGAAGTTTTCCTGCAAGGAGAATAGCAAGTCAGTTAGCATCATTTCCTACAGCCTGTCCAAAGCTTTTACAAACGATTTCAAGCTATATTTTGGGGAACCCCAAGGTTCCTCATTGAGGAAATTATTATAACTATTATTTATTAAATTTATATACCACTATTCGTCTGACGATCACAGGGCAGTTTACAACATAATTGTGTGCAAGCATAATAATCATGGACAAGCTTCTCTGCCTATATGAATCTTATTTTACAATGAGCTGAGTATAATCAGGAATTCATTGGCAATTCGTTGTAGAGCCAGTGAACTGCCTGAATAGGGTACACCTTAAAAACATGACCCAGAGCCTTCTACAAAGCCCAGGAGATTTGAGACAGGTGCACTGGGGGTCCTTGGCCAACAAATCAATGTGTGAAAGGGATCTCTGAAAAATGGGAGCTTTGAGACACTTTTCTTAATTCCCAGGGCACTTTTTTATCACAGAAAACTTAACAGCAGTTAGGACAAAGCAGTTTGAGTTAGGCAAGACAGTAGGTCCTTACCCTGTCTGCCTGTCTCCAATAATCAGCTCACGCTGACCACGACCAATTGGTACCAAGCTGTCTACAGCCTTGATGCCAGTTTGCATAGGCTCTCGCACAGAGATTCTAGGAATGATCCCAGGTGCCTTCAGACCAACCCTCCTGCGAATCTTGGAAGCGATGGCACCCTTTAAAAGGAAGACAACATTGTCATTTTCTCAAATTTGCTCACTACTGATAACCGACATGCAAAAGCAGTAAATATCATTGCCACACCAACCTTTCCATCGATGGCATTTCCCAGTGCATCTACAACACGTCCCAGCAACTCTTCGCCAACTGGGACATCCACAATGGCTCCTGTTCTCTTCACAACGTCCCCTTCCTTAATCAACCTGTCGTTACCAAATACGACGACACCAACATTGTCAGGCTCCAAGTTCAGGGACATACCCTAGAAAGTTAATTTAAGAAGGAATTGAAAAGATGCATTCATGAGACACTCCAGTCAAGTGTTGGCAGGGCAGATTCCCACAACCAACTGAAGTCTACCAAGCTATAAGGTTTGAAAACAGTATCAGACAGTGATGATACTACCATATAGGATATGCTATGGCTGAGCACATTAGGTTAGAGCTATAATCACAGTAGCAGGTGTCTTACAGTGAGCAAAGCCTCTTTGTAACAAGTTGATTTTAAACCACATTTCCAGTCCCAACATTATTCATAATCAGGTACCTTTCACACTGTAACCAAAGGGTATGAAGAGACTTTCAAACCAAGAATCACAAGTTTTACACAGGCACTTAATACAAATACAGATGCAATGAAAACAAAACCTACCTTAAGCCCAGAAGAGAACTCAACCATTTCTTCTGCTTGAACATTCCTGAGGCCATACACACGGGCAATACCATCACCAATGGAAAGCACACGGCCAGTTTCTTGAAGCTCAGCAGAGGTGTCAGCGCCCAGAATGCGCTCTTCAAGAATTGAGGAGACTTCAGCAGTGCCTGGCAGAATTTAAGTCATGACAATGAAATTTCCTGTGTCACCGGGAGACTCATTAGAATCTTAGCTCACTTTGCATCAAAAGTGACATTTCTGGTAGTCTGGATTAACCAAGATAGGTTAGGTCTGAATCTTGTTTATAGCACATCCTTCTGTGTGGTGTGGTGACAAGACTATCTAGTCTATGAAAGATCAGGTGTCCATCTCTAATCTGGCCAATGTCACGCAAGACACCATATATATAGAGAACACATCTACAATTGTAAAAGCAAAAAACCCCAATTTATCGTTTTATCTTCCTTTGGTGGACCTATCACACCCTCACACCCTTCAGACAAGGTTTTCAAGCTGTATTTGAACATTTGACCTTTCTACAAATTACTCAATGAAGCTTGCATGAGTTAGGCAAGCTGGATGGAACGCTTAACAGTTTCATTTCTTGATTCTGTACACTCATGGATTAGATTAAGCTAAATGGTAATCAAAGTGGTCTTTTATTTGCCCAACTGCCGCTATTTCTTAAAACCCCAACAGACAATTAAAACTTTAGTTAATATGCCTATTCCAAAACATTTAGACGCGTAACCAGTTAGGTAATTGCTATGCTACATAAAAGGATGTATTTCTTTTGGTTCCAAATGTTTCACCAAATCAATGCTTAGCTGCAATTAACAGTGATCACTACAGTACTTTATTACCAAAGTTGAGTTTCCAAATATTTATTTTTACTCACCTGTTTTCTGTGGACTTGTTTTGGAGGCATGGAGGTTCCTTGTTGCAACAAATGATGCACCCAAAGCATTCCGAGAAACCTAGCACAAAGAAAAATCTTTTGACTTTTACGTTTAACTTATTATCACTTTCTTGACATTTATGAAATCACACTCCTGTTTTTGCTACTCCTCACTCCATCTCCCTGCAGGGTTTACTTAATCCCAGTTATCAGCTCTTATATATCAGCTATTGATTATTTCAATCATAAAGGTATGTTACTGGTATACAGTATCTCAATGGTGGCAAACCTATGGTATGCTTCCCAGAGGGGGCACTCAGAGTCCTCTCTGTGGGCATGTGCACCATCACCCCAGCACAGAGTTTGCCAGAGTTCGTTACAAGAAAGCCAGAGGGAGGCGGGGCAGGGCTGCTCCCCTCCCATTCTCCATGCGCACTTGAGGACATTTCTCACATCACCCGCACCTCTGTCCAGCCCAGCTGCTCAGGCTCCATTCTGCACCCCTAGACTGAGTCAGGCAGAGCCAGCCAAGCGCATCACGCGAACTGCTCCTCATGCTCCAAGCATGTATGAGTTGTTGTTTTTTTCTAAACTGAAACTTCAGTATTCAGGTTAAATTGCCATGTTGGCACTTTGCAATAAATAAGTGGGTTTTGGGTTGCAGTTTGGGCACTTGGTCTCTAAAAGGTTCTCCATCACCGCAGTATCTGGAACAGGTAGACATACGGCACAGAACATTTCTAGTATGCAGGTTTACTTGGGATTATACACCCACTGTAGCCAATGGGGCTTTCTCCTGGGTAGAAATGCATAAGATTGTAGCTTTAGATTCAATACTGCTGCAAGTGACTTTAACAAGTAAGGTTTTGGCACCATTAACACAGAGAAAGAAGATACAAAATCTTAATGATTTGTATAGACTACTCAATATTAGTGGCTGGAATGTATTGCAAGAGAAATAATCAGCCCAAATATCTTGATTTTAGTGGCATCCTCCATTCCCCTTCTGTAGAATCCTGGGAGAATGAATGGGCCTAGCTCCCTGCCATCTGAAAAGTTTCTTTCATAGATTCACTCTTGCACAAACCTATTCACAGGACAAAAGAAATGCCTATATAGCCACTGTCCTGAAAACTGGAAAAATATGGGGAAATTGCAGACCTCTTGGATAGAGATGTCCAGGTTTTTTTAAATAAAGCTCTCTCCCATGTAAGGCCTTGCATTTGAAACTGGATGCAAGTATTTGTTGCTCTTTTCAAGTACTATGTAGGAATTCTGAAATAATTTAATTTGAAGTGCCTTTTCTAAAGAATGACCTTCAGTAGAATCTACCAGCTATACTGCACATGGACTCCCTCAACACTAATAGGTCAAAAAGAGTAACAAGGGCAAATATATCGACTCTGTAATGTAAGGGCAAATGTGAAGACACAGGACTGTGAAGAGCTGATGGAACTGTCAAATATGTAGCAGCAGTCACAGCTGTGAAACCTAGGGCTGCACCACCAAAGTGTATTGCTAGAATGAATGAAGATTTACACTGAAATATTTGTCAACAATGAATGATGTATTGGTGTTTTTCTATTTTAAACTGCCCTGAGGAAGGGCAACATAAAATTTAAATAAATAATAAGTTATGAAAATAAAGAAGATATAAACCACCTATCTTACAAAACAAAGGAGGAAGAACTCCGGGACTTTCCACCACTTACAGGCTTTCAAGACATGTAGATCTACAGGGGAGACCCCAAACAAGTGGTTGCATTTGCAACCCCTGAACTTATCTTTTTAAGTTCCCAAACTTGTCTGGAAAGCAGTTTTCTCAATCCCTGATTAAACGTAAAAGGTGAGCAAATACAGGTCATAAAAAAGGCAATGCCAAAGGATTCTCTTATTAGATGCCACCAAGGTCACAAATACCAAAAGACGATGGTGTGCTGACACCACAAGTGCTGTCATCTTGCAAGGTGAGGCGAGTATGCCTGCAACAGCAACCACTTCTCTCCTACCCAGGAGCCCATGCACGCTCCATGTATCCACAAGGATTTCCCCTCTCTCTTTCCCCCTCTGTCCTCATCTGGATTCCAGTCGCTGCAGGATCAGCAGCTGCAGGTCTGCCTGGCGTTCTGTCTTTACAGGCTTTCAATTCCATTTTAAAGACATTTAAACTTCTCAATATTCTAATCTGCCGTGCGTGGTCCAGTTGAGATTCCTGCATTGCAGGGGACTGGACTAGATGACTCTCAGGGTGTTCTCCAACTCTACCATTCTGTGTCAACTGTAGATGCAGAAGCTGAATTGCTTTGAAAATAAGAAATTGAACAGAGGCATTGCGGGGGGCAGGGACTGGATAACACGTTCTGCACCCTCAAAGTAAAAAGGAGTCCAACTGCATTTCTGCCCAAGATGTTCGCAGCTCAGAGAGGAGCAAATCAGGGGTGAAAGTGCCTCTCCTGCAACCTTTAAAAAAGAAACGGCGGAATTTTGCAAGAACAACCATTACTATCGCTATTTATTGATTACCATTGACAACCAACCACCCATGCTTTCCAATGCCTAGTACAGCTGCGCATTTTAAGTCATCGTAGAAACAGAATAAATCACAATCACGTGGCTTTATTTAAAAAGAAGAATCACCGGGCACAGGGCCTTTGCTCTCTGTCCCCACCAACATGCAGCGGCTGAAGGGGACCCGTTTCCCTTCGCAGTGACCTTGCCAGGCCTCCAGGGGCGAAGGGAAGCGAGAGGACGGGAAGCTCCCGCAACCCCGCTCCCCTCCCCGCCGTGGAGCCCAGGCACACGCGGGGAGGGCGAGGCAGCCTCGCAGGGGAGCGAGGCCCGCAAGAGCCCGGAGCCTCCCCCCCTCCTCAATGTCACCCGCAGGGCCCCAAGATGGCGGCGCCGACGGCCGCCTCACACGGACCTCCCTCCCTCCCTCCGCTCTCGCGTCTCTCTCACCAGGCCGGCCTGCCGGGGCAGGGCGCGGGCGAGGGCGGCGGCTACGCGCACGGACAGCATCGCGGCGGGAGAGGGCGGCGGAGAACCAAGGGAGAGAAGGAGACGCCGCTACTGCCGCTGCCGCTTCTTCTTGCTTCTCTTGCAGCCGCCGCAGCCGCCTCACGTCAGGGACCCGCGGACAAAATGGCCGCCACGCAGCGCCGCCCCCTTTTTGCCGGAAGAGGCCACGCCTCCTTTCCTTCAAGCCGAGCGGAGAGGAGAAAGTCATGACCCGGAAGCGCTTCTGTGGCCTTTCCCCCCACCTTTTACCTCAGTTCAATTTATTATTATTATTACTACTACCACTATTATTATTATTTAATAATAATAATGATGTTGTTATTATTATTGCTATTAATAATATTTACTGTTATTATAAAATAATTATTATTATAATACAATTAAATATAATAAAAATAAAAATATTGATATTATTATATCGGTCCGGTTTCTTTATCTGCAGTTATGCCTGAAATTTCTCTTCATGTGTGCGTTTAAGGGGAGAGAGCGCTGTTGGACTCCAACTCCCAGAGGTCCCCCTCCGACACGGCCGGTTGTTAGGCATGCTGGGAGTTGGAGTCCAGTCGGGTCGTCTGGCATCCCGACGGTCCCCCTCGCGAGGGCAGACCACGCCCACCCAGGCGCGAAGGTCGTCCAAGGGGGAGGCGCGGTCCAAACGGACTAACCCCACCCCTTTGGTGTAAACTGCCGGCGAAGGGGGCGTGTCTTACGTCCTGACCACGCCCCTTCCAAACTGCCCCGGATCCACGTGGCTCGCTGCTCAGTGCTGCGTTGTCACCTGCACCCGAACGGTAGCTTGGTTTGAGTCTCTGCTTAATAACCGGGGTTTCCCTCTGCCTTGCATGATTTACCCTAGTGAGCGAAGCTCCTCTAAGCACGTGCAGAGTGCTTATCGCTCCTGACACTAAAAATCGCTGCGCTCCTAATCCCAAATGCCTGAGAATAACCCCATTTCAAGTCATTGGAAGTTACTCCTGAGTAAATGCGGCCAGGACTGCGGCCCTCATTGCCAGTCACCTCTTTCTTAGGGAGGGAGGGACGACGGTTGCGTCTTCTGTTTATAATAATATTTGGAAAAACACATAAAGTGGGCACACCTCAAATGCGATGAAAATATATTCTCTTCATAATACTGTTACGTACTATGGTATATATTTCTGTGTGTCTATTCCGTAAACTGACCCTAGGATGGATGATAATAATAATAATACGTAATAATAGTAATAATAATTTGTACTCCGCCCATCTGGCTGGGTTTCCCCAGCCACTCTGGGCGGCTTCCGATAATATTGAAAAGATGGGCATCTCCAATAGATATGATGCAAGCACTGTATACGCAAGCACACACGCAACATTTCTTACTTGTTTTTTTCAAAAGAAAAATGTAAAGTTTGGGAATCCCCATCCCTCACCCCCCACCCTCTAAGCACAGGTTCCTATGGGGAAACCTTGTTCCAAAGTTTCAGGTGCGAATCCAGAAGGTGCCCAACGTACATGACGTTGTGTTGAGTGTCCGACAAATGCCATTTGTCTTATCTATGGGGAGGCAAACTAAGGCCCTGAGGCCAGATCTGGCCCAATCGCCTTCTAAATCTGGCCCATATAGACGGTCTGGGAATCAGCGTGTTTTTCCATGAGTAGAATGTGTCCTTTTACTTAAAATGCATCTCTGGGTTATTTGTGGGGCCTGCCTGTTGTTTTTACATGAGTATAGTGTGTGTGCTTTTGCTTTGCTTTAATGCATCTCTGGGTTATTTGTGGGGCATAGGAATTCGTTCATTCCCCCCCCCCCCCCAATATAGTCCGGCCCGCAAGGTCTGAAGGACAGTAGACCAGCCCCCTCTTGAAAAAGTTTGCTGACCCCAGGTATGCACGCCTGTGCATTTTCCCATTGAGGAGCAACGCGGCTGCCTTTGCTCTTCCGCCCCCACCCCCGGGGCTTTTCTCGGCCCCTTCCCGGGTGAACCAAGGTCGCTCGTCCTTCCCGATGCAGCTTGCTCCCCCCCTTGCGCGCCCTTAAGCTCTGCAGCCGGGAGGAGGCGGGCAGGGAGTTACAGCGCCTCCCCAGCGTGGGCTGGGCTTTGATGCATTGACTAGGCCCCTCCGAACTACAACTCCCAAGAAGCACCTCGCCCTGTGACGCCATCGTTCCGCGACGGGGGAGTTGCGGAGGAAGAGCGAAGCGGGAGGTTTGCAAATGCAAGAGGAGCTGGCAGGGATGGAGGCGAAGCTGGAGAAGGTGAGCCGGTGTGGAAGCGACCCCCCCCCTCTCCCTGGGATCTTCCCGGAGAGGAAAGCGCTTTGCAGATGGGAAGGGCGAATTGAAGAGCGAGAAGGCAGGAGAGTAAAGGGCGAGTGGTCAGGGGAAAGCTGAGCAAACGAGGAAATTTTGGCTAAGCGCCCACCTGAATTACACTGGGGTAGTGCCAGATTTACTTAGAAGGTAAACAAGCTGTAGCTTAGGGCCCCACTCTCTTGAGGGCCCCCAAAAAATGTAAAGGAAAAAAAACCTGGATGTACATTTCCAAACTATAAGATGAAAAACAAATAAAATAAAACCTACCTACAGCAACAGTGTTTGGTGTTGTGTAGGCTCCTATGATGTAAGTCATGGGCCCCGCCTGCTAGCCTGCTCCCTAAAATATCACTGGTTTGCTCATTTCTATATACAGGGTGCCTACATTCTGCTATTTATAATTACAGTGGTACCTCGGGTTAAGTACTTAATTTGTTCCAGAGGTCCATTCTTAACCTGAAGCACCACTTTAGCTAAAGGGGCCTCCTGCTGCTGCCGCGCCGCCGGAGCAAAATTTCTGTTCTCATCCAGAAGCAAAGTTCTTAACCCGAGGTACTATTTCTGGGTTAGTGGAGTCTGTAACCTGAAGCGTATGTAACCCGAAGTACCACTGTATTAGTAGTTTGCATCATACATTTACACCTATTACTATTTCATGGTATAGCAAGTTTCTAGAGACTAGATTATGAGTCTTTGTAAAGTGTGCTTCTAAAGGAACTTTTGTTATTGCCAAATGACAATGTGTTTGCATTATGAGGTTTGTTATAAATAAAAAATCATTTAAAGTTAGAGCTTAATAATTATTTCACTATTAATATACTTCTTAATTGTATTTGAGTTCAATGATTACTTTGATAAAAGGAATATTTTGTAATGTGCAAATGGCTTTAGATACCTATTAGGTCCATAAATTACCATGTAGCATATATTCAACACAAAAAAGTGACAGTTTTGTGGTTGACAAAGGACAGCTGGACATATAAAGGGCCCCATTGCCTTCAGTAGTTTAGGGCCTCATCAAACCTAAATCCGGCCCTGCACGGGGGGAGGGCATTTCAGAGAGTAGGGGCCACCCCAGAAGAGGCCCTGTTTCCAGATGACACTCAGAAGGTCTTGCCTTTATCAGCAAGGCCTCTTCTGGTGATCTTGATGATCTGCACGCCTGTATAAGGGAAGGTGGTCCTTTAACAGCCACCAGCAATGTTAAAGGACCCCTGACAGTTCAGTCCAGTCGCGAATGACTTTGGGGTTGCAGCGTTTATCTCACTTTACTGGCCGAGGGAACTGACGTTTGTCCATAGACAGTTTTTCCGGGTCATGTGGCAGCATGACCAAGCTGCTTCTGGTGATACCAGAAACGCCGTTTACCTTCCTGCCAGAGTGGTACCTATTTATCTACTTACATTGGTGTGCTTTCGAACTGCTAGGCTGGCAGGAGCTGGGACCAAGCAACGGGAGCTCACCCCGTTGTGGGGATTCGAACTGCTGACCTTCTGATCGGCAAGTCCTAGGCTCTGTGGTTTAACCCACAGCGCCACCCGCATTCCATGTTTATCCTTACAGTATGATATTATAATAATTAAATAACTGCAGCATATTTTATAATGATGAAAGGCGCTAAATAACAACAACAGTAATTGGTTTCTTTCTGCTTTTCCCGTTAGGTTGCTTCGTGGCTGAAGAAGACCTTTGGGGATCAGCCCATCCCTCCGTACGAAGCCGATGCGCGGACGGTGGATATTTTGTATGAGCTGGCAGAGTGCAATGAGTCCAGGGATGGGGACGTCCGCCTGTTAATCGAGGACATGAAGCAGAAGGCGGTAGAGTACGAATCTGACGGTGAGACTGAAAGCTTAAATTTGAAGTTGCGGCGGGTAGGTCTCTCTTAAAACACACACTTTAGAAGAGGCATCAGCAAACTTTTTCAGCAGGGGGCCGGTCCACTGTCCCTCAGACCTTGTGGGGGGCCGGACTATATATATATATATATATATATTATTTTAAAAAATGACACAAGCACCACAAGCCCCGGTGGCTGCTTACCTGTGTCTTGCAAGCGGCAGGGGCTGGCAGCAGCGGCGGCAGAGGGACGAAGAGCAGCGTGTGAAAGGGCTCCGGAGAGGGGCTGCTTAAAATGGAGGCAAAACCCAGCCCCCTTCCTCCTCTAGGCAGGGCAGGGAGAAGCCAGGAGGAGGGAGGGAGGAGGCGCCGCCACCGTGAGAGGGAGAGGGAAAGAACGTGTGCGCTGGCAATCCATGCAGTGATTCCCTGACCATCTACGGGCCGGATCCAGAAGGCAATTGGGCCTGTTCCAGCCCGTGGGTCTTAGTTTGCCTACCCATGCTTTAGAATAATAATAATAATAATAATAATAAATAAAAGTAGTAGTAGTAATAGTAGTAATAATAATAATTTATTATTTATACCCCGCCCATCTGGGTGGGTTTCTCCAGCCACTCTGGGCGGCTTCCAACAGAACACTAAAATACAATAACCTAACACTAAAATACAATAACCTCTCTCCTCCTTATTTTAGTTCTTTAAAACTGTACATCAGGGATGGCCAAGCCTTCTCAGTCCCAGCCAGCATCTCCCAAAGATTGAGGACTATAGGAGTCTGGAGTCCCAACAACATCTGCAGGGCACTATATTGGCTATTCCTGTTGCACACAACAACTGTCTTAGGTCTAGTCTCTCCTCCAGTCAAGGCAACAATTTTCGAACTACTCAAGAGTTCCTCTCTGCTGTGGCCTGCTTCATAGAAATGTGTTTTTTAATATAAATATATTTCCCCCCAGGCACCTTCCTACAGGATCTTCTGACCGAGAGTCTGAACCTTTCTTTCAGCAACATGTCTAAGGGCAGCACTAGCTATCTGAACACATTGGTAGACACAGCTTTAGCCCTTGAAACAAAGGACACTTCCCTTGCAAGGTAATGTCTGCCTTTGGTTTTCTCTGTTATCGAATAAGCTTCTTTTGGGTGCTCAGTCTCATGCTCGGTTTGCATGAAGAAGCGCTGCAGTTTCATGAAGTTTTAGTGCCTTTTGCACCTACAGTCTTACTGAGAGAGGGATATGAGAGAGGGTTTTAAAGAGAGAATCACGTCCTGTTTTTGTTTGAATGGTTTGTCTGTTTTTACAATCGGAATTGTTTTAACCTGTGTTTATATCATATAGTTGCAATCAGCAACCTGGGAGCTTACGGTGAAGGGTGGGTAAGAAATTCTAAAAATAAACAGAACAAATAAATGTTCTACCACTCTGGAATGGGTTGTTTATACAAGTAGTTCAAGGCTGCAATTATAAATACACTTACTAGGGTGTAAGCCTCATTCCACCTTCCTGTGAATGAACTTTTCACAGACAGTGTGCTTTCATGAATGGATGGTCCAAAAAAAACCTTAAATCCTTAAAAAAAATATTTTGTTTGTGTCATGTGTTGTTAATGAAAGCTCATTCACCTGTTGGTGTACTGAATTTGTTTAATAAGTAAAATCTATTAATTGTGTATTTATTTGTATATATTTAATTAAATATATTGTGTATATTAAATAATATTGGGTATTAATTTCCGATATGGAAATTAAATTTATTATTATGTGGCCCGACCTGGCCACAGTGATCCATGCGACAATCACTTCCAGGCTTGACTACTGTAATTCGCTCTACGCGGGGCTGCCCTTGAAGCTGACCCAGAAACTCCAGCGTGCAGAATGCTGCAGCGAGGCTCCTCATGGGGTCTCTGCCATGGGAGCATGTTCACCCAGTGCTTTTCCAGCTGCACTGGCTCCCGGTGGAGTACAGGGTCAGATTTAAGGTGCTGGTTTTGACCTTTAAAGCCCTTCATGGCCTAGGACCCTCATACCTACAGGACCGCCTCTCCCGGTATGCCCCACGGAGGACCTTAAGGTCCATAAATAGCAACACCCTAGAGGTCCAGGGCCCTAAGGAAGTTAGATTAGCCTCAACCAGAGCCAGGGCTTTTTCAACTCTGGCTCCGGCCTGGTGGAACGCTCTGCCTCATGAAACCAGGGCCCTGCGGGATCTGATTTCTTTCTGCAGGGCCTGTAAGACAGAGTTGTTCCGCCTGGGCTTGGAGCCAATTTGATTCCCTCCCCCTCTTTCTTTTTTCTTTTTTCTTTTTCCTCCTGTGATGAGGCTGCATTTTGATATCTTAATGTTTCAATATTTTAATGTTGTATTTTAATCTTGTTTGTAGGTTGTATTCATTCAACTTGTTTTTATTATTGCTTGTTAGCCGCCCTGAGCCCGGCCTTGGCTGGGGAGGGCGGGGTATAAATAAATTATTATTATTATTATTATTATTATTATGTGGCCCATGAGTTCTGTGTTGCCATACTTTAGAGGGTCTTATTAGCAGTTTGTGTGAATGAGCCAAAAAGATAAGTGGGGAGAGGGCCACAGCTTTGTGGAAGAGCATCTCCTTTGCATGCATAAGTTCCCAAGTCCAATCCTCACCACTTCCAGGTAGGGCTGGGAATGTACGCAGCCAGGGCTCGTGCAGAGATGCTGCCAGCTGGTGTAGACAACCCTGAGCTAGATGGGTCCATTCGCAGCTTGCCAAGTCCTTCCTTGGTGCACGTAGGTAGCTGGTAGCTGAGCTTCTCCTTACAGCCCTGAAATCCGGATACTGTTCGTTTGGTAGTTGTTGTTTTAAAAAATAATTGTCATTACCAATTGTTTCTAGCTTCATTCCTGCCATCAATGATTTGACTTCAGAGCTGGATGCCGCAGAGTCCAAAAACAAAGAGATGGAGCTGGAACTGAGCACTTTGAGGAAAAAGCTCACCTCGGCGCTGGTGCTGGAAAAACGGCTTCAAGAGTAAGAGCTGGACAGAAGTTTCCTTTATGCTTTAATTTTCTCCAGTGAGCTCAGCAGCTTCGGTAGGGATGCCGACACACTGGCAGCCAGCCAGTTAACAGCGTGGTGTTTTTTTATCTGTTAGCAGTTGAATTTCATCATATGCCTTTTGATCTCCTGGCTTCTCCTCTTCCTCCTCCTCCTCCTTCTATATTTATTTATACCCCACCTTTTGCCAGTGAAGGTGGCTTGCAGATAAAATAAGAATAGCTAAAAACTTAGTGGGGAAACCATTACAAAGCAATTAAGCATTAATAGAATGAAAACAGTACAGTCGTACCTTGGATCTCAAACGCCTTGGCTCCTGAACAAATTGGCTCCCGAATGATCAAAACCCGGAAGTGAGTGTTCCGATTATCAAACGTTCTTTTGGAACCCAAATGTCTGATGGGGCTTCCGCGGCTTCTGATTGGCTGCAGGACCTTCCTGCAGCCAATCAGAAGACGCACTTTGGTTTTCGAAAGTTTTGGAAGTCGAACGGACTTCCAGAACGGATTCTGTTCGACTTCCAAGGTATGACTGTAGATAGATAGATAGATAGATGTAGATCGATATATTCTATTAAAAGCATACAGGTAATAGCCACAAAAGAGCATGCAAAGTGCATTGTGGGCCATTGTGATTTAGGCCTGACTTCCAACAAGAACAGAGCCACAAACATCAGTCACCATCATTACATGCATCCCAGACTTAAACATAGGTAAAGGTTAAAAAAGGTAAAGAGTCTTAAGCATATAACTTAATAAACATATAACATAATACAGTGGTACCTCGGGTTACATACGCTTCAGGTTACAGACTCCGCTAACCCAGAAATATTACCTCGGGTTAAGAACTTTGCTTCAGGATGAGAACAGAAATCGTGCTCTGGCGGCGCAGCGGCAGCAGGAGGCCCCGTTAGCTAAAGTGGTGCTTCAGCTTAAGAGCAGCTTCAGGTTAAGAACAGACCTCCGGAAGGAATTAAGTACTTAACCCAAGGTACCACTGTAGAAGCCCTCCAGATGTCCACACAAAATTGATGTCTGTATGAAAAAAGTTCAAATGTAGCTGGGGCTATTAGGTGCACAGACCTTTGTTTTTAATGGACAGTGGGTATTTATCCTTCCACGGTCTTAAGTCTAAGCTGCTTAGCAACCACAGGGAATCGCTAGGTCCGCTTCTGTTGACTTGCTGTTAACCTCCATACTGCAGGATTAAAAGTTCATGAACATTTACAAATGGCTTTACATTTGGCCACCAAACCTGAGGTCTCCCCACAACTGCCTTCAGGGAAAATATTCCATATTGCAGTCCTTGTTGTGCCTCTGCAAATCCCAGTCTCACGGCAGGCAGGTTTGCCAGGGTATGTTTGGGTCTTTTATTTGAATTTTGTTAAATGCATTGGAAATGTCAGCTGCTATAGCGTGAGCCTTTATTTTCCCCGTTCCATCTCACTTTCCGAAAGAGCAACCTTCCTTATTGCAAGCCTGTACATGCTTTGTGATCCTGAAGACTCAGCTAACCACAATCCGAATACTGTGGGGTATTTGGGGGTTGGGTAGGGTTCACCCCACGGTTGTAGATTCCAGATCCTACTAGCCCTGTTCAATGGAAGTTGTACATGGAGTTTCTTGAGCTGTTCTGCGAGCAGACAAGCAGTTTGGTTTCTGGCCTCCTTGGCATTTAGCAAAGGAGTTCTGCCACTGATAAGAAGTCTTTGCTGTTTTTGTCGTTGTAGTGACCTTAAGAAAACCGAAGAACTACTGGTAGTGGAAAAAGCGAAAGCTGATAACCGGACCCAGAACATGAAGTTCCTGAAGGACAAAGTGGAAGATTTCAAATTCAGAATCAAGGCAGCAGAGGTTAACACAAAGAACCCTTTATTGGTGTTGCTGTAGGGGAGGCTCACTGAAATGGGAAGCTTGCTTTTACTAATGCTTTCTATAGTGCTATCTTTGCAGCTTTGCAGAGTGGAGTAATAAAAGCCCCTGCCCCAAGGAGCTTGCAATCTGAATTTGACAGAGGGGGAGGCAGATGGAGAGGTGTGGGTAACAAAGGAAGAATGGCTGCCTCTGAAGACGGTTCAAACAGTGGCGTAGCGTGGGGGGTGCAGGGGGGGCCGGCCGCACCGGGCGCAACATCTGGGGTTAGGGCAAATCCACAGGTTAGGGGGCGCAAATCCATGGGTTAGGGGGCGCAAATCCACGGGTTAGGGGGCGCAAATTACTTGCCTTGCCCCGGGTGCTGACAACCCACGCTACGCCACTGGGTTCAAAAGCTCTACCTGGTGCAGAATTTGGCGGCCGTTTAGCTCACCGGGTTTAGCAAGACGGTTTGAGCATATAATGCTAATCCTGGTTTGACTGCACGGCCTGTCAATTAGCTTCTGGGCCCCATTCAGAATAATGTTTTTGACCTATAAAGCCTTAGATGGCTCAGGACCACAATACAGTGGTACCCCGCAAGACGAACGCCTCGCAAGACGGAAAACCCGCTAGACGAAAGGGTTTTCCGTTTTGGAGGCGCTTCGCAAGACGAATTTCCCTATGGGCTTGCTTCGCAAGACGACAGCCCATAGGGAAATCTCTGGGACAGCGGGGAAGCGCAGCGCGTCTTCCCCACTGTCCTCGGACCTCCTCCCGCCGCCCGGCTTCCGAACGAAGCTCCGATGCCGGGCGGCGGGGCGGGAACGCCTCCTCCCGCCGCCCGGCTTCGGATGGCTTTCCTGAAGACCTGGGGTGGGAGGAGGGTTTTCCTTCCCACCGCCAACATTCAGAATGCTGTTCTGAATGTTGGCGGTGGGGAGGAAAAACCCTCCTCCCACGCAAGCCCCGGGAACAGAGGGAAAGCTCTGCGCGCCTTCCCCTCTGTTCCCGTACCTGTCCTGAAGGCTTGCGGTGGGGAGAAAAGCCCTTCTCCGCACCGCCAGCCTGGCAAGCGGTTTCCCTAGGAACGCATTAATTGATTTTCAATGCATTCCTATGGGAAACTGTGCTTCGCAAGACGAAAAACTCGCAAGAAGAAAAAACTTGCGGAACGAATTAATTTCGTCTTGCGAGGCACCACTGTACCTCAAAGAATGCTTCTCCCCATATAAACCCTGAGATCATCCTCTGAGCCTTTTCTGTGTGTGCCTCCTGCATTTGAGGTCTGGAGGATGGTAGCATGTGAAGGGGCACGATTTCTGTTCTCATCCTGAAGCAAAGTTCTTAACTCAAAGTACTATTTCTGGGTTAGCGGAGTCTCAAACCTGAAGCGTCTGTAACCCGAGGTACCACAGTACTCTTGAACCAGGCCTCGTAGGGCTGATTAAAATTCTACTGCCTTTTAAATGTGTTGGGGAGGGCGGTTATTGTTTCACTGTTTTCATTTTAACTATTTATTTGTGCTTGTACAGTGTTTGGTGCTACCTTGTACAGTGGTACCTCTGGATGCGAACGGGATCCATTCCGGAGTCCTGTTCGCATCCTGAGTAGAACGTAACGTCTGTGCGGGTCGCGTTTTGCCGCTTTTGCGCATGTGATGTCATTTAGAGCGTCTGCGCATGTGCGAGTGGCGAAACCCAGAAGTAACGCGTTCCGTTACTTCCGGGTCACCGCGGAGCGTAACCTGAAAACGCTCAACCTGAAGCATATTTAACCCCAGGTATGACTGTATTTTTATCTTCTGAACCGCCCTGAGATCTTGTGATGAAGGGCGGTACAATCATACCTTGGTACCCAAACGCCTTGGTACTCTGATGTTTCGGCTCCCAAATGCTGCAAACCCGGAAGTGATTGTTTCGGTTTGCGAACGTTCTTTGGAACCCGAACGGCCGCCGGGGCTTCCATGGCTTCCAATTGGCTGTGGGAGCTTCCTGCAGCCAACCAGAAGCCGCGCCTCGGTTTCCGAACGTTTTGGAAGTCGGACAGACTTCTGGAACGGATTCTATTTTACTTCCGAGGTACCACTGTATATCAATTTAATAAATAATAAAATGATGATAATTTAGCTCAGTGGGGGAGCGCCTGGCTTCCATGCGAAAGGTCTCAAATTCAACCCCTGGCATGTCCAAGTAGGACTGTGAAAGTCTCCTGTCAGTGTAGACTATACTGAATTAGGAGGACCAACAGTTAGGAGGAAGACTCAGTGCAAAGCATATGTTCATGAAGCAGAATGGCATTTTTGCTACAGTGGTGCCCCGCAAGACGAATGCCTCGCAAGACGGAAAACCCGCTAGACGAAAGGGTTTTCCGTTTTGGAGGTGCTTCGCAAAACGAATTTCCTATGGGCTTGCTTCGCAAGACGAAAATGTCTTGCGAGTTCCTGCAGGTTTTTTTCCTCCCCCCCCCTTTCCCAAGCCGCTAAGCCGCTTAACAGCTGATCTGCTAAGCCGCTTAACAGCTGATCGCTAAGCCGCTTATCAGCTGGCCCGCTAAGCCGCTAATAGCGCTAAGCCGCTAATGGGCTTGCTTTGCAAGACAAAAAAACCGCAAGATGAAGAGACTCGCGGAACGGATTCTTTTCGTCTTGCGAGGCACCACTGTATTTTTAATTATATGGGAACTAGCAAAATGACTTTTTCATCTCTGTCTTTTTCCTGAGGGTAATCCTACAACGCGTACCGTCTGTTTTCATTGCTGAACAGAAGTCATTGCTTGCCCCCTTATCCTGGGTTTCTTCGTATCTCTTGGCAGGAACAATTATCTATGTGTGGGATGGATGTTTCACTGACTCACGAGTCTCTGGTGAATCTCTCAGAGGTGGGTGTTTCGCCTTGAATGTTGACGGTGTTTGAAAATGACACACACTGGTTGGCATTCAACCTGGATGATAGGGAGGAAATGCCATTTACCCAGATGGCAGTTGGCTGTGAGCTTGCTAGAGATGGTGAGATCAGCTCCAAATGCCTCTGTGATGCGTGTTTCAGAGAATGCAAAGGGATTCACATTTTACATCAAAGGGCAGGCCCCTAGTGCTAACTGAAATACTGCAAGAGAGAAATAATATTAATAATAATAACTTATTATTTATACCCCGGCCATCTGGGTTCTTGACGCACAAGCTATGAAAGACACAAACAAAAATACGGTGTTTTGTATTGGGGGGTGGGAAGCCATAGGCTGTAATTGTAAATAATAACAATACTGTCGTCAACATCTTCATTCATTCATTCCCCGCACATCTGGCTGGGTTTCCCCAGCCATTCCGGGCGTCTCCTATTCCCATATCATCTAATTTCTTCTGCCTGGCTTCCACCCCTCCTGCAATTTCAATACAGATTAAGACGGGGGATTTTGGCCACTTAGATGTTGCTAGACTACATTTCTCACCATCCCTGATCAGAAACTCTGAACCAAACTCTCCAGTCCATTCTTCCCAAAATATGGAAATTAAGTGTGTAGATAAAAAAGGTAAAGGACCCCTGACAGTTCAGTCCAGTCATGAACGACTCTGGGGTTGCGGCGCTCATCTTGCTTTACTGGCCCAGGGAGCCAACATTTGTCCGCAGACAAAGGGTCATGTGGCCAGCATGGCTAAGCCACTTCTGGCGAACCAGAGCAGCGCACGGAAACGCCGTTTACCTTCCTGCCAGAGCAATACCTATTTATCTACTTGCACTTTGACGTGCTTTTGAACTGCTAGGTTAGCAGGAGCAGGGACCGAGCAATGGGCGCTTACCCCGTCGCGGGGATTTGAACCGCTGACCTTCTGATTGGCAAGCCCTAGGATCAGTAGTTTAGACCTGCGTCCCGTGTGTAGATAGGCATGCATATTTTGCTGATGGCTTTGAAGTGTCGTTTATTGCAGATCGTGAGGCTAAAAAGCACCCACCCAAACCTTGCATTTCTTTCTTTCTTTCTTTCTTTCTTTCTTTCTTTCTTTCTTTCTTTCTTTCTTTCTTTCTTGGGGGAGAAAGACAGAGTCACTGTGTGAATGGTTTGTTTTGTGTTTCTATCCACAGAATCTAGCGGAATTAAAGAAGCAGGCGGTGCCTTTGAAGAAGAAACTGGAGTCGTATCTGGACCTGACCCCTGTAATCTCCCGTACCCCGCTTCTCTTAGAACTGTAGAATCCTAGCATTGTAGCTCAACTTCCAGGAGAGTTCCCCAATATGGTGCCAGTTGACAAGTCTGCTGCGGCCCCAAATGCCAGGAAACCACCAGATTGCCCAAGGGCTAGTTTAAAATATTGGCATGTATCCCTTGGCTCAGTTGGCTTTTGGAAGTTCAGCCTGACATGAGGGTTATGGGTTAGCAGACATGTGAAAGGAGCTTTCTTTGCTGCCAAGGCTATAGAATTGCTATTATTTCTACAGCACTTGAACATACTGTATTTTTCGTTCTATAGGACGCACCGGACCATAGGAGGGGGGAGAACAGGGGAAAAAAAATTCTCCCCCTTTGCTCAGCGCCCCTTCAGCGAAGCGGCAGGAGAAACGGAGCCCCTTCCATTTCTCCTAATGCTTTGCTGAAGGGGCGCTGCGCAGAGGGGGGAAACTGTGCAGCGCCTCTCCAGCGAAGCGAAGCCTGGAGAGCAAGAGGGATCGGTGTGCACCGACCCTTCTCGCTCTCCAGGCTTCAGGCGGCTATCCGCAAGCCTTTGGAGCGCAGCGGGAACTCCTGCTGTGCTCAGAAGGCTTGCGGGTAGCGGCCTGAAGACCCTGGCGTGATGCGGGGGCTCCCACTGTGCTCCGGGGGCTTCAGGCGGCTTCAGCGAAAGCAACGCGAAGCCTCCGGAGCACGGGGGGGGGGAGCTCTCCCTCTGCGCTTCAGAGGCTTTGCATTGCTATCGCTGAAGCCAAGCAGCCTGCATTCGCTCCATAAGACGCACACACATTTCCCCTTAATTTTTGAAGGGGAAAAAGTGTGTCTTATAGAGCGAAAAATATGGTGTATGCACGCTATTATTCTTGTTTTTAAATAAATAAATGTCCGCAAATGTTGCTCCAGTTAACAGTTGCGGCCCTTCTGGTGGTCAGTTGCAGACATAAGTGGCAAGAAGGAAGGTGGGTAGGGTTGTTTCAGGGGTCAAGAAACCTTCAGATTGCTGCTGGACACTGAAGTATCTTTGTTCAAAACTCACTCTTCTTCATTGCCTATCCGTCTCCATTTCATGGAATGATTTCTGATGGCACTGGAGTGTGTGCTGAACAAATGCACTTTAAAAACTCTCTTTTTAAAGTTTTTTGGGGGGCAGCAATACCTCCATAGACTTTTTGCTTGATTTCAAAAATTCAGACGGGAGCGTGGAAAACCCCTATGTCTGCCTAAATAGCTTTCTACTGCTCTTTTCAGAGTCCTTCTCTCGCACGAGTGAAGATTGAAGAAGCAAAGAGGGAGCTGGTAGGTGCTTTTGTTGGTATTAATATGTTCTCTTAGTTGCACCGGTGGACAGGCTGATCTTCTGGGCTATTTTGGTGCATTTTTCTTGTCCGGGGATATTTTGGAGGGGTGGAGAAACTGGGTAGGGTGGGCCAGACCTCTTCTGTCCTAAAGGCAGCACAAGAAATTGCCACCTCCCTACATAAGCTCAAGGCTAGGGGTCAGCAAACGTTTTCAGCAGGGGGCCGGTCCACTGTCCCTCAGACCTTGTGGGGGCCAGACTATATTTTGAGGGGAAAAGTGAATGAATTCCTATGCCCCACAAATAACCCAGAGATGCATTTTAAATAAAAGCATTCATTTTACCCATGGAAAAACACCAGGCAGGCCCCACAAATAACCCAGAGGTGCATTTTCAATAAAAGGACACATTCTACTCATGGAAAAACCTGCTGATTCCCAGACTATCCACAGGCCGGATTTAGAAGGCGATTGGGCCGGATCCGGCCCCCGGGCCTTAGTTTGCCTACCCATGCTCAAGCCATTGCCCATCTCTGCCTTCCTCTAAAGTGCTTTGTCCTTATCTCTGCACATCAAGCAATGCAGAGAGAGGTTCAAGTGCAAATCTAAGCCTGTCAACCATTCCTCCTTTTCACATTTATTTATTACTTGTTAAATTTATAACCCACCTTTTTCTCCAAGAAGCTGAAGGTGGCGTACATGGTTTTCCCCCTCCTCATTTAATCCCCACAAAAACCCTCTTAGGTGTTGTGTACTAGATCATCCCTGACCAGTGGCCATGCTGCGTTCAACGACATCTAAAATCTTTTCATTCTGACCTATTCTGTTTCCTTCACTACGTTGGCTTGACCGTCCTGTCTCTGTTAAGGGTTTTGAATGTCCAATCATTTTTTATCGTATTGTTGGTTGGTGTTTGCTTTGTGTATCATGTTTGCCGCTTTGCGAGAACATGCTTTTAAAAAGCGGGATATAAATCTATGGGATTAAGGATACCTGTCATCCCAATTTCCTTTTTTGGTCGGTTTCAGCTTGTGGGAAGCATCTGTATGGTACGTTGCCATACCATACCATGTTTCTGTATTGGGGAGGGTGTCTTAACTCCCATCCAAATATTGGTGCTGACTTTTCTCTCCCTTTTCTAGGAAGCTCTTGAGGCCGAGGTTTCAGCAAAGGTGGATATGACAGCACTTTCGGTCCCTTTATCTACCAAACGTCACTTTTCCCAATGACCTTGGTGCAGAAACAAAAGGGCAGTTCTATATTGTAAATTCTGTGGCTCTTGGTATATCTTTCTTATGTTCATGTGGCCTTTGTCATCTTTCCTTCACTTCCCTTTCTCCACCTTTTTTTATTTTTAAAAATGTACAGCTTTGTGTTTTGCATACATTTCTCTCTATTTCCTCCATGAGAACGAACAATAAAACAGCATTTCTGAACCATCCTTTACAATCAGTATGTGTAACAATCTGATTTGACCGCTGCCCCTCCAGGCGGTACTCATATTGTATACAGGAGCAGAAACCATTCAAGGTTTGATTAACTTTAGGAAGCTGACCGGGAAAATCCGAAACCAGTGTGATCAAGCTTTCCAAAAAGACTGGGGTACTGTAAATTTATACAATACTTGAAAGACAATTGTAAACATTTAACAACACTATCAGGATAGACTTAAGAAGACTTGTAATGTTGATGATTCTACCTTTTTACATTTTATTTAAATAATATGACAATGGTAATGGGCAAAGTAATTAGGAAAAAGTGCAAATGTGATGATACAGTAAAGAATTAAGGTAACCATGAATCGGGGGGGGGGGGGTCGATCAGCTCAAATGAGCAAAAAGCAATGTGAGTAATGAGGATGTATCTATATATGAGTAATGAGGATGTATCTATATATTCAAGGGACGCGGGTGGCGCTGTGGGTAAAAGCCTCAGCGCCTAGGGCTTGCCGATCGAAAGGTCGGTGGTTCCAATCCCCGCGGCAGGGTGCGCTCCTGTTGTTCGGTCCCAGCGCCTGCCAACCTAGCAGTTCGAAAGCATCCTCCGGTGCAAGTAGATAAATAGGGACCGCTTACTAGCAGGAAGGTAAACGGCGTTTCCATGTGCGGCTCTGGCTCGCCAGAGCAGCGATGTCACGGTGGCCACGTGACCCGGAAGTGTCTCCGGACAGCGCTGGCCCCCGGCCTCTTGAGTGAGATGGGCGCACAACCCTAGAGTCTGTCAAGACTGGCCCGTACAGGCAGGGGTACCTTTACCTTTACCTTTTATCTATATATTCACTAGTGTCTAGGTTTGTCATTTGCAGTGATCATGGTCTTCTGCATATCTGAGGTTGTTGATATTTCTTCCGGCAATCTTAATTCCGGCTTGGGATTCATCCAGCCCAGCCTTTCGCATGATGAATTCTGCATATAAGTTAAAAAAGCAGGAATATCATCATTTCCACTGGCAGTGCTTTCTAAGGCCCATTTGACTTCACTCTCCAGGATGTCTGGCTCAAGGTCAGAAACCACACTACCTGGGGTGTACGAGACATCCATATCTTTCTGGTATAATTCCTCTGTGTATTCTTGCCACCTCTTCTTGATGTCTTCTGCCTCTGTTAGGTCTATATATTATAAAATGGAAACTTAATAAAATATTTTAAAAAATTAAAACTTTAGAACTTTAACTAAAAATGGCACCTAGAAACAACCAGTTCCATTTCTCTCTTGCCCACTCCCGCCTACATCTTTGGGGAGCTGATGGGGATCAAGCTGACCAGAGCTGAAGTCTGCCTGGGGTCTTCTGTGCCAGGTGGGCTACGAGTGATTACTTTAAATTTACCATTTTGTCCCAAAGATATGCAGATGACACAACATTGATGGCAGAAAGTGAGGAGGAATTAAAGAACCTTTTAATGAGAGTGAAAGAGGAGAGTACAAAATATGGTCTGAAGCTCAACATCAAATAAACGATTATCATGGCCACTGGGCCCATCACCTCCTGGCAAATAGAAGGGGAAGAAATGGAGGCAGTGAGAGATTTTACTTTCTTGGGTTTCAGGGTCACTGCAGATGGTGACAGCAGCCACGAAATTAAAAGACGCCTGCTTCTTGGGAGAAGGGCAATGACAGGCCTAGACAGCATCTTGAGAAGTAGAGACATCACCTTGCCAACAAAGGTCCGTATAGTTAAAGCCATGGTTTTCCCAGTAGTGATGTATGGAAGTGAGAGCTGGACCATCAAGAAGGCTGATCGCCGAAGAATTGATGCTTTTGAATTATGGTGCTGGAGGAGACTCTTGAGAGTCCCATGGACTGCAAGAAGATCAAACTTGTCCATTCTTAAGGAAATCAGCCCTGAGTGCTCACTGGAAGGACAGATCGTGAAGCTGAGGCCCCAATACTTTGGCCACCTCATGAGAAGAGAAGACTCCCTGGAAAAGACCCTGATGTTGGGAAAGATGGAGGGCACAAGGAGAAGGGGGCGGCAGAGGACGAGATGGTTGGACAGTGTTCTCGAAGCTACCAGCATGAGTTTGACCAAACTGCGGGAGGCAGTGGAAGACAGGAGTGCCTGGCGTGCTCTGGTCCATGGGGTCACGAAGAGTCGGACACGACTAAACGACTAAACAGCAACAACAAAATCTGATAATTGAGTTGCTCCAAAGTATTGCGGGAAATTTAAATGGCAGCACCCCATTTTTGGCACATGAGAGCTGTCAGAAGCTGCTAGTTTTGTGTACAGCTCCCTCGTGTGGTGAGCCACGGAGCTGCAGGTAGCAGCCTCAGCCAATCGCCTTCAAATCCTGAGCTGAGACAGCCCACCTAGGCAGGCCATAGGCTCCTTCCGGCCAGGAGGGAGTATAAAAGGCGTCATTCTCCAGCTGAGTGTTTCTTGAGCAGCGTTCTGAGGTGCTCCTGTATCCTTTAGTGCGCAATAGCTGTGGGAAAAGTCAAATTTAATGCTAGGGATCGCCAGGAGAGGAACTGAAAACCAAACTGGCAGCTGTCCTAATGCCACCATAATAGGAATTTATGGTGGGCTACTGCATGCAGTTCTGGTGGCCTTGCCCTCAAAAGGGATATTTTAGAGTTGGGAAAGGTTCAGAACAGGGCAACCGAAATTGGATGGAGTGGCTCCCCTGTGAGGAATGGTCACAGCATTTAGGACTTTCTTAGTTTAGAGGATAGGCAAGAAAGAGGCAACATGATAGAAGTTCTATAAAACTCCACCTGGCATGGATGGAGAGAAGTTATTTCTCCCTGTCTCATGACACTGGACCTGCGAGCATCCTAGGAAAGTTTGGGGCAGACAAAAAGTACGCAGCGCATGGTGAAATTATGGAACAGGAGAGCAGTGATGGATCACGGGGATGGCTTTAAAAGAGGATTAGACCCATTTATGGAGGAGAGAGAGGCTGTTGATGGCAACTAGCCATCAGGGAGACTGCTGCATGGTTGGAGGCAGCAGTTTCTGGAAAACGCCGGAGGGGAGAGCGAATCCTGTGTTCGAATCCTGCTTGCGTGTTTCCCTTCTGGGGTATCTGGTCTGGCCACCATGAGGACAGGGGGCTCGGCTACATGGCCTGATCCAAGGTGGATCCAAAGTGATGGCAAAATTCAGAAGTGAGGCACTCCCACAGCTCCTGAAGGGACAGAATATCCAAATCCTGTCCAGGCTCCAATAATCAATCAGGCCTCAAAACTGTCCAAAAACTCCTTTTGTCTTCTAAAAATCCAAAACAGCTTTTCTCTGCTCTTCTCTCCTTTTCTCACAAGATGCTGTGGAAAAAGGAAAAATGTTACTTTTAAAGGCTAATGAATAGGCTCTGTTCATAGCAGGCCTGAGAAATGAATCTTATCTCATTCCAGTTGCAACTTCTTGGGCATGCTTGGACATGCTGAACCACTCTCACTCCCCTTTTCCTGGGAAGGGTGCCAAGAGTCCCAAGACAGCTTTCTGTTCATGCTCAGAGGAACTCATGGGCAGGACTCCTGAAGGAGGAGAAAGGAGGAGGGAACTGGAAAGGGGTATACAGTGGTACCTCGCAAGACGAATGCCTCGCAAGACAAAAAACTCGCTAGACGAAAGGGTTTTTTGTTTTTTGAGCTGCTTCGCAAGACGATTTCCCCTATGGGCTTGCTTCGCAAGACGCAAACGTCTTGCAAGTTTGTTTCCTTTTTCTTAACACCGTTAATACAGTTGCGACTTGACTTCGAGGAGCAACTCATAGAACGCGGTGTGGTAGCCTTTTTTGAGGTTTTTAAAGCTTTTTGAGGTTTTTGAAGCTTTTCCAAAACTTTCCCGACACCGTGCTTCGCAAGACGAAAAAAATCGCAAGACGACAAAACTCGCGGAACGAATCAATTTCGTCTTGCGAGGCACCACTGTATATGCTTGTGCACATGACTGTGAACTTTGTGCATGCTTTTTGTGACTTATCACACTTGCTCCTTCTACCAGTTCATGGATAGTAGAAATAAAAGCCTTTTCTCCGAAACTATTCCTTGAGTGTCTGTTGACTCCCAGTTCCCTTTCCCGGGCGCAATATTTTTCCCACCCGAGGGCAAAGCCTCATAAGGCTACACTCCCACACATTTATAATTTTATTCGTATTATTTTTTCAAATTAAATTTCTAGACCTCCTTTCATCCAAGGATCACAGGGTGTTTTGCAATATAAAAACACGAAAATGCTTAGCAAAGTAAACAAAAGCAGTACTTTCAAGCTGAAAAGGCAATAGACATGCACACACACATATGTAGTACTATCTTAGGTTAATTGATTGTAAGATGCTCCAGAAGCCTTCCTGGTACCTGATGCTCTAAACTAGGCTTCCTCAACCTCAGCCCTCCAGATGCTTTGAGACTACAATTCCCATCATCCCTGACCACTGGTCCTGCTAGCTAAGGATCATGGGAGTTGTAGGCCAAAAACATCTGGAGGGCCAAGGTTGAGGAAGCCTGCTCTAAATAGTAGTAATTACCTTATGTATTTTTTTGTTTTCATTTTGGCATTTTTTAATGTTGTCAACCCCGTGACCTTTGGAGGAAGGGCAGTGTATAAATATAATAAAAGAAGAATGTGTATATGAATATAAACATATGTATAGACACACGTGCACATGCATTTCTGGGTCTTCATATATGCCTGTGAGATTTGTTTGGTTTGCCTGTTTTGTTTCTTTGCAGGTCATTTTGTGTTGCCGCGGCAAGGAGAAAAGTGGCTGCTAAATTTAATAACATATATAACATTACGTGCAAATTTATTGCATTATTTGCTTGTTATAATGATAAATAACCCAGTCATAATGAAATCATATACATGTGTGTGTGTGTGTATCTACACACACACATACACACACACATATACATATATACACACACACACACACACACACACACACACATATATATATATATATACACACACACACACACATATACACACACACACACACACACACACACATATATATATATACGTAGGTATAGATACATGGAATTTTTTTTTTTTTCATTTGCGGAACCTTGTGATTAATGTTCGGTGTGCTTTTGTAACTTTTGACGTATGTTATCTTAATATCTTATTTCATTTCCTTTTTGTTGCAATTATCCTGAACCTTTTCACTCCTGTCAGCGGCCGTTGGGAAAAGCGCGCCAATTTCGCCCTCCCTGAGGGAAACCGGTTGGAGGCGCGCGAGGGGCTCCGCTTTCCCGCCCAATGCGCGCGCGCGCGCGAGCCCCCCGGGAGCCGCTAGGCGGCGCTGCCGCGGCGCGCGCGCCCTTGCGTCAGCCGCTCTTCCCCGCCGCCTCCCTCTTCGCCTTTCCCCCTCCGTCGACGAAGCCGCCGCCGCCGCCGCCGGAAGTGACGCCGAAGGGAGCCGGAGCCGAGGCGAGCCCAGCGGCCTCTCTCCTTCCCTCCCTGCGGTGACATTTCCGCTCCCTCCCCGCTGGGCCGAGGAGGAGGAGGAGGAGGAGAGGGCGAGGGCGAGCCGGTGGTGACGGAGGGAGGACACCCGGCCCCTCATGCTCGAGCTGCTCCCTTCCGCGGGGCCTGAGGCCGGGAGGAGCCTCGGCGGCGGCGGCCCTGGTGGTGAGTGACCCCCTTTCCCAAGCGGCCCTCCTTGAGAATCCAGGCCCCACAGTCGGGGGGGGGGAATCCCCGCTAGCCGCCCCCCTCGACCCATAGGAAGGCTTGGGGGGGTTGGGTTCGAGAGCGCGCACGGCGGCAAGTTTTGAGGCTCTCGACCTTGGTCGGCCTCCGTTTTCGCCTTGTCGCCTGGCAACGCTTCATCTAACCCCCCCCCCCCCAGCCTCAAATCTTGAGGTTTAAAGAGAGGGGGCAGGTGGAGAGGAGGGCTGCTCTCTTTCAAATCCCCCCCCACACACGATTCGTTCCTTGGTGGTCCCTTTGACCACCTCAAAAGTAACCAGCGCTTCTCCCCGGCGTGTAGCTCTTCATTGGGGAGGGGGGTGCATGCGGGCCAAGGGGGTCAGGAAGCAGAGACCACCCCCCTTAAGGAAACCTGGCCTGTCAGGTTTCCTTAAGAGGAGCTGGTTGGCATGGCCCTGTAATTCTGCACACGGTTAAGAAATGAGGGGGTGGGGTGGGGTGGGGAATGTTAGAGCCAGGGGTTTTTGGGTTGTTGTTTTTTTTGAGGGGGAGGACTGCACCAGATGTAGAATTAACTAGCCATGACTCTGCTGCTTCTCATCCGCTCCATGCCTAACCTTGAAATAGTGAAATGTGGAGGAAATAGTCTCATCTCCCCTTTTTTGTGTTTTCGTGGAAACTTAAGAAAGAAGGGGATGAACAGCTTTTCCTTGAGTCAGTGCTTCTTTGGGGGTGATGGTTTTCTCACCTGTAGCACATCACACCTACCCGCTCTTTTTTGCTTACCACCATGGACACGCTGGCAGCCTCTCTCTGCCTCCCCAACTTAAGTCTGCGCCTAAGGGACATCATCTCAGAAGTTTATTCCTTTGGTCCAATGGGATCTGTTAGTATATGTGTTTAACGGGTATGATAAAGAAGTTCTTGGTGGAAAGAGAGGGCCTAATAGAGTAGCTGTGAGAGATCAGAGGGGTGAAGTATAGATGGGAATCCTGGGCCTCTGAATTTTGTAACCAGCTCCAGTTAGTATGGCCAGTGGTCAAGGGTGATAGTCGAACAATACCTGGAGGGCCAGAGAACCCTTACTCCTGTGGTAAATGAAAACCATGAGCCTCCTTCTATGTGGGTAACTTTGTAATCTTTCTTTCATTTTGGAAAGAAGCAGGAATGCCTCCTTTTCTATTCACTAATGGAGCTTAATGTACTAGAGTGCACTTTTCCCCAGAAACAAGATTGCTGTGATGTGTGTATGTAGTGGCAAGGGTGGTAGAGTTTGCTTAGAAACTTTCTATGGATCTCCCTTGGGGCAAGTTCAAATGTACTGTAGATATATTGGCCAGGTTGGTACGACACTGTAAACCATAGTTTAATTTATACTGTGAATAAGCTAAATGGCCAACCTGCTGGTCTTTGCTGTTGAAATTACAGGCACTTTGTGCCTCCCCAATCCTGCCTGCTTAGAGCCAGGTTGGCTTCATGGTACAAGTTTTCCAGTCAAACAATGAGTGGCAAGGCAAACAAACGGTGGTTGGTTTGGAGAAAGCAAACTATGAGTATGGGCTCGCACATGATGTGAAGCCTGTTTCTGCTTTCTTTCCTCCCTGGTGCACTGAAGGAAAGAGCTTGGGAGCAGTCAAGTGTGATCTTCGGAGCAGCAGGCATTAGCTTGCTGCTTGTTCATCGTAAACCGTTGTATATTTTAAACTCCGGTTTTAAGTGACATGCAGTCCAGGACATTCTTGTTAATCCATCCTAATCCACCTTTTTCAATTGAAAATTATTCCAGATTGGTTGTTAGTTATTATTTCCTTTGCGGCATGGCCATCTGATCTGTACTGACCTCCTATCCCTTTATAAAGCTGCAAAGATATTAGGTGTTAAACCTTTTCCCCTTGCCCTCTTCTCTCCCTCCCTCTCCCCATTCCTTTGAATATTTTATCTGCCACTGTTAGCAAAGGTGGAAACAAGCCAGAGGTGTAACTGAAATACAACTGTCTGGCTTCAAGTAAAGAATTCCTTTCAGCTGGGTTAATGACAGTAAATGATAAATATAGCTGCTTTGAATTTCTGTGACCTGACACATTGCTCTAGTGAAGTTTAATTTGTAGATTTAGCAACTATTTTTACAAGCCCTGTGGGCTGTTGAGTAATAATAGTGACTGATGTAGGTCACTTAATCAGAAGGATTTCCAATGTTGGAGGACATCATTTTTTATGCTTAGGGCAAAATGTATGATGTTATTGGTGAGCCCATAATTCAGCATCAACAAATCATTCAAAGCAAATGTTCTTCCCGCAATAGCCAGAGGACCAGTACATGCTTCTGTTTGTAGAATGTACACAAATTCAAATAAGAGTTTACTATTTTGCAAGTGACGAGGGCCATGGACATGATGGATTCTTTTAACATTGGTGAGAGCTTTGATGTAATAGGAAAGCAGGAATAGAGTGTGGATGGGCTTTTCTTGCAATAATTGTGGAAACCCAAATGTTACCTTGGTTTGATTATTATTTTTATATACTTAGCTCATTTTAAATTAGTTCAGAATTTAGATAGCATTTTCATTCACAAAGTGTAACATTCTGCTTTTCATTCACAAAGTGTAACATTCTATATTAAAGGGGCAAAAAGTGCATACTTCAACAATGTCAATTTTCTTTTAGGAGCTGAATTAAGGAGTATAAGAATCTGTTCACTTGGTTAATAAATTTTTCTTTTTAAAAAAATAGCTGTTGAATTCATATCCCGTTTCTCAGTATTCTTCTGTGAGCACATTTAGCTTAGTTAAAAGATTGTTAACAAAGATTGTTAACAAAGATTGTTAATAACACATGTTAAATGGTTGTTTAAATGACTATTGTGTGTAACTACAGGGGACGCAGGTGGTGCTGTGGGTTAAAGCCTCAGCACCTAGGACTTGCCGATCGAAAGGTCGGCGGTTCGAATCCCTGCGGCGGGGTGCGCTCCCGTTGTTCGGTCCCAGCGCCTGCCAACCTAGCAGTTCGAAAGCACCTTCGGGTGCAAGTAGATAAATAGGGACCGCTTACCAGCGGGAAGGTAAACAGCGTTCCGTGTGCTGCGCTGGCTCGCCAGATGCAGCTTGTCACGCTGGCCACGTGACCCGGAAGTGTCTTCGGACAGCGCTGGCCCTCGGCCTCTTGAGTGAGATGGGCGCACAACCCTAGAGTCTGTCAAGACTGGCCCGTACGGGCAGGGGTACCTTTACCTTTACCTTTACAGTTGGAACATAAGGGATGCTGGTGGCGCTGTGGTCTAAACCACTGAGCCTAGGGCTTGCCGAACAGAAGGTCAGCAGTTTGAATCCCTGCGACAGGGTGAGCTCCTGTTGCTGGGTCCCTGCTCCTGCCAACCTAGCAGTTCAAAAGTATGTCAAAGTGCAAGTAGATAAATAGGTACCACTCTGGTGGGAAGATAAACGGCGTTTCCGTGCGCTGCTCTGCTTCGCCAGAAGCAGCTTAGTCGTGCTGGCCGCATGAGCTGTCTGCGGACAAACACCAGCTCCCTCGGCCAGTAAAGCAAGATGAGTGCCACAACCCCAGAGACATCCGCGACTGGACCTAACGGTCAGGGGTCCCTTTACCTTTACAATTGGAACCTAGTTTACGTACTGGTAAAAAGTTACTTTTTGTTTCTGGCTACAGTTGATTGAATGGAAGGGTAGTTAGGTTTCTGTGGTGTTTCTCCAGCATGGGTTCTCAAAATAACATGGGCGTATACACTGAGTTTCCTTTCCAGCTGGAGCCCCATTTTTTGCATCAACAACTAGAGTAGGGCAGTCCAACTTTTCATACCAGGACTTGCGGGCCACACACTGGCCTGTTGTGGGGGCTGGGGAGGCCAAAATTTGATAACCCCACTTGTGCTGCCTTCCAAAAGCTGGCTAAGTGAGGTGTTGGACTTTGGGAAGGAGGTGTGACAGGGTCCTACAGGATTCTGACAGGGTTCTATAGCCTTCCCACCTCCTTCCCAGAGCTGAGAAATTGCTAACCAGGCAGGAGCACTCTGGGATCTTGTCAGAGTCCTCATGCCTTCTTCCCAAAACCAAGAGCCTTGCTTGACTTTCAGGAGCAATTCTTTGGAGAATGTGAGGAGCTGTTGTGGGAAGGAAGCCTGAACTATCTCTTCTGTATGAGTGGGACACCATGTGCAGTGCTTTATATTCTGATCTGTGACTACAGAATGTGGGTTAGAATCCCAAACGCAAATGAAGAGCCTTCATGTTTCATTTATACATATTTTCTCTAAGCTGTCACTTTCCCCTATGTTCATAGGACTACAGCAACAGTTAGTATGAAATATTGTCTGATAGTGCTGTTTCTAGTATCCCCTAGTGCTTTAATAGTACTGGTTCATTTTCTCAGAAGTATTGCTGTTGCTTTTTTAAAAACACCTATGTAGGTGTGAATGTTGTTAATTTGCAAATGCTGTAGAGAAGGGGTAGTAGTAATCTGCTGCCCTGCAGATGTTGCTGAACCACAATTCATCATGAATATCATCTCTTTATTTGCAGCCATCTGACCATTTAAATGTTTTATAACAACTAACAATTGACGATTAATAACATTAACAAAGATGCACATGAATGCAACTAAAAACACAGAATTATAATGCTGTCAGTTTGTGTGTGTGTATATAGCCATCATAAGCGGTCTAATATGGATGGCCACATTCAAAAACTTTGCCGCTTGTCCTATGACTGACTTATTGGAGCCCTCAAGCAGACTGTAGGTCAGGCACCCCCAAACTCAGCCCTCCAGATGTTTTGGGACTACAATTCCCATAATCCCTGACCACTGGTCCTGTTAACTAGGGATGATGGGAGTTGTAGTCCCATAACATATGGAGGGCCGATTTTGGGGATACCTGCCGTAGATCCTTCCTAGCTTCTTGTTACAAGGGCAGCATTTATTGTTGTGGTTTTATTGTTTCTGCCTTCTAAAAAATTGAAAGGAATAGCACAAAACCTTTCTGAAGTATTGCGACTCTGGGGGATCCAGCTTGTGAGGACATTTTGAGTTCATTTGCTGTTGATAACAGGCTCTGAATAAAATAAGCTGCATAAAGGACAAATATATCTTGTTCTAATTGTGGGGTTCTTTCCTCTGTACTTTAGTCTTTCCTAAAAGCAGCAGAAATATTTTTCTGTCTCAAGAGGGGAGTTCTCAACTGATATACAGTATTCAAGAATGACTGAGCAATAAACTTGAGGAATACTCTCATGGTTCTTCCATAGCTGGAGGAGTTAATTAGTGTCTGTGTTTGGCTAGGTATAAGGATCAAAGAATTAACACTGAAATATAGAAGGCTGCTCAAATGCGTTAAACATAGCTGCAAAATTAGATCTGTGTCATTGATTATGATAATAACTATGTTTTAATATTTTACCAAGATTGGTGGTGATGGATGTTGGATAACATGATCTGCAAAGCGCCTGTACTGTGTTGGAAGCACTTACGGAAATGTTTCAAAGTACATGTTTACTCTAGCCAATAAAATGGAAAAATATATTAAAGGTAAAGAGAAGATCAAGCTTTTTGGTGTCTTAGACAATGTAAGCATTGCAAATAATGCTTCTTAAATGGTTTTGAAACCTGACAATTTTCATCTTTAAATTATTTAAACCTCTGATTCTTCAGGTTCTAATTATGGGACGCCTCATCCCACGCTGGCTAGTGAAATAAAAGAGAGAGGAACAGAATAGGTGTACATTTAACCATCACTGCGAAGGTAGTTAACTGAAATGCTAAAAGTGGCATCTGAGGAAATGCAATTATACCTCAGTCCCTTCCTCCTTTTGTAGTGTTTGATTTTGCTTTTTTTTAAAGAGAATAAACATGTAAAGGCAATTTCCTTCCAAATGCCCATTTTTCTTTGCAAATATATGCCTCAGTTGCTATTTCTCAGAGCTGCTTGTAGAATGTGAAGTTTTGAAGCAGAGAGACCAAGTATATGTTAAAAGGTCTTAGCTATTCTGAGCAATATAACTGACTTGCTTGCGATATGTTGTTTATCTGTGGTCAATGATAAGAGGAAGTTGTGTACTGAAAAGAGAAACTGATCCAGAGTGGATTTTTATTACTTGGCGACTTCAAGTGTAATTTTATCAGCTCTTGTTAATGGTGCTAATTTCCTAGTAGTGTGTGCGCATGTGCTTTTTGGAGGATGGGATGAAGTGTGAAAAAGACATAGAGGAGAAGAAAAGGTGGGATAATTGGCTATACTTATCTATTCACCTAGTTGTGCTATTCAGAAGTCCCCAATTGCCTTTGTAACGTAGTTTTTCTTACTTTATATCAGAAGTTTTCAACCTTTTTGGGTCCACGGCTCCCTTGACCAACTAGATTCTTTCTGCGGCACCCCTGTGGGGCTCAGGAGACCAGTTATGTCTCCCCTTGCCTGCAGAGCTGGTAGCCTCTCACCTTTTTCGAACACCCTCCCTTGTGGAGTGTGCCTTCACCCTCCTCTCCTGTCCTTGGGAGTGCTTTGGGCAGCTACTGCCGCCACCCCTGGGCTCAGAGCTGCCTCCCCTGCCCCAAAGAGAGGTGCCTCCCACTGTCCCACAGTGGCCTGGGAAGCACCCCCTGGCTAGCCCCAGAGCCACCATTTGTCTGGGGAGCTTGTAGCCAGGGCTGCTGGAACAAACAGCAGTGCAAGCCTTTCGGAGGCAGAGACACGAGGGGGCATCAGAGGAGGGAAGGAAAGAGGGACAGAGGCCAGTGTTGCCCACAGCACCATTCAAGGCACCCCAGGGTGCCACGGCACACTGGTTGGAAACCACTTTTTTTGATTTATAAACATCCCTGTATTTCATTGACTGGCATATAGCACTCAGTTTTCTGTTTAAAGGGCCCGCATTTAGGAAGGTATTCGACTAAATTCATGGGCTACTTTGAGTAAAACTTAGCTGACTGCCACCCCTAATTATTTAAGCGTAATTGCAAAAATAAATGACAGCGTTTAGGATTTCTTCCCTTCTTATCTGTGGATAATGTTCGGTGTAGGGGAGTAGGCAAAGTTGTTTGCTATGTCATTAATTTCACTGGAGCCATTAGCTACCTCATAGCCAAGCATACCTCAAGTGGTTGTGAAGATAATGAAAATTCTAGCTGTGCCACCTTGAGCTGAAAGAAAAGTGGGATAGATTTATAACAAATTTGGGTGTAGGAAGAGTTAATGAACTTTCAGTTTTGGGTTTTTTTCCCCATATAGCAAACAGTAAAAAAACAACAACAACCACAAAGCAAGTGTGCCAAGTCTTTGTGCAAAACTATAAAGTTGAAGGAATAAATGGAAACCTGCATTAAATGAATGGGTAAAAAATGGGGGGGGGGGGGTTTTGACAGATTTGCAGTACAGCGGCATTTATGAATTGGCAGCTTTCACTCTTACCGGTGCTGATTCCTGTGCTTTCCTGAAATGTCTAAATCAAGGGTGGTAACTGGGGTAACAGCTGGCAGGGGAACAGTTAAGCAACCCCCTCCCTTTCCCCCCAAGTCGGCTCCCCTGTGAATGCCTTCCTCCACTTTGCACATCAGCAGCAAACACAGGATTGGGAATCCTGCAGTTACCACCAAAACTCTAGTTTAACAGAGCTTAATCAATAATATGCTTTTTCACCCATGCAACCCAACCCTGTGCATGCTTATGCAAGAGTAAGTCACAGAGTTCAGTGGGACTTTCCCTTTGAATAACTGTATTTGGCTTAAGAGTTCAGCCCTAGAAAGGAAAGATAGTTGAAGTTGGTTTTGGTTTTGGTTTTTTTTTAAAAAAAGGTTCATCTCCACTTCAGCAACCTCTCTGCCCACTTCAATTTAAGATAGAGCTTTAGTACTGCTCTTTAGGGCTTAGATAAAACTAAGAATTAGAGTTGCTTGACTCCGTGGGTATCACTGCTATGAAATATCATCCCCAAGTATATTTATAGTGTGCTTTCAAAAGTGAACTAATGGAACCAGGTAATAAAACAAGTGCTAATGTCACTGCTTATCTATATTATTTATATTAGTATGGCTTTTTTAAAAGAGTTCCACTACAGAAGCCCTATTTTTAATAGAACTATTCTCAGTGGTGACGATGAGCTTCTGCTACAAATGTGATAGCAATAAATACCTAGCACCGTAAACATTGTCTGTCTTAGAAGCAATCCAAGATACAATTTATTTTGGGATTAATAAATAAGATGATGCCGCTCATATCTGTTCCAGCATAAACAGAGTCACTATGCTAGCTTTATGGTTTAGATTGTGAATTTACAATACACATTTTCCTACGTCAGTTACAGACTGCAGCCTACCGTTATAATCAAAAACTTCTAGACAATCTGTTGTATTCAGTAACTTGTTTTCAGGCATGTCTTCTAAAGATTAGTATGGCTTTCCTTTTTGAGAGGAAGTGGTCAAGTACGGTGAATCCCCGTGTGTTTCTGTCTATTGTCATTTGCATTTGTTGCTTTGTAGATACTGTGACTTTGGCTCGGTCCAATGTATTGTTTGAAATAGGAAAAATTTTCTTTAAAAAATTTTTTTTTACATTGAAAAAATGTTGCAGACCGCTTTGTCTTGAAGTCAAGGTTAGCTGCCTTTAAGGTCTGTATAAGAGTTACCTGTATGTGTCACTGGAAAGCTTGTGTGCTTCTTAATTTGATCGTCTCAGAATAACATGACAAAGACACTCTTATCAATTTTATTATACTAGCTCAGCAACAATAATCAAACTATGATCTCCATAGAAATGTTGTTTTGTAATATTAAAAAAAATATACTGAAATTGTAAGTGGTGCAATTTGGGTATTTCTTTACAAAACATCTGAACTTCAGGGAACCTATTAATTCAAGATGTTACAGTAGGACTCGTTCTTGCACAATTGCAGTTGTTGCCCAAAGCATACAGAAATGAAGTAATATGTGTGAATTTATTTTATAGCATTTGTGTTTCACCTTTCCTCCAAGGAGCTCAGGGCAACATGCATAGGGTAATCTCGTATCACAGCATCTCAGCCCATATTGGTAATCTTTGTCATTTCAGCCTGTAGTGGTAAATTAGGCTGAAAGCTAGTGTCTTGCCCAGAGTCACCCACTGAACTTCATGGTTGAGTTTGCACATGGGCCTTCCTGATCTAACTCCCAACACACTGGGCCCCATTTCAGTTGCATGTTGAATTAAACGTCTATTTCCAAGGTTATTTGGCTTTCCCTTTCTTAAAGGTTCATTGCTAGTTGCCATACACACTCCTAACTCAGGGATTTTTTAGGTGGTGTTATCTACAGAGTTCTCTATCCAGGTCTGTGGTTAATTCTAATTTATGTAAAATGCTTGCATAAATCTCACCAGTTTTCAATCCAAATTTTAGTGACCCAAAGGATAGAAAGCTTGTCTTTCCTCAGATGTTAGGGCCCTGAAGGTTTTTTTTTTAATTTTTATTTCCAGAGCAGCATCTTTTAGATTTTAGTTGACCTTCCTTTACTTACTGTGAGAAGAAAAATCAAGGCAAGAGCCTCTGAGACATCTGTTTCTAAATGCTTACAAGCTTCTAATATGGAGGCTTACAAAGTAACGAGGGCACCCTTTGCAGAAAATGTATTAGCCCCCTTTGGCATTTTTGTTTGTTTGTTCCAACCAAGCAGTCTGTTCTTACTTGGCTGTGTTTCAAATGTATTCTTCCCAATTTTGTGTGTGTGTGTACTGCTTTGATACTACCCAGTTTGAAATGGCATTGTCTTGGGTGCTAGTGCAGCCGTCCTTCGTTGGAACAAAAAGCGCATATTTCTCTATACTTTACTGATGGGAAGAGATAAGTGTGTTTGTTTTGGAAGACTTTCGTCTTGTTTTGTATCTGGGGCTTACGTAATGGCTTTACCAGATGACTGACTGTGGGCTTGTAATTGAGTTTCATTTTATTTTATGAATGTTTTGCCATTCCAGGGGGAAAGGGGTGGATGGGCAGTACAGTCTATGTTTTATGGGTGGAGAGATGATCATTGTTGTTACTGAAGGGTTGCTTTATGATACTGTTATTGTTCAAGTTCAAATAGTGAAGGTTAGTGTTATAGGAAGCTCTGAAATAACTCCTGGAGCCTGGTCCTAAGGAGTCCATCTGAGAAAATGATTTGGTATTTCCTGCCTCCTCCTGGTCAGAGGGGGAAAGTACCCAATATAGTGTGGCACCTGCAGTAATTGCAGGAGGACAACTTTGCAGGTAAGAGCCTAAGTTGACCATTTCCTCAGTGTTCGAAAGTGGTCAGAATTATCCATAGTAAGTGGCCTGAAACCTGAACCAAAGAACTTTGGCTGAATCTACTCCAGTCTCACAGATGCTAATGTGTTGTCTCAAACAGCTAAGAAATCTGTTCTTGCTTCTACAAACATCTTTTAGTTTTACGAGACTATGGAATTATAGAATGCAGTGGTGATACTTGTTTACATTTAGCAGGACTTCAGCAAAGTCTTGACAGTTCAGTTTCAGTGAGGATTTTAAAATCATCTGCCAGTTTTCAATCCACCCCCTTTATTTGCCAGTTTTGCCTAGCTTTTTCAATAATGTGTTCCCAGGAATAGCAGAGCCTGTGCTATAGGAAGAATTATTAAAGTCTCTGTTTTAATGTAGCCAGTGTGATGAATGGGGAAAGGGTATGGTTTTCCGTGTGTTGTTTGAGAACAGAGTTTAATGCAAGTCAGCTCAATGCAGTCACCTCCATTAACTGCTGAAATTCAAAATGTCAGTTCTTTGAGGATGTTTAAGGCCATGGGCTTGAACTAGATCTTCTGTTTACATGAAGGACTTCTCTCACTTTTGATGGCAGTTGATGAGTGCTTAATGCTGCGCCACAGAATAAAAGCTGCAACCTTAAAAGCCTCCAATAGAAATTGTAGAAACACCATGCAGTATGATTAAAGACACCTTTAAAAAAATCTGTAGCCTGAAGAAACATCATGCATCACCTGTTGAATTGCTTATACAATTGTTCTTTGGACAAAATGCACCAACTGGTTTTGATCTTTTAGCACTCTACAAATTAAACTTGATTTAGAATTTTGAATTCAGGGATGTCCAGTTTTGAAAATAAACCTTGACTAGGTACTAGACCACTGTTAGTGAAATTGCTATATCAGCTCAGTGATAAGGGTAAACAGTGCTGAACCCTCTGAACTTTTAAAAATAGACTTCGAAGGTGTAATTTCTACTTCATTCACCTCATTGACTGTAACCCTTACCCTAATGGTGAGCATGTTTGGAATTATGTGACAGATTTTTTTCTTGTATCGTATTATCAAATTTCAGTTTTATAAAAAAGGGAAAGGATAGATTTTAACAAGATCATGAGAACTGAAGCCAGAAATAAGCCTTCAGAGAGAGCCTGTGGCCCTCTAGGTTTTGCTGGCTTACACTGATAACTCCCAGCATTCCTGATCATTTGCCATGCTATCTGGGACTAATGGGAGTCGTAGTCCAACAACAATGGAGAGCCACAGGTTCTGCATTCATAATGTAATGGGAATTGGGGTTGCTTGTGTGTAAACCACCAACTGCTCCAAGCTGTTTGGGGTGATTGCGCCTTTCCCTGGCTGAGCAGCCCTTATGCGCAGCTGCTTCAGTCGCTGGCAGGATCCGTCAGTGGGCGTTTTCTAAACTTCTTCCAACATAAAAATTCCTTGCCGCCCAGTCTCCGCCTAGATTCTCTGTGCGGAAGCCTTCTGCGCAGTGTGGGCATGCCAAGGGGGGATCCGTTGCTCTCCCCGCTGATCTCACTTGAAGAGTCTCGGAGCCCTCCCTCCGAAGTGCTCTCAGCCTCTCCTTTCTTCCTGGTGTCCCCTTGATTGCCTTCCCCAGCGGAAGCTCTCTCTCTCTCCTTGCTAGTCCCCTCCCCTGCATCATTGGGGCGACCTCCCTCTCCTCTGGTCTCTGATGGCAGTTCCCTGACACATAACATAGGTTATATTTGGCTTGATTCTGTAATCCCATTGCTCTGGGTGGAATTCAACAATGCGCCATGTTGAATGCTCTGTCTGAGCAAGCTTACCAGATGGAGTAATCCCTCTCCATGCACTGTTCCAGGAGGTTTCCAAAGCCAATTTTGGAGTGGGCATGGGGAGGAAAGGAGGGAAAACCCAATTGCGTAAGTAGAAGCCCTTACACAGGGCTTCTCTCGGGATTGATGAATCCCACCCTCTGTTAGGTTGCTTTCTGTGGTTTGCTGATCCGATGATCCTCCTTTCCTGGCCTGTATATCTTCTCCACTGGGGATTTAGAAGCCATCAAGATCATAACTGGAAACCAAAGAGAAATGACAGCTCCTTTTTTTTTGCTTCAACAAAGGCTCAAAGATTAGAATATAATAAGAATGAGCACATTGATTTACCATTCAGTTATCAGTAGGTGCAGTAATTTTGTAACATGCAATGAAATTCACCAGTTGAATGACTACCAGTTTGACACTTGGTTTACGAAAGCAGTTTATTTTCCTGAATCATCAAGAAAAACTGGTACTATCTTAAAGGATGTATGTGTGAAAAAACTGTGGAGCTGTTTAAATAAACACACACAAAGACCCTGAACTCACAACCTACAACCGCAAGACACATGCAGTTATTTGTGGTATCTTTATACTGAAAGGCAAATGTTTACTTATTTTATATTGCATATATTTACGTAAGTGTTTACCTGTCAGTTAGTAGCATTTCAGCTGTCAGAATTTCATGAGAATGATCCAGCACAAAGATACATAATTGCCCAATGCCATTCATTGAGACTTAACAGCATGCAGATAAAATCTTAATAGTTTACAGCAGAAGGATTAGTATCATCAGGTATTGCCCTGAGGTGAAAGCTTATGCCATGCAACCCTGCTGCCACTTCAACTTAACAAGTCAAATACAATATTGGTAGGATATGATATCTACTAGCTGTAACCTTGCAAATGATCTCTCCGAATCTATGAATGCTACTTGTTGGAAATATTGAGCAGAATTCCTAAAATGTTGATTGAGGTATTGACTCCAGGAATGTAGACAGAGATGCTCAAATACCATTTTAGCAATATTTGGTGTCCTTAAAAGAGGACTGTTTCTTACTCCAGAGATCTTAATAGTTTAATTGTCTAGACACTGAAGTTGGGAGGGAGATGTTGCAATGTTAATATTTCAGAATTGTTCATGAGCTGGTTATTTGTAATACAGGAAATGCTTCATTTCATAGCTTCTGTAACAAAGGGCAAATAAATGCACCTCCCTATCACTGCATTTTTCCTCTTTTAGCTGCGCTGCTTTTCCAGCCACAAAGTGGAATGTCTCCATTGCATTGGTGTGATGTACTACATAGAATGCTTAACTTGGGCCAGGGAGATATGATTGATTGATTTTGATATGTTTGTGTGGCACAGAACACCCCAAGTTGACACAGAAAAAATAAGGAGTTATCAATGGCCACTTGTGTTCTATGTGGTGATTCAAGGCTTAAATTCCACCCTAAATGACATTTATCAAACACAGATATGTCAGCAGTTCCAAGAATAGGATTTCTTTCTTGCTTACCTTCATCCTTATTTGTGTACCTCCTAAGCCCAAGGTAGATTGTCATATTGTGAGCCCTGTTGGATCAGTCTGATGGTTCAGCTAGTCTAGCATTTTGTTTCTGGGAGGTTTGCCTGCAAGATGTGAAGGCATTGACCCTCTCCTCCTGTATTGATCCCAGCATCTCTTACTCAGAGGTGTACACTCTCTGACATCCCATTTAGCTGTTATGGCTGATATCTGTTGATAGACGCTTTCCTCCTTGATGCTAAGCAGGTGAATGGAAAAAACAAAACAAGAAGTACTATTTCACACTACAGACTCATAAGCAACTTACAATTTCACTGCCATGATATGTGGTAATGACCACAAGCTTAGATGGCTTCACATTAGAAATTAGAAATTCATCAAGAAGCGAAGGGGCTCCTGAGTTATTTTAAGAGGTTCCCCCCCCCATCCACTCTCTCCATGTTGTTTGTCATTTAAAAACAAAAAACCAACAAATGTCCCCCTACATTTTTGTTTTTCTAGATTTAAAACTCCCCAGTAATTATTGTCAAGCCTTTCCACATGGGTAAAACTCTCCAGACTCTTGATTATTTTAATTACCCCTTTCCTCACCTTTTCCAGTTGTATGATCTCTTTTTTGAGATGAAATAACTAAAATTCCTCACTGTGTTGCAAATGCAGTTGCATCATACCTTTTTTTCTCAGCCTGTATTGAGTGTTTGACTAGCTTGGCACAGTAGTTTGGGCTTTGAGCTTTTTATATTGTGCCCACACCTTTTAGATTTTGATGGGCAACACCCTATGCCATGCCAGTGGATGTGATGGAACTTCCTTTTCTCCTGTTTTCTCCATGTTGGGAGCATCCCTCAACCCCCCAGTGCAGATTAGAGGGGTCGCAAGAGTGAGGAGAGGAAGAGTTAAGTCTGTTTTAGCAAGTGGAAATCGGTTGATCCGAATGTGGTGTCCCATTTACATTACTGCCCTATGTTTCCACCTTCTTAAACTTTTATTAAATATGTTGTAGCTTTCAAAATGCACAGGATGTTCTGCAGACAGTAATAAATATACTTCCCCTCCTCTTAGTGCTGGCTTGGGTATATTGTCTGCTGAGCACTAAATAGAAGCAGTCTGTTTTCTTAACCCTCATTTGTTTATGCAAAGCTAGCTGAAACAGTGCTCTAATTTCATCCTTTCATCTCTTGTTTCACTCATCATCTAGTTGGACAGAGTAGAGCCCACTGTGTCTAGGGTGGCTGCTCAGGCTAATTTATTAATTGTCTGGTGAAGTGCCAGAGTAATTTCCCAGAGCCTTTGGTAGAATGGGGGCAAAACATTTCCTTCCATAAAAACTTGATTTCTAAACTTAGTCTTCCTTAAACTAAAAACTTGTGAAATAATTTTTTTTGAATGCGTGAAATGCTCTACTTGCACAGCATGTTCCGTGTGCCTTCTATAATAATCTTCAATCTACAGCATTAGAGAAATCTGATTGTAAGACATATGCAGCATAAGTAATAGATCTATTAAAATTATAAGGCATATGCAATATTATTAATAGATCTGTTAATACTATCTATTAATCCTGCGACTGGGACTGTTTTCTGTCCATTTGTTGTGCTTGTTAATGAACAATCAATCAATCAATCAATCAATCAATCAAGGCAGCTTACAACATATAAAAAAATCACATTATTACAGACGTAAGTACTCATAAACAATAAATAAAACATCAAAAGGTACACAGCCAAATTGAACAATTTCCACATAAATCATAAGATCTAAAATAAAGATACAAAATAATAATATCAGTAACAGCAACAATCCCCCCCCCAAACAATACCGCAGATCAATAATAGTCTGTTTAGCAACCTTAGCTTTTGAAGCTGGAGTCAGTTAGGGCACCACCCTCCCAGGCCACTTGAATAAAAAGACCTGCAAGGCCGGGAGCAGGTCTTCCAGGACTCACGGCCAAGATGAAGCATTGCTCTCTGAATTAGTTTTGTTTGCCTTCAATGACAACAACATATAGCTAAATCAAACTGGTTACATATGACATCAAATAAAGAATGTTGATGAAGCAGCGATCAATGGGAAATGCAGATGGCAGGGAAGTGGGTAAGATTGGGGTAGGTGGTTTGATTGGGGAACTCAACCTTCCAAAAGGTCGTCTTCCACACCAACTTGACTCAACCTTAGTTTTTGAAGAAAAGAGGCTAACTTTTAGGTTTCTTTGTGTTGCAAGTAATTTTAACTAGATATGAGCGAAAGTATATACCTAGGTGATTTTGCTAGAATCCTAGCTTTGCAGCTGTGGCTTGTAAAGAAAATTGAGGAAGAAAATGTGATGGAAGTATAGAATCATGGAGTGGAGATGCATCATTTTTGCTGGACTCCTCTAATGCAGGGATAGTAGAACCTATGTCCTTCCAGATGTGGTTGAATTCCAGTTCCTCCCATCACTCTCAGCCAACATGGCCAGTGGTTGGGGATGAGCAAAATTATAAGCAGATGGACCACTGGACAACTGTTCAGTATGGTGAAATATTTATTTGCAGGAAGGTACTCTTTAATTTTCCCAGGATTGGGGGGGGGGGGACCCAACACACATAACCTACCCTACTTGAACTAGTCATCCTTACCATTTTTGCTGTTCAGCATCAAGTAATGCAGATGTGGCTTGTCATCAAAACTCAGTGAGGCCTACTTGGAGAAGCTTGACAAGAAAACTCTTCTTACAGCATTCCAATTCCACCCCAGTACTGTACTTAAATTAGCACTCCTGTTGTAACTCTCAAAACATTTAGTAAGTGCTAGACTTCAACTGAAATGTCTGGTTTCCTTCAAAGTTATGACCTAAAAAACAACACTATGAGCCTTTTTTCCAGTTTAAACCTGCAGAAATACATTGAAGGAAAAGCGAAGCCTTCGCTAACCATGGCCTGGTGCATCATTGTAATATATTTACATCTTTTTTGGAGTTAATTGTAGCCTTGCACAGGCGTTGACTGATTATCATCACGTGAGGTTGCTTGCTTTCGACCTTCCTCCGCCCATCATGTACATAGTGGGGTTTGTGAGAGAGAGGATGCAAGCATTGTCCTGTTCTTTCCTTCATGAGGAGTGAATGGCTTTATATGAGTGAGAATGTTGGTTTTACAGTCATAATGAAGCCTCTCAAAATTGGATGATGATTATTATTTACTTCCCATGAGGCATATTGATGTGATTTACAATATTGCATGTTGCATTTAGAAAAACAATTAAAAACTCTTAATTATACATACATACATACATACATACATAGCATTAATTCAGATCCAGGACAAAAACCAACTGGGATAAAGATTGATGACAAATTACAGCAGTTGGTTTTAATTTGGAACCCTATTAGATATTCACTCATATAGTGACCAGAAGGTAAGAGAATGTTATCTGAAAATAGCAAAGATAGGTCTCAATACAAAGTTCAGTGACCACTGGTGTAAGAAAAATACATGGGTATGCCATTGTCTAAAGTTCATGCACTTGCCTTTTCTGCAGTCAAGAATTTGGCTGGACACATGTGAAAAGGCTGACTTTTGATTAAACACGTTCAGGGTTAAGTAGTGAATCTTGCAAAATTTCAGTCTGTGGTTGGTTACTGATGTGTCAGCAAAGAGAGCTGGTCAGGCAGGCATTTACCGCTGTCCCTTGTTAAATAAAATGACTAGACTTAAAAAAATATGGAGTGCTTTCCCTCATGTTTAAATGTACAAATGGTTGTAATTCTAATGCAGCATACTCATAACCCAGAGAGAAGGTTAACTGTTGGCTTATGAGTAAGGAAAATGCATTTGTGTTCCTGCGCGATGTACAGGCTATGCAAAGGAGATAATCTTTAGTAGTATCGGCCATGCTTGTGGATATATACATACAGATAGGGAATTCTATATAAGGAGAAGAACCTACTGATTCGGTTTCACCTTTCTTGAAAACTTGTTGAATGATAAGAACCTGCTAAACTTTCGCTGGTTTTGTTTGTTTGTTTGTTTCGCTTCGTTTAAAAAATATGTTTTTAACATGTGAGTTTTTGTTTGCTTTTGTAGTGAGTTTGGTGGTGAAAAACAGCCAGAATGACAACTTTGGGCACTCAAGTCTTCTGTTCGCAGAACAGGTACAGCAGTGACAGCAGTAGCTGAAGGGTGAGTCCTTATCTTATACTCTTTATGTACAACAGCTCTTTTCATCATCTGAGCATGAGAAATAACAAGACAATCCATAATGTATCAATTTTATTAACTGTCATAGATAAGAGGCAGTTATCGCATCAAATAACTACGCAGCAAAAAACTGAGCTTGTAAGTGGTAATTTCTCTCCTATTGCATATTAACTGTTAGATTGGATGGGCTGTATCCACATTGATACTCACAGTCATACTCAGAGTAGACCCACTGAAAGTAATGGACATAAGTAACTTAGGTATGTTAATTCATATGGCTCTACTCAGAGTAGAACTTTGTTAACTACAACTCCATGTGTGCGAATTTAGCTTGAGACAACTGCTGCTTTGGTAGCCATTAGAAACAGAAGTTGCTAAGTTAACTACCCACTCCCATGTAGTTGAACTCTTCTGTGTGTTCTTTGACTAAATATTGTATAGAATCTTTTAAACTGTCTTAGCTTTAGCTATGTATGCCCAGTGTATGTGTTCTGCTGTAATTCATTGGTACAGCATGTGTTTTGCATGCAGCAGGTCAGAGTTCAAGAGCTGGGAAAATCTATCTGAAGTGTTAAAAAGCTAGCATCAGTCAGAGCAGACCAGGGGTTAGAAAACCTCAGGCCAAGGGCCTGAAGTTTATTTGTGAGGAACCTTCTGTGGGCTGCATGCAGTGGCAGGTGTTACCAGAGGCAAAATGGGTAGAGTAGTGGCTGTGACTTGGTACTTTTGCATTCCAGCCTTGCAAAAGTCATGGTTTTTACACTTGCACGCAACTCTCTATCCTCCACTTAGGCTGCAGATGTGTGGGATTGTGACATGTGACATGTCTTTGTTTACATTCTAGCACTGATTGTTCGAGTCTTGTGAGCAGAAATTGAGATACACTGTTCCGTTCTGTATAGCTATTGCTTTTGCAGTTCTCTCTCCAAGGAAGAAAGACGCAGAGAGAAGCCATATTTTCTTTGTTTTATTACATTTGATTTTGTGCACAATAAATTAGGCTTAGATGTTACACCTCAAGGCTCAGCTTCTGTTTGGACTCTGCTAGTCGTGTGCTCATGTCCTTGGATGTGGGTCACATCAGCGTGATGGGACACTGGAGTGATGAATCCCGGGCAACGCTGCGTTGTGGGGAGGCACCGGCCTCAGCATTATCAATCAAAAACATAGTCACAGTTCAAGTATACAGTCCACTCAGGCAAAAACACTTGAGGAGGATGCAGAACGGGGCGGGGTGGGGGTGGGTCAGGAGTGTGTTGCCTGAGAGATTCCTGGAGTACCTCATTTGAACCCTGGGCCTGAGGTTCTCCAACCAGTACAGACAATACTGACCTAGATAGATCAGTGGTCTGACTTTATATAAGGCACATTCCAAGGTTCCTAAATAAGCTGGAAACAGCTAGAGGTCAGAATGTTGCATTGAAGAGAAAAAAATGCTTAGATAAGCATTTATTTATTTTATAAAATGTATTTATTTCATCAAATCTGTTTTAGATAAACATGAAGCATAAGATTCCTTTTTATAAAGGGTGTGGACGCTGGGCTAATGAATTCCTAATTATACTACGCTCTATTAACCGGAGCTTGAAGTAAAAAGATAACATTATGGCTGAATTTTTTCAGGGATAGAAATAAATGTTTTCTCATATTCAGTTGCCTCTTCTTATACTGTTTCCTCTGCCAGATCTCACAAGTTTATCTGGGTCAGTCTAGGCCAGTACTTGTAAACGAGACCTTAAAGAAGAACCTGAATGTTGCATGAAGTAATGATATCAGTGCACCGTGAGAGGCACGTTTACTTCTAAGCAAGTACTTAGCTTGTCTTTTTGCATAGTTAAGCCAGCAGCATACTTGTGTTTATAAATGAGAAGTCTGAAGAACATGGCCCTTAATACTTTTTATAGTTAATGGTTAAGTAAATACTCTTTGCAGGGATTTGTATTGCAGACAACAACTCCTGTCATGGAGATATTCACTGAAAGTTATTTTTGTTTCATATTCTCTCTATATTTCTCTTTCACTCTGTGATGAAGTGATCCTTTCCATGTAGCTAGTTTTAGAAATGCAGTAATACAGTGGTACCTCTGGTTACATACTTAATTTGTTCCGGAGGTCTGTCCTTAACCTGAAACTGTTCTTAACCTGAAGCACCACTTTAGCTAATGGGGCCTCCCACTGCTGCCATGCCGCCGCGCGATTTTTGTTCTCATCCTGAAGCAAAGTTCTTAACCCGAGGTATTATTTCTGGGTTAGCGGAGTCTGTAACCTGAAGCGTCTGTAACCTGAAGCGTCTGTAACCCGAGGTACCACTGTAATTGTAAAATAATTTACAATTGGCATCCTCAGTGAAGTAAATTTGTAGCTTTCCTGTGTGTATTTTTCTTAACTGTTGCTAAGTGTAAAGCAGCTGATTTTCATGCCAAAGGCCCCCTTTCAATCCCTGCTATCTTGAGGTACAGCTAGGTGAGACTTCTGTCTGAAACATTGCAGAGTTGCTGCCAGTTATTGCCAGTTATATACTGAGGTAGATGAACTAATGGTCTGACTTGGTATAAAGCCTTTTCCTAGGTCGGTTCAGACTTGTGTAAGAGGTAGGCAGCCTTGGCCCTCTTTCCAGCTCAACCTTTAAACTTGTTTATGTCCCACTAAAACCAGAGGGGCTTCTGTGTAATGTTTAAGTATCTCTAGATAGTGACATTTGCCATTTTCCACCTATGAATTATCTCTAGTCTGGTTTAAATAGCTATCCCTAGTAAGCACATATTGTATAAATATAACTGAAGCACTTTCATTCAGCATAGCTGTGCATGAGTACATCTGGAGAGTCATATAGCCACACATGACATGCAGAATCCTAAGAATCGCTTCACATTTTTTCACATGTTTTGTTTTTAAAGTAGGCTGCTGTCTACTTTAAAACACCTTTCCTGTGGAATTTCCCTGTATCTTAAGGTGATCGTTTCTATAACACTTCTCATTGTTCAAAGTGATTCATTTCCTCTATGTTTATCATCTGAGAACTTTAAACTCCCAGCCAGCCAGGAAGGTGATCACAACTTTAGTGTCCCACAACCAGGGCTTTGTCCACTGAGCCACTAATGTTGGAAGAGCAATGCGTTTGTTTGAGACTGGGGGACAGGACAGGGGACATGTGGACAGAATTATTTAGCATCGTGCCACTTCTCTCTGAAAAAAAGTCCCTGTATTGCTTTGTAAGCATTACATTTTTCTGCACCTGATTTTAAACTGTAAGAAGCACACTTGACCACTTTAAAGAGCACCGTCATTGTGGAGAAACATTTTATCAAGTGGGCAGTACTGGCATAGAAGGCTCAAAATCCAGAAGGTGGTCCCCAAACCAGTGGACATTTCTTTGGACAGAAATGATACTAATAGTAAAACTGTACAGTATTAAAACCTATGAAATCTGACCATGGAAACCAAATATTTAAAAGGTTAGCTAAATAAATAGTTCAATAGATAAAGAAAAATATTAATGTAGCCACAGAAAGACATGAGTCGGGATGCAGACCCATGTTAACTATTTGATAGAATATGAAGATTAAGTCCTGATATGGTCTAAATAGGATATAGTCTAAATTTGTCTGGCGTATACACATTTTGAAGTCCTACCTGACCTCCCACCATTATTATTATTATTGTGAATGTGAGCAACTGGCATCAACCCTTGAACCAGAGTAATAATAATTTAGGCTGAGGTAACATTCCATTTACTGAGTTATATGTTTGAGCAATTGGGTACAGTTCTGAGTCGTTCTGCTTCTGGTCTTCTGTCAGGCTCCACTTCTTTTTCCTAGTACTGCTATTGTCCATAGTTGGCTTGATAGTGATGGAATGAGGGACATTAACCTTCATGGCACCTGGAAGCTTGTGGTCTCACTTTAATGAGGAAAGGGGAACTGATCTATTTGCTTACTGTTGTGTGCTGATCTGAAAGCCTTGCAAGAAGGAGGCCTTTTCTTCTTACTTCTGTTGCTGGAGAGGAATTTGGATCAGCTCCCAGACTTCAATATCAGTTGGAGGTGTGTGTGTCCAAACTACTTGAGTGAATGGTCATTGCTGCCACTGTTCTGATTCCTGATAATTGGGAGGAATTTTCCCTCTTGGGCCCGTAGCACCCAAATGTGCTTTTTAGTTGGACCTTATGTTTGAAGCGGGGACGCGGGTGGCGCTGTGGGTAAAAACCTCAGCGCCTAGGGCTTGCCGATCGAAAGGTCGGCGGTTCGAATCCCCGCGGCGGGGTGCGCTCCCATCGTTCAGTCCCAGCGCCTGCCAACCTAGCAGTTCGAAAGCACTCCCGGGTGCAAGTAGATAAATAGGGACCGCTTACTAGCGGGAAGGTAAACGGCGTTTCTGTGTGCGGCTCTGGCTCGCCAGAGCAGCGATGTCACGCTGGCCACGTGACCCGGAAGTGTCTCCGGACAGCGCTGGCCCCTGGCCTCTTGAGTGAGAGGGGCGCACAACCCTAGAGTCTGTCAAGACTGGCCCGTACGGGCAGGGGTACCTTTACCTTTACCTTTATGTTTGAAGCAAAGCCTGTCTTAACAGAAGTCCCCAAGAGGCTAATTTATTGACTCTTCAGCACAGCTTGACCCTCTCTGGGAAATATTGGGGGGTGGTGAGCCTGAAATTTGTTGGGAAAGTGTTAAGCCCCAACTGAGTTGCCAGTTTAAAACAAAGGGCTTCAGTAAACTTATTGATTTCTTCTATATAACCAGCAAGATCCTTTGCACTCTCCCATGGTTGTTTCAGATTCTCCATAAAGTACTGTAATTTTGCTACTGTGTCACTGCCAAACCTGTTCATTTGTTCTGTGTGTTCTCCTGCAGGTTGCTTTCCTCCTGAAGCCCTTGGCTAATTTGCGCTGTCCGCTAGACTCTGTGATCCATGCTTTGAGACCAGGAGGGACTTAAAATTTTGAAATGAAGATGGAGGCAGCAGACAAAGTAGAAGAACTCATTGACCCAGAGGTTCCATCAAAACTCCCAGAAAAACAAGAAGCAGCTCTGTGTGAAGAGGGACCTGTAGAACTAGAAATGCATGCCCAGAAAGAGAGCGGAGCTGCTGTGGAGGATTCGACAGTGCTTGCCTCGATGCCATGCTTGCTGATGGAACTGAGACGAGACTCGTCAGAATCTCAGCTAGCATCAACAGAGAGTGACAAACCAACAGCTGGCCGTGTTTATGAGAGTGACTCTTCCAACCATTGCATGCTGTCCCCTTCTTCCAGTGGGCACTTGGCTGATTCAGACACTCTGTCTTCCGCAGAAGAGAACGAGCCCAGCCAAGCTGAAGCAACTACAGAAGGAGATGCTTCTGCGGTATCAGGGTCTACTGTTGGGAGGAAATCCAGGCGGTCCAGGTCGGAGAGTGAAACCTCAACAATGGCTGCAAAGAAAAACCGGCAGTCTAGTGATAAGCAGAATGGTCGTGTCGCTAAGGTCAAAGGTCATCGGAGCCAAAAGCACAAAGAGAGAATTCGGTTATTGAGGCAGAAACGGGAGGCAGCTGCCCGCAAGAAATACAACCTGCTGCAGGACAGCAGTACCAGTGATAGTGACCTGACCTGTGACTCAAGCACGAGTTCATCAGATGATGATGAAGAAGTTTCAGGGAGCAGCAAGACAATCACTGCAGAGATACCAGGTAGAGGATGTTTTTTAAACTGAACTGGTAAAGCTCCTACCGTCATTTCTCAGCTGTCCTGCTAAATTTAGAGGAGCGACACTTGAGAAAATAGAAATAATAAACTAGGAGAACTGCAACTCTATGTAAATTGGAGGGCTGCAGTATGTGAAATGTTTTAAAGGTGGGTCCTGGGGTTTTTGAATGTTCTTATTTGCAGAATTGAAAATTTAAAAAACTGGTAATGGTGAGTTGAGTTCCAGACCCTGCTTTCTGCCCCCACTAGTTAACATCAGTGTGGCTTAGACAGACATATTTAAAACAGCCTAGTTTGAAGCTATTTTATTACAAATGGATTATTCTTTTAAAATGCTGCAACTGTTCCTGTATCTGCATCTGAAACACCATGGGGCATAGTTTTGCTGTTGGAGAAGGCCACGTTCTCTCCAATACTGAATTTAATGGTGCACTTTCCAACTTCATTTTAGTGCATGATAAACTGGTTCAGCTTCGTTGTGTGTTACAATTAGGTGAGCTGGTTACTTCAGAACCTATATGAGGAATATTTTGCACATCGATTGCAAATTAATAGCCTCCACACTACCCCTCAGTTTCAGAAGCCAGAGGGTTTCAATGTCCTCTGTTGCATGGATTGCACAATTACTAATATCATTTTTCCTGCTGCATCCATATTGTGTGACTGAGAGGTGAAATATCTTGGCCATTCTTACAAATAAATATTGGGGCCATTCTTATGATCAAATATTGGAAGGTGCATTTTGGACAGCTTTCCATTTGTTAAGGCCTGCATTATTCCTTTATCCCAAATAGCATGAGGAGGAATATGTATCTTCTACTTGGCATATGGTACTCAAAATAATTGCATTTTATAGCAACCTTAAAATAAAATACTATTTAAAAAGCTTTTGGTTTGCCGATCTTTTATGGGTGAACATAACATTTGTTTCTTTGCATGAGAGAGATAAGTTTTGTAATTAAAACCTGTGTCCTCAGTAAAGCTATTTATATATGATGTGGGAAGACTTAAAAGGAAAACTACAATGCTGTGTGTGCAGCTTGACCCTTCAAGTATTCTTTCTGCCAGTGGTAACCTTTTAAAGTTTGATGGATTCTGCCTTTGCACAGCACTTTGGGTTTTACAGTTGCTTATGGATGTAGTCTGCCAGGGCTTTTAGTTGCCCAGCCTCCATGTCACTTTGGATATCATGAGCTTTCTGCCCAAACCCGTTAAAATAAATGGAAGTTGCACTGCAGCAGTGCCTAGTGAGATGCCATATCAGTGAACAAACTAAGGCTTTGCTCTGGACATAGCGTTTTTTTTAAAAAAAGATTGTTTACAATCTTAGGTGTAAGGGACTAATCCCAAGCAGACCGGCTCTGTTGCTGGACTGTACCATTTCATACTATGGACATGGCATAGTTTTCCACATAAAATGCTGGCTACATATAAAAAACTGGCATACTGGGAAGAAGGGCCATAGCTCATGGGTAGAAGATCTGTTTTGCATGCAGAAGGTCCCAGATTCAATCTCTGCCAGGGAATGCCTTGCTGTCTAATCCTAGAGAGCCATTACCAGTATGTATTGACAGTACTGAGCTCAGATGGGCCAGTTTTCTGACTCAGGGTACATAGGAAGCTGCCTTATACTAAATATCTAGGCCAGCCCTTTTTTCATATCACACTAGTTTTGAACAGGGAATCTTTTATTACACCCACAACAGGTTTTTGGTGGGTCTTTGCTAGTCTGGTGTAGTGCTAACAGAATCTGACTGCACGGCAGGCTATTTTATTCCATTGATTTGATGCCCGTGTGCAGTTCTGTGCAGGTGTAAAGTACTGGCAGACATTGTAGACACAAGGGAGACAGAGGTGTAGCCTGGGCTTCCTATCAAGTAAGGGGATCTCTAGTACAGTCTCTTCTGTAAGGCAGAATCTCTGCTGTCTAAACCTTCTCTGATGGGATACCGAACAATGGCAGGGGCCATCTTGTTCATATGTTTGTATATAGACAAGCCCTTAAGTCAGCTTCTCTCTGCTGAAGGATATGGAAGAGTAGCAAGCTTTACATCATCACAGCCTCCACACAATAATAGTGTGATATGCCCTCCATTAACAATGCTTCTCTCTGGCATGTTTCACTGTGGGTATATTGGTTGTTTGGCGCATAGTATGAAGCAAAGCAATTAAGTCTTTAAAAGTGTGGATCACTCCTCCCTCGGTGCCTTTGCTTTGCTTGTTATATAAATATAAAAAACTACATAATTGTGGTTCTTTTGAAAGTGTGATTGTCAGTTTAAGTAGGGGCAGGATTTTGTTTCTGTTGCATTTCTGTTTTAGGGGAAAAAATAAGTCAAGGATTGAAAGCTGGAATTCCAGGTGAGTGCTCATGAGCACACACATAGTTTCAGGAACTTGCAATACATCTTAGCCTTCTTTTGTAGGCTAGGTGAGAGTTTCTCAGTTTTAAGGAAGGCAAGAAACACCAAAATGGGAAATTGGAAGAGCTAAGTGAAAAGTACATAATCTGTACCTGCTTGTTTACATTTTAGTTTTGCTAGTAAACAGGAGAGTAAACAATGTACCATAACCCTAAAGTAACCCGTTTTTGGAGAAATTAGTGCAAAAAACATGCATGTGGGGTTGTGGAGGCCAAGTATTTGCCTTCTTTAAGTTACGTGCCTTTGGATTTCTTTATATCTCTTAAAAATGTCATGGCAACCTTTGTAAAGATAAGACCTAGCCACCATTAAAATATCTATATCAGTGTCAGTTTGCATAAGCGTTAAGCTGTTTGTATTGAATAGTTTTCCTTCTCTTAATAAAATCTAGGTTTCGGGACCTACAGAGGGTAGATCTGATTGGGGCCTGTTACAGTGAAGTTTTGAGTAAAATTATATTTTAAATTGGAAAGAGCTATTTTATCCAGAGCTGCAAAAAGGAACTCACTGACAGTGTCATTTGGAAATTGAATGGGAGTGACAATTGCCTAAAAACCATAACCATGCACAAAGGTTTCTGCCTGCCCCTTTATAGCTACCATACCATATATCCTTCTTGTAAGTTGGAAATGAATATCTTTCTTTAATCTACCATTGCTGCAAGCTGTTTTGAAAGTTCACCCTCAGCCATGTTAGTAGGGTTCAACTACCTCTTGTCCTTTTTGCCAGTGGCAAGCAGGACAAACCCAAGGTGTGGTTCCAGTGCTGGTGCTACAGAGGGGGAGGGAAGAACCCTGCCCCACCCAGCTGGAAACATGGATAAAAGCCTACAGTTTGCAATTAGTTGTATTTGTAGTGGGTGCAAGTCTAGAGCCAAAGCTCTGGCTGTGGAATTGCAATCTTGTAAATCATGGCATATTAGTGCAGTTCTTCTGTGTTCCGAACAGAAGGAAACACCCCTTTGCCCCTCTTGTCATCCTGGAAGAGAGGAGGGTAGAAGAGAGCCCAGAATTTCCTTCTGGTAGACATTGCCCTGGAGAAGAAATCTGAATTTCCCTTCAAAAGCAGCTGCTGTTATTATAGAATGCCAGGTTTATGAGAAGAGCTCAAAAGACAGACCTTTCCATATCTAGTTGCCTCTGATCTTTTTAGTCATTGAAGGACTTCACTGTAAGTGAAGATATATTGCTTCTAACAACTCAAGAAGAATGCATCCCATAATAAAAGTCCAGATATTTCATTCCTATAAGGATAGTAGGCATAGTTCTACTGATACTCAGGTTTTGAGAATTTTAACCTCTGCCTCCTGAGAAAGCAATCTATCAGACTAATGTCATACTCTTAATTGTTTGCCATTGAAAAAGAATGCAAAAACTAACCTAAACACTATAATTTATCAGTAGTAGTCCCCTCATGGTATTCTTGTGGTAGGTTCCCATAGCATCAGCTATGTGTGACTCTCCCCCCCATATTCTAGCACACTGAGCTAGAGACTTACGAATCAAGTGAGATGCCCCAGTATTTTTCACTGTCAGTATTTCACAACAGGTGCCCAGTTAAATTCCTAAACTTGTAATATTTCCCTCTAAAATAAATTCTGGACATCACAGTTGCAGAGAATAAGATGGAAACGCGTAGGCAAGTCCCAAACCAGTAGTGTGTTGCTGGTCACTTGCTAATCACACCTAGAAATTATCTGTAGATTTTCCTTCCGTTATCCATACTTCACTTGTGCCTCATGTTTCATCTCTCAGGCCCACATCCACCTTCCATAATCTGTGTCACCTCATTCTTTGCAGAAAAATCTGAGATTTGTGAAGACCTACGTACTACCATTAGAATACAGAATGGAAATTATGTCTCTGCAAACTTAGATGAGCTGCTCAGAGTTCAAAATTTGGGTTTTCTTTGTGCATGTGTGGGATCATCTCCTTGTGTTGTGGTTCTGACTATCTGCAAGAGCAACTTTTCCCTGTGGGAATGTTTTCACCCACAAAGTCCACATACAGGTCTTTGTGTTTTGGGATTTTCTCCTTGAAGCAGAGTAAACAAAGACTGTGGGTTGGATTCAGACATCTCCCTCTGAATGGAAAGGCTCTTTCCAGTCACAGATAAGGTTCTGATCCATCAGGAGCTCCCACACACTTAATCCTGCAAATGGGATACAAGGAGGCATTTTTCACCAGTGCTTCCCCTCTTCTGCAGCCCCTCTCCTCCCCGCCCCCCAATATGACCCCATACACAATTTTGGAGGATACCTCAACCTCCAGAGCTGCTTTGTGGGGACATAGAGGGCTGTTGGCAAAAGGGAGGAATTACTGAAAAGCCCCTTCTCCCCATGGGAACCTAGAGTTCTGCTGCAGGCAGGTCTGGATCCAGCCCTCTGCTTTTCTTTGGCGTAATCTGCTCTGTGTTTCCCCTTCTGCGCTCAGTAGTTGAAGATAAGATTATTTTAATATAATTCAAATCCGTAAAATCAAATCCATGGTGGTCTCCCAGAAGCTAGTAACCTTGAGAGAGAAACAGAACCTTCACCCCCAGAGGCAGTAGATATATCTGATGACCAGATGACGTGGCAAAACAACCACGAATAGCCACCACCACCGTACCTTGTTTGTGAGGTCAGATATTGGAAATGGAATGCTGGACTAGACGGACTATGCTCTAATCTCGCACGGCAACTCTTGTATTCTTACGTTTTACTTAGATGGAGTGTGCATAAAATTAGATTTGAGTGTTGGTTGTATTCTCATAAAACAAGATTTTGATTCTTACAAAGTTACGCTGCTTTGGCTTTTGTTCAGCGAGGAAGACACCAAACTTAGAAACAGGGTTGATTTCACCTTCTGAAAAAAATGTTTTGAAAGCCAAAAGATTTAAATAATTATGTTGGGGTGGTGGCTTATGAACTTTTAACTGGGCAGGTATCTCAGTGCTTCTCAGAGATTCTATCTACCTGACCAGTTAGAGCAAGTATGTAGCTTGTTCGTGCTCGCATGCCTTAATGTATGGATGTGATTACCTTTTCCTTAATGATGTCTTATGCAATGGCCTCAATGTCTTTAAAGCTGGCTTCAGTCGTGCTGGGGGATCTGGAGGAGCGACCAGGGAAATTCCAGGATTGCTTGACAGGGGCACCGTATGGGATAGGAACTGCATAGGCAGTGTCCTGGAAGAGGCCATGAACTGCTTTGCCGAGATGCAGAGGCAGACAGAGGAGAAGTTTCGCATGTGGATAGAAAAGCTAACCCGTCTTGACACAGATGAAGAAAGCAAGCAGCAGCTGGAGCCCAGGGAACCTAAAGTACCATTAGCTGGCCAAAGAATCTCCCCAGCTACTCAGGCTGGGGTATTTGTGCAGGTGCCTGATAGCCAAGTGCTTCCACAGCCGCCCTTTAATTCTTATGTGAGCTGTCAAAATGCCGACACTGCAACTTTAAATAACAATTTCCCAGCTATCTTTCCTGAAAATGGGAATATCGCAGAACCCAACTTGAATCAATCACAAACTTAACATGGTTCCCAAACCTTTCCTGTTGACCTTTATTGAACTGCAAAAGCTGTATTCTATATGTTTTTTTTTTGGTTCCTTGTTTAGGCTTTTTAACTGCCAGTGTTGGATTTTTTTGAAGACAACAGATTTGTACTTAAGGTTACCATTAAATGCTTCTCCCCTCCAGCTTATCATCACCAAAGCTTGGCAAGATACAATTTAGTGATCTTTTTGTGTGTGTCCTACTGTAGGAACAATCAATGTATTCACTTGTATGCTCCTTTTGCATGCCAAAAGTGTTTATATGTGGAAATGCAAATATGGAATTGAAAGCAGCCTTATGTACCCAGACAGTATACCCTGTGAATATTTTCTGAAACAAATGCTAGTATCTAGATTGTGCATCATAAACAGGATTATATATTGCTTGCCATATTTTTTGGGTTTCTCCTTTGATCCTGTTGGATCAAATCCTGTTGGATTGGCCAGTCTATGGATGAGATGAAAAGATAAACCAGTATTCATAGCCCCTCTTTAGCCTTTATTTTTCTCACAAGTGTTTGTGACATTTAGGAAGTATATGTTTTGGTAAAAACTCACGTTACCCCAGGACCACAGGAATTTGAGAGATAGTTAGAAGCAATAGGCCTGTCTACCCTGGGTTACACTAACTTCTAGAAAATTTGATGTTTTTAATAAAAGAGGTTGAATAAGTTTTGTATTGTACCAGCATGACCGCTTTAAACATTTAGGCCACCTGTCCACAAACAGAAAAATAGTAATTGGTGTGTGTTAATACATGATCAGATTGTATTTTCATGTTCCATTTAAACTCTAAAAGCCTGTATTGAAGTAAAAAAAAAAAATTGGTCAAGGGTCAATCACCTTTGTCAAGGGTCAGTCACCATTTTTTAAAAAATCTGACCTACCATGGAGGGAGAACAAAGTACATTGGCTGCAATCCAGAGAGTCTCTTTAGGCAGCCCATGCAAGGGTTTGTTGTACAAGTCCATCAGGGTCTAGTACAGTGGAGGCCAGTCTGTTACAGGAAATGGGGCATTGCTCCACCAGCTTCAAGTCTGACCTTAGCCAATCCCCACCTGCCTGCTTTCTTTATTAAAACCAGTCCCGGGAGTAGCTGTGCCCATCATTTTCCTTCTCCCTGGCCTTAGTGTTGCCATTGTAGAACTAGCAGAGAGAGGAGGATGGGGACAACACGAATTTGTTTTTTCTGCCTGTCTCATTGCCTTTGGCTCCACCAACTGATGGTCTCCTTCATGGGCAAGTTGTTGAGTTTTCTCTAGGAAATCATTTAAATCAAATTTAAATCATGATTTAAATCACTAGTCGGTAAGACTTGATTTAAATCTTTTTTTTTTTTACAGAAAGATATTCTTGCTGGTATAATCTTAACACAGGTGGCGCTGTGGGTAAAAGCCTCAGCGCCTAGGGCTTGCCGATCGAAAGGTCGGCGGTTCAAATCCCTGCGGCGGGGTGCGCTCCTGTCGTTCGGTCCCAGCGCCTGCCAACCTAGCAGTTCGAAAGCACTCCTGGGTGCAAGTAGATAAATAGGGACTGCTTACAAGCGGGAAGGTAAACGGCGTTTCCGTGTGCGGCTCTGGCTCGCCAGATGCAGCTTTGTCACGCTGGCCACGTGACCCGGAAGTGTCTCCGGACAGCGCTGGCCCCCGGCCTCTTGAGTGAGATGGGCGCACAACCCTAGAGTCTGGCAAGACTGGCCCGTACGGGCAGGGGTACCTTTACCTTTACCTTATAATCTTAATATTTACAACCAGATGAAAGTTTCATTTTTTGAATAATAAAATTTCAGAGTGGTTTTTACAGTTTTATGAAAAATTACTGATTTGGTTATACTAGTAGAAATACATAGACAAATAATTATGACATTGTTGTGAAGTTTAATAAGTTAACTGTTTATATTTGGGCAACTTTTCTGCTGTCCTTTATTGGAAGGAGAAAAATAATCATTTCCTTAATAACAATTTAAACAATTTATTTAACTAAAACAATAACAGTATAGCATATGTATCCATGTTTGTTAACTGATGTGGTTAAACAATTTAAAACAAAAACAAAAAAACCCCTTAGACTTAGTTGTAGCGCACATGAAAACTTAAAACAGATCCTTATTTCCTGATGAATAGCCTTCGGCCTATAATGTGACTTAAATAGAAAACTTATCTTTAGAAAGATTTTTTCTCCAAAAGCATTTAATTTTAAAAATCTGATTTAAATAAAAAAATCTGATTTAAATAAAATAAAAATCCATTTTTTATTATTATTTTTAAACCATTGATTTTTTATCCACCCTGGTCTCCTTGCCTTTGACTCTGCCAGTTCAAATTGATATCAGCCACCACTGGTCTAGTATACCTAAAGCCAACTTTCTTCCCTTTTTATCATCATTACATTTAAGAGATTAGAAACTTTCTGGGCATCCAGTCAGAATTGCAAGGTGCACAGATTGGCATTCTTGGTGGCTGCCAAGGGTGGCATTCAGCTTCTAAATTTTCTTCCTCATGTGACTCACCCAAGCTAGTATGTCTTCTGGAAGCAGTGTAAGACATTCTTATTCAGACCAGGTCTTGGTGGCTAGTAAGATGGTAGAACTTTCACATTTTACCTGCCCCACACTCCTTGGGTGACATAGACTACAGCTCCTAAAAGTGTAAATTTAGTGGTGCGAGGGATGCACAAGCATGTGGAAAATTTAAGTATGTGGTGCTTAAATTGTATGACTTTCTGGATTGTGGCCATTGTTTTAACCCATGTTTCAGTTCAAGCATTTTCCAAGCCAGCCTTGAAGGAATAGTTGAACTATATCCCTAACACCTCTGGTTGAAAATGCCTAAGCATTATTTCAATTACTGTAATTTGCAGGTTGGGGATAAACTCTGCACCTGGGAAGTAGCTTTCTGTAGAGTAATGAACCTTATAAAGTTGCTGGTTAGATGAACTTTGTTGTTATAATGGAAACTGAAAGTTTTCGGTTTTCCTTCTCCAGTTAGGCTTTCAAATGCAAATCATATGTACAAATGTACAGTAGCTCAGCATAACCCCTTCCGTTATAGGCAAAGGTCAAAACAACATTGCTTATAGTTTGAAGCATCTATTTCAGGTTTACAGTGTGGGCCTAAACATGCTTACTCAGAAATAAGTCTCATTAAGTTCAATGGAGCTTTGAAGTAATTGTGCTTAGGACTGCTTAGGACCTAAAATTACAGGTTGCAAACACTGGCCGACATCCAGAGAACTGGGTGACTGCTTCTTCATGGCCAAGGACTGTGTTTCTCTAACAACACCTTCCTGTACCACTTGGCAAAGTGCTCATGGAATTGAGGGGGCTTTTGGAAGCAGGCTGTAATGTGACGTGCTGTTCAATGACAAGCATTCAAAAATGACAACAGACATTTCCAAGACCCTGGGGCATTCCTAGAATAACTCTTTGGATCCCTGCCTTTTTATTGCCGTGTGCCTGCTCACTGGCCTTCCCCCTTTTCTAATGTTATAACTGATTTTATGAAAGTAAAATAACTTGGAAATATGTACCTGCGTTCCCTGCCCTATCTTCTACACAATGTCTTTTAAGAATAAACCTTGCTTTTAAAAAGCTGTATTTTCAGGGTAACAGTTGAAAGGCTATGCAGGATGTAATTTTATGTAAAAGAAAATATGAATGGTTTCTAAAGCAATTTTGGTGTTAAATCTTTCCTTGTATAATTTTGATATGAGTGTTTTGATGTAAATTTGATATCTTCCTAATATGAAATCATGTGTACATTAACTTGATTGATTTCAAACAGTAGAGTAATTTTTTATAATCTTGACAAGACCTTTTCTTTTCCCTCTCTCCTTTTTTGCCTTGAATAAAACGTTATGAATTTGTCCTTACCTACTTTTAAAATTAAGAAATTATTGTGATTATTTTGTTGAAGTTAGTATGTACCCCTTTCTAGTACCAATAGGCATCTAAGCATTTAGAAATATATTCGGAACTGCATGTCAACTTAACAGGTCTTCCCAAGCACGCAGGGGCTGCTTTTTTTTGTAGAACATCATTGCCTCAAGCATATTTTTAAAATGGATGATACAGGTGTTTTAGAATCTAGATCAGCTGAGTCGGGTTATGCTATAGGCATCTCACAATGTAATAGTTTTGAGATCGAAACTAGTTGTAACTGGCTATAATCCTGTTAGCATAATTTTATTCTTAGAAGCCCCTTGCAAAAATTAATATTGAAAATAGATGGGAGTTTTACTGAAGACCCTGAAAGGTCTTTTGATGTTTATGAATAATCATGTTTAGCATTCTGTTCACTCTTTACCTGTGCAAAGCATAATCACCTTTGTTTTCGGTAAAAACCTGTGGTTTCTCCACAGTGCTACCATACCTTTGGTGTCAAAGCAGTACTTTTTATTATAACTCTGTTTGTACAGAGTTCTTCAATAGACAGTTTGTCTTTAATTTAGTGACCACTGAAAGACAATGGAGATGTAATGCTGTCTCCCTCTTAGCTGTGTTTAAAAGATCAGGAGTCAGCTGTGCAAGAGTTTGTGCCTTCCCTCCTCAGAAGTAAATCCTCTTCCCTCCAGACACCTTAAGGCAGGCACCCCCAAACTCGGCTCTCCAGATGTTTTGGGACTACAACTCCCACCATCCCTGACCACTGGTCCTGTTAGCTAGGGATGATGGGAGTTGTAGTCCCAAGACACCTGGAGGGCTGAGTTTGGGGGTGCCTGCCGTAAGGGAAATGTTACTACTAATTACAAGCATGGTTAATTCTAACCACAGTTTGTCAACTTTCAGATCCCAGTACAACAGGAACCCTGGCTTGTGTTAACCATTGGTATGGCTGGTGACACCTTCCTTGCCCATGATTGAGGCAAGAAGAGGGAATTTGCTTCTCAAGAAATAATAATAATAATAATAATAATAATAATAATAATAATAATAATAATAATAATAAATAAATAAATAATAATAATAAATAATATCTTTATTGTCATTACCCCCTCTCGGGGACAACGAAATTACTTGACTGCTCCATAAAAACACTAATTAAAACAATACAGTATAGTACAGCAAGGAAGATTAGATGACTTTCAAAGTCCAGGTTTCCCATTCAGGGCCGAGATCGCTCTGGAGAAGAAGCTGTTCTTAAGACGGCTTGTTCTTGTCTTCATCGTCCTGTATCTCCGTCCCGACGGCAGGAGCTCGAAGAGACAGTGACCAGGATGCGATGGATCTTTTATTATGTCCAGTGCCTTCCTATGGCACCTTGTGGCATAAATCTGCTCTAAGGTGGAGAGTGGGCAGCCAACAATGCTCTCTGCTGCCTTAACAACTCTGCACAACCCCCTCCTGTCCTGGGTAGTACAGCTTCCGTACCACACACATAAGCCATAAGTGAGCACGCTCTCAATGGCACAGTGATAGAAGGCAAGCAGCAGTTTCTGCGGAAGATGGTTTTTCCTTAGAATTCTCAAAAAGTACAGTCTCTGCTGCGCCTTCTTCACAAGCCCCCTTGTGTTGACACTCCAGGACAGATCCTCTTGTAATTCAATGCCCAAAAATCTGAACGTTGTTACCCTCTCCACACAGACCCCATCAATCAAAAGTGGCTGGACATTGCTCTTCTGTCTCCTGAAGTCCACCACAAGCTCCTTTGTCTTCCTTGTATTTATGAACAAGTTGTTAGCTCTGCACCACTCTGTCAGCCGCTCCACCTCATCTCTATAATCCGTTTCACCCTCCCTTTCAGAGATGAGCCCAATCACGGTTGTGTCATCTGCAAATTTGACAACCCTATTACTAGGGTGAGCAGCGACACAATCGTACATGTAGAGAAAGGGGTGGAAGGAAGGCGTACAAACATTCATAGCTGGCTCTAGATCCCTTAAGCATGCATAATAGCTTTATGCACCAACCACCTGCAATCTGACCAGTGGGTATCTGCAAAGTAGAATATGAAGATGCCATAGGTTTGACAATTTGATTTATTTAACTGTGCATTCATCTTTTTTAATCTGCAAATTATGGGGGAAATAAACAATCATTACTAGTGGCGCAATAAATGGAATATGTCCTGGTGGTGTTACTAGAACCAAAGGAGCAACTTGTAAACCTTACCCCCAAATAATTTGTGAGAAGCCTTATTTCTAGATCAACATGCCCTATTGTCAGATCCTTCAACCCCTTTAAAGCTTTTCTCCATAGGAGGAAATGGTGGTTCAGGGTCCAGCAATTATATGGATTACACCTGCTGATCCTGCCCTCAGAGCCCCAGAAAAACACTTCTAATTTTCAACTTGCACAATAATTTTTTGGTTGCATTGTTTCAGTACTATCATTGCTACAGATTCAAGGGCGAGTGGCCTGTCCCATGTTCTGATTTTGAATACTGACGTTGTGGAATAGCTGAACATTGCCTTCATTAATAAGAAAAGAATGGCATTCATGCCATTGCACTTATCCCTCATCATGGCTCTTGCAGGCATTTCGTAACAACTTGAGATTGAAACCAGTTCATCAGGCTGAATAGATTTGTTCTGAGTGACAAACTAATCTTTGATACGATTTACATTATTTTAATATATGTCTTGTAATTTAAATAGACCAGTTCCCCTCTCCCTCCTTAACTCATGATGTTAGTATTTCTATATTTTAATCTTAGTCTTTTAAGTAAAAGATTCAAATTTAGGACAGCAATTTATTTATGGAAACCCTTCACAGTGCAGAAAGAAAAACACATCAAAATCTCCCTCCAGATATTACATTTTGCAGTTTCTTAACCACTGTTAAGATATCAGGAGGTTCTTTGGGCACACATGTTCCTGTTTGCCTCCCCCTCTTAGTGCCCCCTGGTTGCTCCCCTCTCCCACTTTTATCATGATTTAGTGCAGATTTACCTCACGTAGAGCCATGTTATTTGGGTCCAACTCTCATCCACCCTTGGCAGCATGTAATGCGCAGCATGATGGCAGTTGTAGTCCAGCCACTTGCAGAATATTTGTTACCTATGAACCAATGCTACTTGAAGTTAGGTTTTTACCAATAATTACAAGCTGGGTGTGAAATCGTGTTTACACCTAGTTGGGCTTTAGCATCAGTTATCTCTGGGAAAAAAGGACAAGGAGAGAGAGTTGAGAGACAAATTTTGAAGAGGTACTCTCATCTCTTCCATTAGGAAAAACATCTGCTTTTAGCCCAATGACATGCAAGTCACACTGTGAATGTTCAGGCCCCACCACTCGCACTCACATGTTGTTGTTACCTTGATGTACTTTTGATTTGAGTAGATTATGAAATACTGTACAGCAGTGATGGCCAAACTCGGCCGTCCAGCTGTTTTGGGACTACAATTCCCATCATCCCTGACCACTGGTCCTGTTAGCTAGGGATGATGGGAGTTGTAGTCCCAAAACAGCTGGACGGCCGAGTTTGGCCATCACTGCTGTACAGTGTAGCTTCACAGCCTGTGCTCAGAAATCACTTGTTTTGTATGGCAACATGTTTATTGTCTTTCCCTTTGCTATGATAGCAAGTGGTTATGTCCATTTTATAGATTAGGGTTCAAGAGGAGGGGAGGTTTTAACTTTCTCAAGGTGCCTGCGTCAACCCTAGACATTTCAATTCAATGTGCCAACATAGCTTTGCCATGTCATGCCCCTCATGACTGCTTACAGAAAATTATTTTTTCTGTCCACTTTACTGCATGGCATGAAATTATTACTTGGTAAACTTTTTTTTTTTTTGAGAAAGGAATAATTATCTTGAATTGGTTCTTAATGGATAATACCCAACTGAGTTATATTCAGATTAGAAATAAGAGGGCTTACCTGATTTATCACTAATGTTGGATATCACCCGTTGCATATACCTTTATGATTTTGTTTGGGTTTTAATATTTAAATCAAGTATAAGCAACTTATATCAGATGCATCATTCCTCCACCCCACCCCAGTGAAAAAATCTTGGTGGGGTGGGAGGAGCTTTGTGCAGTGAAGGGCGAAGTAATGTTAATTTCTCTTAAAATTCTTTTCACTTTATGATTTTGGAGAGAATATGGTTATGCTATTCTTTTACTGTATTTATAAATGTGTATTCCTTGCCAAACTGTATAAATTGAGAAATGTAACTACTGTAACCTAGAATTAATATAGCTATTAATAAAATTCTTATTACAATGTAAAATATAAAGCCAACCCTTTTTTGGGGGGGGGGGAGGTTTTGTGAGGTTTATTTTAAAATCTAGCTAAACTGCCTCAGGTGCTGCTTGGGAAACTTTTACATCTCCCCTCTCCTTTCAGTTCCATACATCTTTCGCTTTTCGCTTCTACCTGGTTTCTGCAGCCACTTACCTCTGCATCTCCTGCATCGACGCTATAATGCCCCATGTTGTTTTATCAATTTATTTTTGTAAACTTCACTGGGCATTAGCTTTCTCTAATCTGGAACCCTCCAGACATTGTGGCGCTTCACCCCCATAAACGCTTTCCATAATGGCCGGTCGTCGGTTATGATGAGAGCTAAGAAGAGCTAAGCTGGATCAGGCCAATGGCTCGCTACTCCGGCACCCTGTTCCCACAGTGACCAACTAGATCCCTCTGGGAAGCCCACGAGCAGATCCCATGTGCAAGAGCAGTCTTTCGCTCCACCACCGTGGCTTCCAGAATTTGGCATTCAAAAGCATTGCTGCCTTTGACTAGAGGCAGAGCATAGCCATTGATAGCCTTTTCTTCCATAGATTTGTCCAATCCTTTTAAAAATCATCCAAGTTGGTGGCCGTCACGACCTCCTGTTGGAGCACGTTCCATCATTTTAGCTGTGTGAAGAAGTACTTTCTTTTATCTCTCCCGAATCTTCCGATCCTCAGTTTCCCCAAGTTTTAGTGCTATGAAAGAGTGAGAAAAACTCTCACTGCCACAAATAGCTTTATAAACTTCTATCATATCACCTCTTACTTGCCTCTTCCCTAAACTTAGGTAAAGGTAAAGGGACCCCTGACCGTTAGGTCCAGTCCTGACTGACTCTGGGGTTGCTCATCTTGTTTTATTGGCCGAGAGAGCCGGCGTACAGCTTCCAGGTCATGTGGCCCGCATGACTTAGCCGCTTCTGGTGAACCAGAGCAGCACACGGAAATGCCGTTTACCTTCCCACCGGAGCGGTACCTATTTATCTACTTGCACTTTGACGCGCTTTCGAACTGCTAGGTTGGCAGGAGCAGGGACCGAGCAACGGGAGCTCACCCCGTCACGGGGATTCGAACCGCCGACCTTCTGATCGGCAAGTCCTAGGCTCTGTGGTTTAACCCACAGCACCACCCGCGTCCCTAAACTTAAGTAGTCCCAAATGCCGCTGCTTTTATTCAGAGGCAGGTCGCTCCATCCCCTTGATAATTTTGGTTGCCCTTTTGCCGTCCAGCAACAGCTGGAGGGCACCAAGTTGGGGAAGGTGGCTGTAAAGCCTCTGATGTAACCAAGCGTTACTGTTGTTTTTGCCGGCCCGTATAGTTTGCCAAAGGAAGTAAGTGGTTTGAGTTGTTTGTTGACAAAGCATTTGAAGAAGCAAATGCAGAGAAGGCAGAGATCTAGGGAGGCAGAGGCTTCTTCTAAGAACCAGCGTGTTTCTGCACCAAGGTTTCTAATGGTAAAGAAACAGACCTGCCAGTGCTGAGGTCTTCCACTAGTAGTAACAATAATTGCAGCTCCCTATGTGTTGCTTGGCTCTACTTGTTTTACTCACAATTGGAAAGTTTGTTTGTTTCTTAAAGAAATCACTTTGTCATCTTTTGCCACTGTTGTGAGGCTGGATTTGGTGACGACAAGTGGTACCTGAAGCAAAATTTTGCAGCATGCGTTCACTGATAGACGTGCTCCTGCTTCAGGGTTGCAGTCACAATACCGTGGTACCTTGGTTCTCAATCCTTTCCTTGAAGTCCGTTCTAAAACTAAGGCGCGCTTAGAAAGTAATGCAAAATGGATTAATCCATTCCAGACCTTTACAAGCAACCCCTAAAAACAGCAGTTTAACATGAATTTTACTATCTAACAAGACCATTGATCCTTAAAATGAAAGCAATAAACAATGTACTGCAGTCACACAATTAGTCAGTAGCTGAACTGGGTTCCACACAATCACAAAAACAAAACAAAAAGAGCCACAAAACCGCAAAATAAATAGTAGAAACAGACAGACCTCAGCGTAACACTCAAAACGGAAGTGTGGGACTCAAATAGGAAGCGTGGCACTCAAAACGGAGCACGTTTGGCTTCTGAAAAAAGTTCTCAAACTGGAACACTTACTTGCAGTGTTTGGGTTCCAAGGTGTTTGAGTCCCAAGGCGTTTGAGAACCAAGGTACCACTGTAGGTGGAAGGGATCCATAGCTTCTACTCCAAACTGCTGCCAATGCAGGAAATTCCCTATTACACCATTCCCAGAGGATCTTCTTCCAGCTTCTGCATAAAAAGGGGTATAGAAGTTAGAAAGCTGCTGTTGGTCTATCTAGCTCAGTATTGCCCTGAATTGCAGTGGCTCTCCAGAGTTCCAGGCAGGGGACATTCACAGTCCTACCTGGAGATCCCAGGAATTGGACCTGGTGTCATCTGCATGCAACATGGATGCTTTCCAAATGAGCTATTCCAAGGCTATTCCACAGACAAACAGCTTCTACCATCACTCTTCCTAACGTTTAGCCAGGATAACGTTTTTCTTGCCATTCGAACCCATTGGTTTGAGTCTCGTCCTCTGGAACGACAACAAAAATTGGGAAGGAGAGAGCTGAAAATAGATTCTTAAGTGTCGCTCTCTTGAACTAGTAGTGCTAACCAGGAAGGAGCCAGCGTCACACGCAGAATACAGGAAACCTGAAAGATTTACTTAAATGTAAGCGTTCATATGATGAAAACATGCAAACTTGGCACTGATAGGGAAAAAATGCATAATTTTTTTATGTAAGAGCAGTATAAAAGTGGAAAGGAACAATATGACATTCATATTAACTGAGGGAGGGGTGCAAATGAGATTAAATACAAAACCAGAAAATTAAAGAATAAGGCAACACAATGGAGATATAAAGAGATACACAGTTTATAATGAACAATTAACTGGAAAAAATAATTGGCAAATAAAAATATTTAACAAAATGGCTGGCACTAAAGCATGCATATTATGTTGCCCTAAACAGCATTTTCCTTCATTTTCCACCAGTCCAAACTAGCTAAAAGCTTACTAAATTCTCTAGTATATAGTAATGTAACCTAAAGAATAAGGAGCGGATGATAGATACCTATGCAAGGAGGGATCCAAGGAACAGGTTCTTGGGGCAGTGGGAGAGGGAACTGGAAGTAAATGAATTCAACATCCTGAATGGTCCAAATAGGAAATTAATTAAGATAAAAATAGATTTAAAATGTTTACAGTATGAAGAGTGCAGTCTGAGCATCCCAGGAAGATAAACAGAACCTTAGGGGAAATAAAAACTAAAGAAAAGGCATTTATTCAGAACTGGTCAGGAGCCAAATATTCAATTCCAGAAGCCTGACTCAGAAAAAATGGCCAGGAGTAGCATAAAAAAACCAAAGGAAGAAGGTGTTCAAAGCTCCCACAGTGAAGGCTGAGTGCCAGTTGTCCTCAGAAAAACTCTTAGTGAAAGGAACAATAAAATAAAATCAAGTTGTTTGAAAAAGTGAGTCCTAGCACTGAGGTACAGTTGCATTTGGATCTTGACACCTCATTTTTTCCTGTGTTCTTATTTGTTCATTTCTCTCACTCCACTTTTTCTCACTAAAATTTAGTTCTATATTGGTGAAAGACGTGTTGGGCGCCTGCAGAAAACAGTTTCCAATTGTTTTAAGATACTTGGCATGTTTTCATGCCTGATGAGGGGACATGGAGATTCATGAAGGTCGCTCAGAGCTGCTAAAATGCAGGAGAACAAACCTGTATCTTCTTCATAACTGGTGTATTGTTTTAAGGCCTTGGCAGCATTTCTGCTCCCCATATTCCAGAGTCTAGGCCAGTGTCCCCCAAACTTGGGTCTCCAACTATTTTTTCGGACTACAGTTCCCATCATCCCTGACTGTTGGTCTTCCTAGCTAGGGATAATGGAAGTTCCTAGCTATGGATAATGGAAACAGCTGGAGACCCAAGTTTGGGAAACACTGGTCTAGGCAGAGACATCTCCATCTGTAAGAAAGACATGGAGGCCTGCTTATGCCATGAGCCAGAATTTCTTAAGCAAAGTTTCTTTCCATTCCACTCCATAGTTATCTGGGGTGACCACTTTTGCCATTAATGCAGATCTCAATAATACCAAGGAACAAGCCATGTCTTCCGTTAGGATTTTATAAGCTTAAGCCAATTCACTCCACCAATAAGCTTAAGCCAATTCACTCCACCAATGGTTTTCTGGTTTTCTTTTCCAACATCCCTTGGTAATGTTTGGTAACCACAGATCATTCACAATCCCATTGTTTTTTGGGGAGATGGGGAGCTGCTCCATTTCAAAGGTGTGTTTTTTTAATACTTCTGCAACCTTGCAGTTTGTCTGAGCATACGAACAACTCCCTCTTTTTTCTCAGTGGCCCTATGTCAGCTATGATTGTAAATTGAGTCCTCAGTATTCACAGTCAGCGTTTCTCTTGGCTACTAGGATAAACAGTTACAATCCTACGAGCATCAAGAGGCATTTGCCTATCATGCGCAAGGTCCCAAGCTCAACCCCAGATTTTTGGGGGGGTTTTTGGCAGTTGTTGACCTTTTTTTAGGAGGGAGGCAAAAGTAACACACCAAACAATCGCTCAGCAAACAAGAAGAGACTGTGCAGCGATAACCTGGTCTTCTGTTTTTGCATTCATTCGTGATTGGAGGACGGAGCGAGGAGGCAGGGGCAGATGTTCTTTCTCCCCCCGTGGAGAAAAAAGAGCCCGCGATCGACCGCTAGCAGCCGGGGATTGACCTGTCAATCGCGGTCGAACGGTTGGACATCCCTGCCTTACCAGAGCTGACACCTTACAGTCACTGCTGGGCTTGATTTGCTAATGGTCTGTCTCCATATGAGGCAGCTTCATGTGTGCGAAACATGATGCTGGATAAAAAATGCCTCTGGGCTGGATATTCCAGGCTCTTCTTAACGTGGCATGATCCGGCAGCCCCCTTGGTGTGCATTCTGAAATTGCGGATGTGAAAACGCCATGCTGGGTTTTTATTTTCCCATGTCAGTTTCCCAACGGAGACGTCTCTCTGTGCTGTTCACCAAGCAAACGTGAGCTGGTTGGCAAATTGTGTCGCAGAGCCATCCTTGCCAAGCCTCACACATTTGCATCGTCTTGGATGCGAACGTCAGTTAACTGAAAGAGTTGTGTGCAATTGATTGGCAGTAGGCTCAGGACAGACAAGAGAAAAGTACTCCTCTTAGGAAACTTGTGATTCAGGGAATTTGCAGCTTCAAGATGAAGTGGTGGCCTGTAGCTCCATGCTTGTTTTTTTATTTAAAAGATCAGACAAATCCAAAAAGAATTGGCCTGCCAATTAAGTATGAAGGCTAAATGCTCTATGCTCAGAAGAAGTGAGCCACTGAATATTTCTTGTTTGGAAGTAACACCAGTGGAGACCCACTGCCCTCATGTGTTTCTAGGAGGGTGGCTGGTTGGTCATTGAGGGAAGGAAGTCTCTGGACCAACTGGGCCTTTAGCCTGCCCAGGTGGGGCTCCTGCTTCTATATGATATTTTCCGCCTTTGCATCTGATAACCCACTGGTCGTTTGTTTCTCATCCCCAGATATGGAGCTTATTTCCTCCCCTGCCCTTTCTTCAATGCAATTGTTTCCCAAAGCTTTGTTTCTCTTGCCTTCCATTTTGTTCGGATGTGTAGAGTTGCCTTCCCATATGGGCCTCCCCATTCATTTCAGCGGAGGTGGCAGCTTCCAGTAAGCAATCTCTTGCATGTACCATATTGCTGCCTCTGCCAAAGTTAATGGGGCGCCCTTGTGTACAGGAGTGTGGGGTGTGCGCACTGAACTGAAGCAGAGTGTAAAGGTAAAGGGACTCCTGACCATTAGGTCCAGTCGTGGCCGACTCTGGGGTTGCGGCGCTCATCTCGCTTTATTGGCTGAGGGAGCCGGCGTACAGCTTCCGGGTCATGTGGCCAGCATGACTAAGCCACTTCTGGTGAACCAGAGCAGTGCACAGAAACGCCATTTACCTTCCCACCGGAACGGTACCTATTTATCTACTTGCACTTTAACGTGCTTTCGAATTGCTAGGTTGGCAGGAGCAGGGACCGAGCAACGGGAGCTCACCCCGTCGCGGGGATTCGAACCGCCAACCTTCTGATTTTTAAGTCCTAGGCTCTGTGGTTTAACCCACAGCGCCACCCGCGTCAGAGGTGGGAGGACACTAACTTAAGATTCCCCTCATTCTATCCCATTCAAGTATGGGGAAAGTGTCCATTTTCTTGGGCACCAGGATCTCATTCCTGAATTTCTACCTATTCTTATTGTAGGCTTCCATTCTGCTATGGAAACCAATGCTTGCCACTAATAAACATGCATAACCATAGCCATTCCCTTCTGTGTGATACAGAAGTGAAGAACATATCAGAGGACAGTCGGCTTTGCAGATTGAGAGAAAAGGCAAAGTTGCAGGACATTGCATTGCAAATTTCCTAACAGGACAGCCGTTTTAGCCAGGGCCAGACAAAAACTTTTGGTGCCATGTAACCCACTCCTTTGCATATTTACTCAGAAACAATTCCCAGTGTGTTAAATGGAACTTATTCCCAAGTGTATTGCAGCCTGAGTCAGAAAATTCATAAGCCACCCCACCACCACTAAAAAAAGAAGGATTCGTTCCTTCCTCCCTTTACAGGTCTCATTGAATGCCCTTGTATGGCTCCCCTTAAGTCCAGCAGGGCTTGTGCAAAAGATTATTCACCTTCCCGTCTTCCCCCTCACCTGCCCATGATCGGCTTCCTTTGCCTTTTGCCTGGGCTGCTTCTGGATTTAGCTTAATCCAAACATGCATAGGAATTTCCCTTTCCCCAATCTCATTTGAGAGTCGAAAGCAATCAAATAACACAACTCGTCCATTGACAATTTTAGGGCATTTGACTTTTGCCAGTTTTTCTTTTAAAGAAACCTAGTTTAAATATTTGTTTTCATAATTGACAAATGTTAATTATTGTTCAGCATGTAAACTGTTTGTTCAATGTATGCTAAAAATTTAAGCTAAGTTATAAGGTGTGCTGTTTGGAAGTGTGGAAGATACAGGAGTTGGAGCTACAGATAGCAAGTTTATGCTTGTATTTCCTACTGATGAAGACTTTCACCCAAGTTATTCTCTGGGTAGGTGATAAGAATATCACTCTGCATGTATATACATTTATTATACATTTTTGCATGATTATACATGTAGGAGTGGTACAATTTTGACTTGACTCCAGTTACTGTCTAAATACAATTTGGCTCATTTTAGACCTGTCTGATTCGACTTTTGACAATATTACTGACAATTAAAGTAAACTCGTTTGCAAAACATGAAAAAATTATGAGTAGCTCCTTAATTGGCTAGATAAGAAACAGTCAATATTGTACTTGACCCTCGTATCTTCTGCACTCAAAACATTTTTTATTGACCATGTAATGTCAATTGATACCATATTGCACTGAACTCTGATGATATTGTGGGGCGGAAAATTACGCCTTTGCTTAACTCTGCACGCCATTTAGTGTTGCAACACACATTCTCACTTCCCACCTAAAAAAATTCTCACCCTTGCATATAAAGTTTAAAGCCCTATTTTCAACAGCAAATGTCAATATGCAACTGGCTATGATTCCTCCCCGCATTACAATCGTCAGTGTTTGGTGCTGAACCATTGTCCCCTTTGTACATACTAGTAGTTAACCATTCCATTTACCTTTTATTTAAGTTGAATCTGTCTTAATTTTTGCAACTCTGACATTGTTTCAGGAAGCAGGTTGTTATTGATGCTGGTTTATCCTGAATCTTCTGTACGTTTCTTTAACGTAAAATACAGAACTGATTTCGGGATACTTTTAAGTGGCATTGGTTCCTTATGGAATTAAGAAACGTCTTGCTAAATTACCTGGTTTATTTAGTTACAGTGGTGCCTCGCAAGACAAAATTAATTCGTTCCGCGAGTTTTGTCATCTTGCGAAGCACGGTGTTGGGAAAGTTTTGGAAAAGCTTCAAAAATCACCAAAGTCTTTAAAAACCTCAAAAAAGGCTACCACACCGCGTTCTATGAGTTGCTCCTCGAAGTCAAGTCGCAACTGTATTAAAGGTGTTAAGAAAAAGGAAATAAACTTGCAAGACGTTTTCGTCTTGCAAAGCAAGCCCATAGGGAAAATCGTCTTGCGAAGCAACTCAAAAAACCAAAAACCCTTTCGTCTTGCAAGTTTTTTGTCTTGCGAGGCATTTGTCTTGCGAGGTACCACTGTATTTGAGAAATGAAATCCAAAACGTACCAAAATCCCTGTGTCTCTGAACAGAGCATTTGGTTGGCCACTGTGGGAAACAAGATGAACTTTGGGTCTGCTCTAAAGTTGGGTTCTTAGATTCCTAAAACTTTAGCTTCATTTCCCATAATATGGAACATTATTCTTATACTGTATCGGATTACAATGGGATTTATACTGCATGGTAGCTGGCAGCCATTTTATATAAGAGAATAACTGCTTTTATACTGAATCATTTTTATTGGTCCATCTAGCCCAGTATTCTCTGTCCAAACAGGCAGTAGGGAATCTCAAAGTCTCCCCCAGCTTTGTGACATGAGAACCTTTCACTGAGGATGTCTGGCAAATCCTTGGGCTCCATATCCCATTTGCACACCCACATTAGCCACTGGAAGGATTCTTTTTATATTCTGTTTTAGCCAGGACAGAGTGAGGGTCAGTTCTCTTGACAGCAAAGTGACTTGTTCTTTCAGAATATGCATTGCAGCTCTGTTTAGGGAAGTTTTTACTGCTTGATGTTCTATTGTGCTTTTAATTCTGTTGGGAGCCGCCCAGAGTGGCGGGAAAAACCCAGCCAAATGGGCGGGGTATAAATAATAATAATAATAATAATAATAATAATAATAATAATAATAATACCTCTAGAAGGGGTGTGTATTGCAGACTTTGCAAAATTCAGTTCTACGTACCATGGTAGTTTTAAAGGGGACAAGTCAGATGCGTGGAGAAACAGCTATTAGTGATGATGGCTTTTATGAAACCTCCATTTTAATAAGAGTGTATATCTAAAGTGCTGGGGAGCAAAAGCAGAGGAGGCTATTGACTTTATGTCCAGCTTGTGGCCTCCAAAAATACTTGGTTGGCTGCTGAAAGAAGCAAAATGTTGCACTTAGATGGACCTTTGGTCTGAACCAGAAAGCTGCTTTCACATTTTAAAAATCCAAAGATCCATTTAACTTGTTTGCATGCCTAAGGGAACTTTAGACTGATGCTGACACACAGGAACACCCGAAACACACAATGCTTCATAGTAGAAGATGTTTGAAATGGAGGAGAATAGCAAAAACTGTTTGTGATGTGACATTGGGAGTGGGAGGCGGTCTGCTGCTCATTGAAAAAGCAGAAAACCCCAAGAACATTTAAAAATAATTCCCCGCCAGGTTATTCTAAGACTGAGCATTTCAGGTGTCTAGTCTCCAGACAGGACTCTGAACCATATAAATTAAAGAAGGGACTGCCTCTGTGTTTTTCTGTGTCACAAAGACTTGTGCCATGATAATGCATGACTGCATGGACTAGTGAGATCCTGGCTCAATGCAGATGAAACAAACCATAATTTGGTCGTTGGGAACACTTTCTGTGCTTGCACATGCCAGTTACCTTCTGTGCTTCCTGGGTTACGGTAATAATAAGTTGTTGTGATGTCTGAAACTATGAGTACTGCTGATCTTGGGTTGCCTGCAATCTAGAGGTGGAAGCCCACTTCAAACCATGATTTCTCATTCTGTTTGGAGGCTGACTGTGATTAGCGATACCCATAATTTGCTTAACTCAGACATTGAGGCAAAATATTGTTCCTAGAAACCAGGATGTGGAGGACCATGAGCAAGTTGCGTGTTTCCGACAGCCAAATCTTGAGTTTGCCTCATTGCTGGTTGATTCTTCAGTCTACATAGTTGCTGCTTTCCCCATTCCCTTCCTCTCTCCCACTTTCATAGGAGTAGATGGTTGTTTCTAAGGCAGCTATATTGAGAACAGGCATGCCGTGCTTTGCTTGCAGTCCATCTGGCGCTCTTCATTCTCCCCCCGCACCCTCCTCTCACTTAGCAACAAAAATACCCTGCTGTAATTTTGGAAAGAATTGATGTGAATTCTTTTGTCGGTGTGTTAGATGAGTGAATTGAAAAGGAGGGTTTGTCCTCATTTGCCCCCCTTAATTGTGAGTTGCCAGATGAAATGTGACACACCTTTTCCATAGCTCGTTGGCAGAGTAGATTGTCTGCATGCAGCAATTCTCAACCTGTGGGTCCCCAGATGTTGTTGGACTACAACTCCCATCATCCCTGACCACTGGTCATGCCGGCTAGGAATGATGGGAGTTGTAGTCCAGCATCTCAGATAAACAGGGCAGCATCCCCAGATCTTGGAGGGCTGCTGTCAGTCAGAGTGTACCTTGCTAGGCCACATGGACCAATGATAATTAGACTCATTATAAGGCAGCTTCATGTGTTCGCACATGTATGTTTCTGCACCACTTTTTCTGCATCCGTGCTTACAGTTTACAAAATGTTCAAAAGCGCAGAAATGCCGATGTTTACTGATTTAGAAAACATATATATAAACCACTCAGTAAAATAAAGAATAATCTCTTAAGCAGTGTGCATTATGCAGTATAATGAGATGAAGATAAAATCAGCAGAATTTAAAAGCAGGTACATATCTGGATAGGCCTGGACAAATTCTTCTTAAAGGTAAAGGGACCCCTGACCAATAGGTCTAGTCGTGGCCAACTCAGGTTGCGATGCTCATCTCGCTTTATTGGCCGAGGAAGCCGGCATACAGCTTCCGGGTCATGTGGCAGCATGACCACGCTGCTTCTGGCTAACCAGAGCAGAGCACAGAAACGCGTTTACCTTCCCGCCGGAGCGGTACCTATTTATCTACTTGCACTTTGATGTGCTTTTGAACTGCTAGGTTGGCAGGAGCAGGGACCAAGCAACGGGAGCTCACCCCGTCGCGGGGATTCGAACCGCCGACCTTCTGATCGGCAAGTCCTAGGCTCTGTGGTTTAACCCACAGCGCAACCCATGGCCCTTAAAGTCGTCATAGCAAGCGTCAAAAAGCAGTATCGCAAGAGTGCCTGAATAGCGCTAACACGCAGGGAGTTCCATGGCATAGTTGCTGCCACCCTGAAAGTTGGGCAGACGTGGAATGATTATTATAAGACACTTGTAAGAGTGCAAGCCCTGTAAATCAAAGTGGTGGAGAAGGCATGAGAGGCGCACTGCGGTCCCTCAAGCAAGCAGGTCCCAAGGTATTAAGGGCTTTATATACCAATAGGAATACTTGGCCCAGTAGCAAATCAGCAGGCACTGCAAACCTTTGGGCCGAGTTGTGGTATGCTGGGAGGGTCTCATTCCTGTCAGCAGCTGCACTGCAGCATTCTACACTCACTGCACTTTCCAGACCACCAGCAAGGGAATATAAAGTTCAGTTAAAGGGGAGAAATAGGGCAAATCTGTCAGATCTGCCCAAAATAGTCCGATGATAGTTTTGACTGGATTGCTCAGGTGGTTAGAGCACGGTGCTGATAACACCAGGGTTGCAGGTTTGATCCCCATATGGGACAGCTGCATATTCCTGCATTGCAGGGGGTTGAACGAGAGGATCCTCAGAGTCCCATCCATCTATGATTCTATTATTCTTTTGTGGGAAATATTAAGTACCGTATTTTTTGCTCTATAAGACTCACTTTTTCCCTCCTAAAAAGTAAGGGGAAATGTGTGTGCGTCTTATGGAGCGAATGCAGGCAGCGCAGCTATCACAGAAGCCAGAACAGCAAGAGAGATTGCTGCTTTCACTGCGCAGTGATCCCTCTTGCTGTTCTGGCTTCTGAGATTCAGAATATTTTTTTCTTGTTTTCCTCCTCCAAAAACTAGGTGTGTCTTGTGGTCTGGTGCGTCTTATAGAGCGAAAAATACGGCATATTTCGTTGCCAGTAATACTTTAGATAAATAATATTGGCATTATGTAAAGCATTTCCTTGCATATTACTTCAACAAATGACGTTTATGGTCTGCATCAACCTTCTGCAACCTGGGGCCACCCAGATATTTTGGACTACAGTTCCCATCAGCTGGGAGTTGTAGTTCAAAGCAACTGGTGGACACCCCATCCAAGAAGGCTGATCTGTATCAAATGAAAGTTGGCAGTTCTGTCACTGCTTTTGATTTGTTTAGTATTCAAATGCTAACGCTCAGTATATAGACAGCAAAGCAGCAGTAGAGTTTGTGCTTCCTCCAAGCTGCTTGCGGTCTTAATAGCTGCGGGTTTTCTTTCCTTCCCAGATGGAGCTCCGGTTGTGGCTCACTATGATATCTCGGACACAAATTCCGACCCGGAAGTGGTGAATGTAGACAATCTATTGGCAGCTGCGGTAGTCCAAGAGCACAACAGTTCTGTCGCTAACCAGGACACTGGGCCTACTTGGAGGACGAGAGGGCTGCTAGAAGAGCTGAATGCTGAGACAGGTGAGTAGGGGAACATTGTCCCAGTCCTGCGCTAGCTCCTGCACCTGGCCTACGCGGTTGTCCCCCCACCGCGACTCTTCATCTGTAGCCTGAGGTCATCAGGCCTGCAGCAACTAGGCATGCAAACCCATTCTTTCCACTGCTCACTACACAAAGTGTACACATTGTAAATATGGCTGAACTGGCATGGTTGTTGTTGTTTAGTCGTGTCCGACTCTTGGTGACCCCATGGACCAGAGCACGCCAGGCACTCCTGTCTTCCACTGCCCCCCGCAGTTTGGTCAAACTCATGCTAGTAGCTTCGAGAACACTGTCCAACCATCTCGTCCTCTGGCGTCCCCTTCTCCTTGTGCCCTCCATCTTTCCCAACATCAGGGTCTTTTCCAGGGAGTCTTCTCTTCTCATGAGGTGGCCAAAGTCTTGGCGCCTCAGCTTCAGGATCTGTCCTTCCAGTGAGCACTCAGGGCTGATCTCCTTCAGAATGGATAGGTTTGATCTTCTTACAGTCCATGGGACTCTCAAGAGTCTCCTCCAGCACCATAATTCAAAAGCATCTATTCTTCAGCGATCAGCCTTCTTTATGGTCCAGCTCTCACTTCCATACATCACTACTGGGAAAACCATAGCTTTGTTGGCAAGGTCCGTATAGTGAAAGCTATGGTTTTCCCAGTAGTGATGTATGGTAGTGAGAGCTGGAGACAAGCTGTATTCCAACTAGGCAAACTTTGCCCCCTAGAGCAGTGTTCCCCAACCTTGGGTCTCCAGCTGTTTTCGGACTACAATTCCCATCATCCTTGACCACCGGTCTTGCTAGTGAGGGATGATGGGAGTTGTAGTCCAAAACCAGCTGGAGACCCAAGGTTGGGGAACACTGCCCTAGAGCACCTGTGGCTGACCACTTCTCTGAAAGTCCAAAACAGACAGATATTCTTCCTTTCATTCCCCAATAAATATCCTGAGTTTAATCTCTTTTCTCCCGATACCTCAGCTACTCAAAATTAGCCAGTCCTTTTGTAATACAAACCAATAGGGCTCAGAACATGTGCACAGTTCCTTGCAAAAGGATAGTGAAAGAAAGAAAGAGAGAATACCTGAACTTCTGATTAAATGCTTCCAAAGGATGAAAGACCATGAGTGAAGCCTAACATTTTTATGGGATTCTGAGACCAGTAAAAGTTGGCCCCTTAACAGAAGCCCGACTCATGCAGGTAAAACTAACTTACTGTGACACTTCTATTTTTATTTGCAAATCTGTGTCTGTGATGTGTCACTTTTCCTTTTCCTTCCTTTCCCCCACCTTTTCTGAACGATCTGATGTCTGTGTCAATGATTTAGAAAGATATTTCTCTGGAATTTCTCACAAAAATCTTCCAGACCACACAATTGTTCAGGGACACTTTTATATTCTCCAAGGATATTTCGCAAAGTTTTGTTAACCTCTGGGTCCTTTCATAAATCCAAAAGTGCTCTTTGGGTTTATTTTTTTTGTAGAGTTAGGCTGATGGAAGGGACCCTCAAGCTTTTCTAGCAGGTGGACAGTAGACTGTGTCAGGTTCAACCTGGTGGCGATCCATCATAAATATATATATATATATATGAAGGGTCTGTTTTTATACAAAAACAGGGTCTGCCAGGAAGGAAAGTCTTCTCCCCGTCCCCGACTCCCAATCCATGGCTGGTATATTTTGCAATGGCAGTGTGATGAATGGGTCTTTGCTTGACGTTGGTGAGAAACGGCTTCTTTCTAAGGATTTCCTGCAAGGGTGATCAAGCTGCTGAATCTTGGGTTGGGTTGTCCTTCTTCTTTGCCTTCTACAGATCACTTGAATGCTGGATTCCTGGCAGGCGGCAAGGCCCCCAGCAGCAACACCCAGGTCAATGAAGAAATTAATATAGCATCATCAGACAGCGAGGTGGAGATTGTGGGAGTTCAGGAACACGCAAGGTACTAATTTCCCTTTTAAGCACTGAGTCCATCTAAATACTTGGAATTAATTTAAGAAAAGGAAGAAAATGCAGATCAGTTGGTCATCTTACTTTTTTCTGCCTGTGGGTAGGTTTTCTCCCTCCCTCTGTTAAGATGACTTGCCTTTTCCCAATCTAACCCCCGGAAGTGCATACACCTTAAACATGGACCTAGCATCAAATATTTGATTGATATTTGAGTGCGACGGAATCTGCCGAACCCAGAGGCACAGGGCACAGAGAAGGGTGTCTTCAGCATACCGTATAGTGTGCACAGCTGCTACAAGCCGCTGCAAGCTTATTTTTAAACGAACCAAAGCAGCAAAACCATAAGGGAGCAAAGCAAAGGGAGAACCCGAGTCTTAAGGAGATCGTTTTTTTAAAACAGGAAAGAAGTGTTTCAAGCGGCAGGGGAGAAAGGCATTCCAGACATAGGGAGAAGTGAAAGCAGAGGAGGAAGTGAAGTGGAAGCCGAGGAGGAAGTCAATGAGGTGTCAAAAGGCAAGGCAAGAAGCGAGAGCAAAGAACCGTTTGAGCAAAGGTGCAGAGCCCAACTGCCCCTCAGTTTCCAGTGTGAAGGCAGGTACTCTGCGCAGGTACTGGCTGCCGGGGACCACAAGGAAGCCTGCTCAGCACCTGGGCACAGACAGTCACTGTCGTCCTGGTTTCATGCTCCTCTTTCTAGGGAGAGAAGCTGCAGGTGGCCTTGGTGTCTGGCCAATGGCAGGTATCCAACTGGGCGAGAGTTAGCCCTTCACTGACCCTGTAGGACCTTCTGGCCACTGGCACGCGATGTAGCTCTAATCCCAGGCTTCCCCATCCGTGGCAAGGGGAATACAGGCTGTAAGCGGCTTCACCTTTCAAATACCTTTTGAGCGCTAAAACAGTTATTGGAAATCTGGAAGTGGGATTCTCTCTCAGGTGCATTGACAGCTCTGCAAAATGACATAGAATGCGAAAGGCAGGTGGCCTTTTTAAGCCATGTCATTAAAAGAAAACTGGCACAGGATGATATTTCTCGTTGCTTTGATCTAGTCAGGCGTGGTTGCAATCCAAGGGCCTCAGCAGGCCCCTGTTTTCCCTGAAGCTCCCTCCCCCTACACATGCAGGTTAGGGGGGCATTGCAGGAAATGTGGGTGCCTCCCATATCCTCATCCACTACCCCACATCATGTCACTCAGCTTACTCATGCTCAGGAGGTGGCCAAAGTATTGGAACCTCAGCTTCAGGATCTATCCTTCCAGTGAGCACTCAGGGCTGATTTCCTTCAGAATTTTAGCCAATGCTTGGACATAATTTTTCTGTCTCCCTCTCCCTGCTTTGATGCATTTATTTTGGTGATCCCTTTGCCAAAGAAGTTAGGGTCTTAATGCATCCATGTAAACCAGGGATAGTCAACCTTTTTATACCTACCGCCCACTAATGCATCTTCCTTGATGGTAAAATTTCCTTACCGCCCACCAGGGCTTGATGGAAGGAGGATTTATCTTGTGCCACAGAACCCTCTACCGCCCACCTAGAATCCTGAAACGTCCACTAGTGGGCTGTAGGAACCAGGTTGACAACCACTGGTGTAAACCACTCCTTGTGCTCCAATAGGTGAGCCTTGACGGGAATGTCCTTTGTCTCCCCTTTGCTTTCCGCAGATGTGTCCATCCTCGGGGAGGAGTGATTCAGAGTGTGTCTTCCCGGAAACACGTCTCAGGCCTGCAGTGCACCCGGCAATCTGAACCATGGACAGGTGTGGCCCCCCCGCAGAATTGGTCTTCGCCGCCCGAAGTGGTGGATCTCACGCTGGACGAGGACAGCAGGCGCAAATACCTACTGTAATGCAACTTCACTGTGTTTTCTAGTCACTTAGCCCTCTTCTTCCTTTTGTGGCACAGAAGTTTCTGGTTATCGCCTCGGTGTTCAAAGCCTCTGCTCCTGGCATTCTGGAATTCAGAGTCCTCCGGGAGGGTTTCCTCCTCTTCTGAACTCCACCTCCCCTCCCCCCCGACACCCTCCAATTAAAATTGCATCATCAAGAACTTTCCTTGAGATATTGACCCCTCTGTAGTCAAAGGGAGCTTTCTCTCTTACGGAAAACTTAGTGGCACTGTACTTCAATAACAACTTCCAGGTTTTTTTCCATTGTGTGTGATTAATTTAGAGCATTCGTTGACAGCAGCAGCAACACCTTCCAACCCACGCCCTTTAGAGAGCCGTACAATTGCTTTAATTCACCACTAAAACGGATGTCGCTGGTACATGTGGGGCTTTATTATTATTTTTCCCCTTGCATTTTTTTATTATTTAAAAATAAATAAATAACACCACTGGCCCAATTTGTTCATAGCTCTGAATGCCCCCATCATGATTGTAGTATAACTGTGGGAGCTTAGACGGGGGCATTCCTAACGCAAGTTGATTTGGTTGCAAAACCAGCAGGAATTGATCACAAAAGGCCTCTAGCACGCACTGAGCAGCTCTGTTTAAAACCCTAAAGATTGTTCTCAACATAATTTGTAGCTTGCACACTGCTCAGTGCTCAGTCTCCTTATAATAACGCATTTTATTTTTTATCTTTAGACTACTGTACTGTTACTGGTCATTTGGCCCAGATTGTTACAGCCTTTTTTTGTTTTGTTTTGTTATTGTTGTCGTTCACCCGAAGCAAACAAAAGCACAAGGAAGTGACACATCACAAAAGTACCTAATTCTGATCTCAGGTGTGGTTTTCATGTTAAGCTTTAAAGGTCTGGGTGCAGCCTAACCCGTATCTCTACGTGTCTGGAGGTATGTAAAAGCAGAACATGAGCACCAGAGCGGATCCTTCTGCCCTGGGCTGCATTTGTACAAAGGAATTTCGGTTTTTAACAAACCTTTAGCACACTATCCTTCCTGTCCTCCTCTTAGCAAGAGAAGAATTAGAGGAGGCTGCTGGGTCGCTAGGGACTCGCCTTCCAAGGGAAGCATTTTCTCAGCTGGGCGAATGTTTACAGAGTAGGCCCAGTTCAATCTCTTCTCAGGGTGACTGGCACCTACTCTGTTCGAAACAGAGCAAGAAATAACTCATAGAGAGGAAGCCTGCCGTAGCTTCTCTGAATATTACCACCCTACAGAGGAAAGCATGAAGCTCTGTATGCAAAGCATGTATGATCAAAAGTAGAACATATCCTCTTACATAGCCGTCGCCCCTGAGAATTACCCAGCACGGCTTTGCCTTCATTCATTTGATTGCTGCCGCAGAAAAAGCAGCGAAATCTGGAGCAGCAAGGGAAGCTTTGCCACATATATGGATCACTTCATGTGGATGAAAAAGAATGGGAGGGGATTGGAGTTTCCTTTTGTGTGTGTGTGCATCTTCAGAGATGAGGTGTTAATCTGTAAGTGTACCTTTGCTTTTCATACTAACATGAGAAATGACCCTTGATTTTACCTTCTTTTAAAAACTCGACTGAGCACTGCTGGGCTTCACCAACTCTTGGGGTTATGCCCCTTGGCTTTAGAACGGTTCCCTGGCCCAGATTCTGGCATTTGCTGCAAGCCGGGATTTCTCCTTTCCCGCATGCCTTCTGTTCTCTTGCAAGGGCTGATAGGACTTAGGCAGCAACATAATGGCAGCTGGACTCATTGGGCATATTAGATCTTCATGTTTGTCTAGTCACCTTTAGCTGTAGAGTCCATTGCACACCCAGACAAAGTTGTTTAGCTAGATTCCAGACCAGTGTTGGCTTCAATCATTAGTGCATCTGGGGCAGTTTCTGAATAATATGTGGGCAATGCCCTTTGTTCCTCAAGACTCCTTAAATGCCTTGACAGTTCGAAACGGCATTCCTGCAGTTGTTTCAGTTCTGTTATTGGTCGCTGTAAAATGATCTTTCCTTATGCAACGGCAGTAGCTGTTGGTGGACCAAACCTTTGCATATGGTAGGGTTACCACTCTGGGTTATCAAGGAGTAAGAATATTCTCTCTCTGGAAGGGTAGGACACGCCAAAGCTGAGAAGCAACTTCAGTTCATGCTGAACCTTATTAGAACAGAAGAGGAATGTCCTGACATTCAGACAGGTGGTATTGGATCGCCATGCTTCTTGTTGTCTATAAAAGCCCTAGATAACCAATGCATTCCCCAAGTGAGGGTGGGGGGCAGATCAGGCCCTTGGTCCCACTGAGTTTTGCTGAAAGCCAAGCCAAGAGACTGCACTTTGGGGGCAGTTCAGTCATCATTTACACTGGAGTAGATACAGCCTGTTGAATAGACCAGTGTTTCCCAACCTTGGGCCTCCAGCTGTTTTTGAACTACAATTCCCATCATCCCTGACCACTGGTCTTGCTAGCTAGGGATGATGGGAGTTGTAGTCCAAAAACAGCTGGAGGCCCAAGGTTGGGAAACACTGGAATAGACATTGGTTAAGTGGTTAATGACACACAGCCAGCTTTCAGTTTAAAATCTCCTTGTTGTGCAATCCCTGCATGTGTTGAACAACGTTTATGCTTCCCACAAAGTTCTTTATGCTCACTAGATCACGCTGCCTGTACTAAAAAGACCTTCCTAAGTCCCCATCTGATTGTCATTTGAAGGACAGCATGGGACTTGTTTGCCCTTCTTAGTTTGATTCAGTGGGCAAGACTTTTGGGAGAGGGTTGCCTTGGATAGTTCTGCAGATGTGGCAGGTCTTGAGATTGCTCTTGATGCCAGCTATGAGCAGTTTTGCTGATGATATAAAGTGGGAAGGATGTGGTCACTCTTAAAAGAACAACTTGATAACAGGTTTCTGCAGAGGGGATGAGTCGTATCTCCTGCTCTCCCCACACTCTATCAATGACCACAAGGTGGACTTGGACTCTGAGACTTGGATTTTATTGTTAGATGGAGGCAGTCAGGACTTGATTTGTTGAACGGATAATGCTTTGTTGTCCTGGCCACAGTTCCAATAGACACCACTAGGCTTGCCAGCTTTTGATCTGGAGACTGCACCTGTTGCTTCAACATCTGCGCGGTGGCGAGGCCTTATTTCAGACTGTAGGCGAAGGAATGGCATGTTTCAGGGCTCTGCCATCTTAGCAACATCTCTGCAAAATGGAAAACGAGGCTGTCTGAGAGAAGTCTAGGCTGCAGCTCCCTCTCTGAAGTAGTTGCCAGGGCTCAGGGAATTTTTTTTTTTTTTTTGGAAAAGTATTTTCATGGGCAGTTTCTTCCGCCTTCAGCCTGCAATGTTAACATGATTATGCTAACTTTGGGAACAGTGTCTCCTTCCCCCGAGCTAAAATTGCCAGATTGTGAAATCCGAGTCCTGCTTGCTATGGCAGGCAAAGCAGCGTGGACTGAAGATGTACAGCAGACCCAGGCAGCGGTTGCCAGAACAGCAGGGTGGTGTGGCATTACTCACTTGCCATCTCAACATGGAGGTTGCTGCTGGTAGGGGCGAGGGAGGTCAGCGCACTGCGGGAGCAGCAGCAGAGCCAATCTGACACTGTGTCCACGCCAACCTCCTCTCCTCTCCCTCTCAGCTATTGGTAGAATCCCCCATGTTGGATAGCCAGGTGGGCAACGCCACTCCACCAGCCGCTATTGTGCGCAGGACCCATTGGCCCTAAACAGTGTCTTCACCTACCACCCAAGGCTGTTAAAGCTATCAGTTGTGCCTGCAGATCTTTTGCCCCAAAGGCCACCCCTTCTTTTTCTCCTCACCCGCTGGTTCCATCGCTCTCAAACTACATGGCGAAAGGAACACCAGGCTCAAAGTCACCTGTGCACGAGAAAGCTGCTTGGGAATGGTTTTCTCGTGGCCCTGTCCCATGTGATTGGAGTGTGTGTGTGTGTGTGTGTGTGAATGGCACTGCCACGAGGCATTGGCCAGCTGCCTAGCTCTTCCCAGCTGGTTGTGGCATGCTGGCAGTCAGGTGAGAAACACCAGTCGCCCAGCATGTCCATTTCCAGTTTTCACGCATGCCTGTGACGACTGCATGGATTGCATCATGGGGAAGTAATTCAGATGGAGGTGCGTTTGAAAAGCACCGGAGCAAGCTAACCAGGCAGCCATTGGCCGAGAACGGCTGCTTCGTTACTACTGTTAATGAAGTTGCCTTTGGAAACATGAAAATTGGCTCTCTTTAGAAAATCTATGAGCCATGCTGGTCTACTAAGCTGGTAAGCCCAGTATCCTCCCTTTTACGCTGGCCAGTACCAGAAGCATCTAGGAGTCCTTCCTTTTTTTAAAAAAGAAAGAAGCAGAAGGGGAAAACAAAAACTTTGTATATGCTGTGACTTCCATGTACATATAAAAAATATGACTGCATTCTAACCAAACTTCCTCCAATTGTGCACTGTGTTTGTTTTTAAAGGAATCATGAACTCCAAGCTTGATAACCAGTTCATGTCTCTCTCTTTTAATTTAAAAAACAAAACAAAAAACACTACGTTTCTTTTGCTGACTTGGATAATTTTTTCTTAAAGCTATGTTCTTTTAAAAAAGAAAGAGAAAAGAAAGAAAAAATTCAAACCGCAATCACTGGATAGTTAATACATTACTTCTTTGTCTTCTTTTTCCTTTCCCCCCTTTTCTTCTTCTTCATCTTTGTCTGAGAGAGCAAAAGGTGGCTGGGACTGATTTTCTCTTTTCTCATTGGATAAGTGAAATTGTAGCCATCGTATGGCTAAGAACAAATGCACTTGATCGTCCTTGCACAGGCCTGTGAAACATGGACCCATCCTGGCTTCCCAGGCACGCCTTGCAGACCAGCAGGATCTTTGATTAAAAAATGTGGCGTTTGTGCCACAAAAATACAGATTCTACCCCAGAAATTGGCAGGCTGCAACTTGGGGCTCTTTGTTTTCCTTACAGGCCTGGTTTTAGCAGCTTCTCTTCTTGCTGGAGCTCAAGCTTGGAATCTTCCAGTGGAGACAAAAATAAAATAAAATAAAATGCTTAGAATTTATTGTTTTCAGTTGTGTAGCTCTTGAATTAAAAAAAGACAAAAAAACCCACACAAAAATGTTCTTTTTAACACTCATTCTCGTTTCCATCTAGTATTTAATGGTCTTTGGAGAAGAAAAAATAATAATAATAATAAAACAGAGTGTTATAAAATATATATATTTTTTGGTGCAAGATGAGACTTTCTGGTTTTTTTGGAAACAAGTCTGTAGCATAAAGTTTAAACTATTTTAAGACAAAATAAAATAGAGTGGATTATTTAAACAAGATCTTACTTTGTAGTGTGTGGGGCTTTGGGGGAGGGGTGGGAAATTTTGGGAGATGGCGTACATGGACCTCACCACTGCTTTTCTGTTTTCAAGTTATAATAATAATAATGATGATGATGATGATCCTTATAATTTATTATCACTGCATCAAGCTTCCCTTGTCTCCAACGTCCTAGTCCCCACACTCCAGCCACTACACCATGACAGCTCTCTGAAGAAGGTTTTAGATTGTATTTTCATTGTAATGGATATTGTTTTTGTGTAGTGCGTGGCATACACCTCTTTCGCAACGTAAAGTGGTTTGGAAATGCTTTTAAATGAATAAAACAATATGAGCCAGCAGGTCGCTTCCCCTCCAGATAAGCTGGCCGCTTATTGCAAGAGGAGTCATAAACGCCTTCCTCAAGGGGAAACTGGACAGCCTGGATGTGGTTTAAAAAGGCAAGTATGTTTATTACTGCAGTCCATGGGCTGACCTGAGCCATTTGCAGCCTGAAACTCCCCACCCTCTTCCTCAGTTGCATGGAATGGAAGCCGGCTGAACTCCCCAGTTGACCAACTTAAGTACTGGTGATGGGAAAGTAAGAGGCTGCCTTATATTGAGTCAGACCAGTGCTCCATCTAGCTCACCATTGCCTATTATTATTATTATTATTATTATTATTATTATTATTATTATTAAAATTTGTTTACCGCCATTCATTTGTAGATCTCAGGGCAGTTCAGAACATGAAAATAACAACAACAATAACGATGATAAATTTTATTTATATTCCGCCCTCCCCAGCTAAGACCAACAACAACAACAATGATAAATTTTATTTATACTCCGCCCTCCCCAGCCAAGACAGGGCTCAGGGCGGCTAACACCAAATATAAAAACTATTGATTAGAATACAGCTTAAAAAACAAAATTAAAATACAGCATTAAAATGCAGCCTCATTTCAGTGGAACTCTAATCAAAAACTTTTTTGGGGATAAAACCGTCAAGTCTTCACCAAGGCCAACTATCCAGACTGGTCCTACATGGGCTAGAAAAAAGCCAGGGAAGTCCCCAAATAGGAGTTCCATCACAGAAGGAGAAAGGAAAAAAGAAAGAGGGGGAGGGAATCAAATTGATTCCAAGCCAAAGGCCAGGCGGAACAACTCTGTCTTACAGGCCCTGCGGAAAGAAAATAGAAGATAAGAAGACACAAAATACATAATAAAAGTAAGAGCAAAAGCAATCCAAGAATCCCACAGCACATTTAAAAGAGTATCAGACAGAATCAGAATGGTTGAGTTGGAAGGGACATCGAGGGTCATCTAGTCCAACCCCCTGCAATGCAGGAATCTCAGCTCAAACATCCATGACAGATGGCCAACCAGCCTCTGCTTAAAAACCTCCAAGGGAGGAGAGCCCACAGGGAGGGAGACCGTTCCACTGTCAAACAGCTCTTACTGTCAGAAAGTTCTTCCTGATGTTTAATGTTCATCAGCCAAAGGCCAAACATCAGTGATGGCCAAACTTGGCCCTCCAGCTGTTTTGGGGCTACAATTCCCATCATCCCTGACCACTTAGCTAGGGATGATGGGAGTTGTAGTCCCAAAACAGCTGGAGGGCCAAGTTTGGCCATCACTGGCCTAGAGAGGAACGTTTTCGCTTGGCATCTAAATTGTATAATGAAGGCGCCAGGCAAGCTTCCCTGGGCAAAGCTTTCTATGAATGGGGAGCCACCACGGGAAAGAGTTGCTTGTGTCGCTACCCTCCGGACCTCTCATGGAGGAGGCACACGAAGAAGGTTCTCAGATGATGATCGCAGGGTCAAGGTAGGTTCGCCTGGAGAGAGGCGGTCCTTGAGGTATTGTGGTTCTGAGCCATTAAGGCTTTCTATGCACTGTCAATGGATCTGTCCAGGAATTATCTCCCAGACCTACCTGGAGATGCTGAGGATTGAATCTAGGAGCTTCTGCAGGCAAACTACTTGCCACGGGACACAGGTGGTGCTGTGGTCTAAACCACAGAGCCTAGGACTTGCCGATCAGAAGGTCGGCGGTTCGAATCCCCGCGACGGGGTGAGCTCCCGTTGCTCGGTCCCTGCTCCTGCCAACCTAGCAGTTCGAAAGCACATCCAAGTGCAAGTAGATAAATAGGTACCGCTCCAGCAGGAAGGTAAATGCCATTTCCATGCGCTGCTCTGGTTCGCCAGAAGCGGCTTAGTCATGCTGGCCACATGACCCGGAAGCTGTACGCCGGCTCCCTCGGCCAATAAAGCGAGATGAGCACCGCAACCCCAGAGTTGGTCACGACTGGACCTAATGGTCAGGGGTCCCTTTACCTGCCACTGCACATAGGTGCAACAGAGGAGCTACAGACACAACTCTGTCCCGCCACAGGAAGAAATGGAAGATTGGGGGGGGGGCTGCCATGGCTGCACACCTGTGAATCCTAGCATCCTCTACCTGAGAACTGGGCCCAAATAATCTTGAGCTCAGTTTCCATCTTTGTATTAAAATCGGTGCATTTCCAACACGTCCAAGGCTCACCAACGTCAGCACGATGCTCCAAATAGGACTGTTCAGGTAAACTTGCATCGCCCATTCATTTGCTTTTGCTGTGTGGTCCAGCAGGTGCCCTGAGACTAGCCAGCCCTTCCCAGAGGTCACCTGAGCTATCTTGCTCTTAATTTTTTTCCAAAAACCTGTTTGCAAATAGCTCAACAGGTGCAATGCTCAGCTTCTCAGGTGACTCTCTCAGCCTCCCAGCTGTTAAGACACCTTGTGGAAAGAAGAGAGTGGTCTTTTGTTTCTGTAACCTAATGGGAGTTTCCCTCATGCCAAACCATGTCTGGTTTGTGTTTCTTTTTTAAGAGTGACTTTGCCTTTGCCCCCATAGCGACACATGGCCACTGGGTCTGGTTATCTGAAGTCTGTCCCTTTAAGTGGACACAGACAGACAGAAGGAAGGAACCGTCTTTTTAAGGGATTATCCCTCTCTCCAAATTGGATTTAAGAGGTCACTGGGAGTCTCTGGAAGTGGAAACAATTCTGGGGCTCTCTCATTTTCTCTCTTCTAACAATAAACTCCCCACCACCACCACCTCTAGACTAAGCCCAGAGCCAAGGTACAACAATGACAAATTCCGGGTCAGTTTCAAGCCACACCCTGAATTTTGCAACCTGCATAGATTATACAGATTGAGCACCTTTGCATGGTTCCTTTTATTTTGCCCATTCTAGTTTGGCTAACATGGGGATTGGCAGCAAGCTAGATCAGGCACTGATATACCGTAGCTCTCTGATCATTGGAAATTTTATTCAACAACTCCTCTGCCCTCTGAGATTCACACATTTTCAGGCGATAGTGAGGTCTAGAAACTTGCTTTTCAAATGCAGTTGTACCTTGGAAGTAGAACGGAACCTGTTCTGGAGGCCGAACTGCCGAACTTCTGATCGGCAAGTCCTAGGCTCTGTGGTTTAACCCACAGCGCGTCCCTGTAATATTGATTTGTACGCTGTTGGGTTTTTGTCATTGTCTTGTTGGGCTGTGTATGTGATAAAGGGGAGCCATACCGAGGTGAAGATGTGCAGCCAGAAGCATCATAACCAGACACTGGAGAGACCTGTCAGGAGTAAGCATGGACCAGTGGTACCAAATAGGATGGGAAACAGCCCTACTAGAAAAATTAACCAATAAACTGAAACTGACATGGGGACAAATAGGAGCAAAGCTTGGTTGATGCTTGTTCTTTGTGGCATACGAAGCCAACCTTGTGCCGTCACGCCCAGGCAACTGATGGCTGTAGCTGCTAGGCAGATGGCCAGCTGGCCCACATCAGCCCTCGAGGCAGCCTTCCCTCCCAGCCTGAGGGTGTCACTGGGTTTGGCTTCTTGAATTCCTCTGCTTGCGAAGTCTTGCTCCGCTTTGTATTCACAGCAGAGGGGCAACGGCATCCCTTGCAAAATCTAAACTCACTAGGTGGCGCCAATGTTAGCTGCAAAGCTTGAAATGCCATCTCAAGCTGAAATATCCAGCACAGGAAAAATGTGATTTGGAAACCACTGTGGCTCTCTAAGAAGGTGAGTAGTTTCCGCTGTCCTTCTGTCCTCACTGCTCAAACAGGTGCAGCAGGTTTTTGAGGAGCCCTTTTGACCAAAAGTGAGAGTGGGACAGAAAAGCAAAGGTGCAAACCGATAAGAATGCACACATGTATCTGAGCAGCTCCAGCTCTCTGATACCAGCCAAAATCTATCCCAGCCTCTCGCCTTCATCCTTTTTTACTTATGCAAAGCTTAGGTTAGACTGTGTCTGGTCTTTATTGAGCATTCTGAGTTCTGCAGGGCGATTATATAGCAAGGAGCATTCATCCTGAATTTGTGCTTATTTGCATCTGGCACGTGTATACACGCGTTTCTGTTTATCATTCATTTACCCCACACTTCTCAGTTCATTTCCCTATCGTGCTCCTAAACACAAAAAGCTGTGGTTTTATTTTTTTAAGTGGATCTGCTGCACGAGGTCTTTTAATTCACATTATTTTTGCAAACCTCAATTTCTTGTCCGTGCTCAAATCTTTCCTGCAAAAGACAGGTAGCTGAGAGGTGACCCAAATATTACAGAGGTCCAGTGACCTCTAAGAACATGAGAAGATAAGAAGAAGCTGCTGCCCACTGAATTCAGCATCCTGCTCCCCTAATAACCTTTTAAAAAACCACACACAAAAACCACACCACATTATTTGCTCTGGTCCACGGGGTCACGAAGAGTCGGACACGACTAAATGACTAAACAACAACAAAACAAATAACCCAGAGATGCATTTTAAATAAAAGGACACATTCTGTTGTTGTTTAGTCGTGCCCAACTCTTCGTGACCCCATAGACCAAAGCATGCCAGGCACTCCTGTCTTCCACTGCCTCCCACAGTTTGGTCAAACTCAGGCTGGTAGCTTCGAGAACACTGTCCAACCATCTCGTCCTCTGTTGTCCCCTTCTCCTTGTGCCCTCCATCTTTCCCAACATCAGGGGCTTTTCCAGGGAGTCTTCTCTTCTCATGAGGTGGCCAAAGTATTAGAACCTCAGCTTCAGGATCTGTACTTCCAGTGAGCACTCAGGGCTGATTTCCTTCAGAATGGATAGGTTTGATCTTCTTGCAGTCCATGGGACTCTCAAGAGTCTCCTCTAGCACCATAATTCAAAAGCATCAATTCTTCGGCGATCAGCCTTCTTTATGGTCCAACTCTCACTTCCATACATCACTACTGGGAAAACCATGGCTTTAACTATACAGAACTTTGTCAGCAAGGTGATGTCTCTGCTTTTTAAGATGCTGTCTAGGTTTGTTATTGCTTTTCTCCCAAGAAGCAGGTGTCTTTTAATTTCGTGACTGCTGTCACCATCTGCAGTGATCATGGAGCCCATGAAAGTAAAATCTCTCACTGCCTCCATTTCTTCCCCTTCTATTTGCCAGGAGGTGATGGGACTCACGTTGATTCCTGGACCGTCCATGGGCCGGACTGAGAAGGCGATTGGGCCGCATCTGGCCCCTGGGCCTTAGTTTGCCTACCCATGACCTACACAGTCACTTACAGACTCACTGTTAAGACAGTGTTTATGGAAGACAATCTTCCATAATCGGCTACAAGTGATTGCTAAAGAAGAAAGAAGAGCAAGGGCAAGTCTATATGAGCCCTGAGTGAGGACGTCTGCGATCTAAAACAAATCCTATATAAATGGGGGAAGACCCAGACATCCTGTCTTTGACCAGACTAGTCTTAAGCTGTCTTTCAGAAGCAGAATATCATTCAGTAGGCAGGCAACTCTTTAGGGTGTGCAAAATGGTTTATGGGCTTCATGGTGAGTCTAGCCAGCCTGCAGTTCTGCCTCCGCCCTTTGTATCTGATCCTAGGGAGGCTGTTAGGATCAAAACAGGCAATGCAATTGTAAGTCCAGTCACAAAAGGATGAGAGGAAACATAAAATGAATTTCCAGCCCTAAAGCCGGCTTTAGATCTGGCGAGCCTTTTGAAGACTTGGGGATGGAGAGGGAGGAGGAGGCAGGCAGCTGATGCTGAGGACTTTTTAATGCTTCCCTCACCCAAGGTGTGATCTTCTGCTCAGCGGTGGTCAATTCTGCAGATCGTACTGAAATCAGGGGAAGGTCCCAGTCAAATTTAATCATGCAGCCCGGTTTCAAATTCAGATGATAAAAACTGTGGCTTTTAAAAATGGCAAGTGCTTATATGTTGAATGACATTTCTTAGGGGAAGAAATCTAAACTAAGTCTTTCAATTATTATCAAATGCCTTTATTCAGATTTCAGCCTTTTGCTTTGATTTCAATAATTTAAGACTGCAGGAATGGATAGATAGATAGATAGATAGATAGATAGATAGATAGATAGATGATAGATAGATAGATGATAGATTGATAGATGATAGATAGATGATGCATAGATAGATGATAGATAGATGATAGATGATAGATAGATAGATGATAGATAGATAGATAGATGATAGATAGATAGATGATAGATTGATAGATGATAGATAGATGATGCATAGATAGATGATGATAGATGATAGATAGATAGATAGATAGATAGATGATAGATGATAGATGATAGATAGATGATAGATAGATGATAGATAGATAGATGATAGATAGATAGATAGATAGATAGATGATAGATAGATAGATGATAGATAGATAGATGATAGATGATAGATGATAGATTAGATAGATAGATAGATAGATAGATAGATAGATAGATGATAGATAGATGATAGATAGATAGATGATAGATAGATGATAGATAGATAGATAGATGATAGATAGATAGACAGATAGATAGATAGATAGATGATAGATAGATGATAGATAGATAGATAGATAGATAGATAGATAGATAGATAGATGATAGATAGATGATAGATGGATAGATAGATAGATAGATAGATAGATGATAGATGATAGATGTATAGACTCTCCTGAGTGAGTGCTTGAGGGCCCTGCTCCTTCCTGCCACTTACCATCTGGCCTGGGGCGGGGCCTGAAGCCTCATAAGGACTGCGTGCGGCTTGCGGCCTGCTGCCCAGGAAGACTCCCTGAGTGAGTGCTTGAGGGCCCTGCTCCTTCCTGCCACTTACCATCTGGCCTGGGGCGGGGCCTGGGGCCTCATAAGGACTGCGTGCGGCTTGCGGCATGCTGCCCAGGAAGACTCCCTGAGTGAGTGCTTGAGGGCCCTGCTCTTGCCACTTACCATCTGGCCTGGGGCGGGGCCTGGGGCCTCATAAGGACTGCGTGCGGCTTGCGGCCTGCTGCCCAGGAGGACTCTCCTGAGTGAGTGCTTGAGGGCCCTGCTCCTTCCTGCCACTTACCATCTGGCCTGGGGCGGGGCCTGGGGCCTCATAAGGACTGCGTGCGGCTTGCGGCCTGCTGCCCAGGAAGACTCCCTGAGTGAGTGCTTGAGGGCCCTGCTCTTGCCACTTACCATCTGGCCTGGGGCGGGGCCTGAAGCCTCATAAGGACTGCGTGCTGCTTGCGGCCTGCTGCACAGGAAGACTCCCTGAGTGAGTGCTTGAGGGCCCTGCTCTTGCCACTTACCATCTGGCCTGGGGCGGGGCCTGGGGCCTCATAAGGACTGCGTGCGGCTTGCGGCCTGCTGCCCAGGAAGACTCCCTGAGTGAGTGCTTGAGGGCCCTGCTCCTTCCTGCCACTTACCATCTGGCCCAGGGCGGGGCCTGACAGGCCTCACCAGGACAGTTGTTACTGCTGGAGAGGCACAGAGTGTTTTTAAAATGTGTTTTTTTTGTTTGTTTTTTAATTCTTTGGATTTTTGTATGTGCGGGGTGGGGGTGGGATGGATGTTGGTTGGGCTTGGGGAATTTTTTATTTTTTTTTATTTTGATGTTTTTGTAATTTTTACATTTTTCGTTTGTATTGTTTTATTGGTTTTGGTTGTTTGTTTAAGGTGTTATTTTGTTTTTAGGGGGAGGGTTCAGGGCTGCCGGGGAGTGGGCCCCAGCCCATAAAATGGCTGGGGCATGTTCCACAGGGCGGGATGCACTGGGACAACCGATCTCAGTGATCACGGGTAGGAGGAGGAGTTACGCTAAGACCAGACCATGTCATTACAGAGGAGGCAGGTTTAGTCGTTGTCTGAGGACTATCCCTGCCTCCGGGTCTGGTCCTGACCGGATGGATACTAGAATCAGCAAGGGATACCCACATGACCTGAAGGTGCTGCTGTGCAATGCCAGGTCAATGATTCATAAGACCACTGCCATCCATGACTTGATCATGGATGGAGGATTTGACCTGGCATGTATAACAGAGACCTGGTTGGATGAAGCAGATGGGCCTGTCCTTGCCGCTGCTTGTCCACCAGGTTTCTCTTACGCACAGCAACCCAGGTCATGTGGGCGGGGAGGGGGGGTTGCAGTGATTTTTAGGAAGTCATTAGTTTGCACCAGGCGTCCTGTTGGGAAGACCCAGTTTTCTGAGTGCATGTTCTGGAAGTTGGGCAATAGGGGCAGTACAGGATTCCTTTTGGTGTACCGACCTCCCCGCTGCACCAAGGATTCCCTGCCCGAGCTGCTTCAGGTCGTGGTGGATGTTCTCCTGGAGACACCTAGCTTGGTCGTCCTAGGGGATTTTAACATCCATGCCGACACGACCTTACAAGGGGCCGCTCGGGACTTCGTGGAAAGCATGGCCTCCATGGGGCTGTCCCTGAATAAGTCTGGCCCAACCCATAGCCGTGGACATGCCTTGGACCTGGTGTTTACCTCTATGGATGTCGGTGATCTGACACTAAGTAAAAGCGAAATGAAAGAAGTGCCATGGTCAGATCACTTCCTGGTGCAACTGGACTTCTCTGCGACCCATCCCCTCTGCAGGGAGGTGGGACCAATTTGGATGGTCCGCCCCCGCCACTTAATGGATCCAAATGGTTTCCAGAGAGTGGTAGGGGATGCTTTATCCCATGTTGATGGCCTTTCAGCTGATTCCCTGGTGGCCCGCTGGAATGTGGAGTTAACCAGGGCTATTGACTGTTTGGCTCCGAAGCGCCCTCTCCGATTGCATGGAGCCCGGACAGCCCCGTGGTTTTCCACGGATCTGAGGGCAATGAAACAATCGTTGAGACGGCTAGAGCGCCGGTGGCGGAGAACTCATTCCGAATCTGACCGGACACAGGTTAGAGCTCAACGTCGAGCCTACCAAGTGGCGATAGCGACGGCGAAGAAAAATTTCTTCACCGCCTCTATTGCATCTGCAGAAAACAGCAGCAGGAGACTTTTTCAGGTGGTTCACAATTTAGCGGAACCACCTGCAACATCGGGGCCCAGTACGGGCCACATGTTCTCCTGCAATGATTTTGCAAAGTTTTTTGCAGATAAAATCGCTCAGATTCGGGAAGAAGTAGACTCCACCGTGGGAGCAGGGCCGGGGCGGGAGAGTGCTAGAGTTCTGTCTAGTCAAGTTGAGTGGGATCAATTCCAATCTGTTACCTCCGAGGATGTGGACAGGCTGCTTGGACGAGTGAAACCAACCACCTGTCTCCTGGATCCTTGCCCATCCTGGCTTATAAAAGCTAGCCGGGAAGGACTGGGCAATGGGCTTCGTGGGGTGGTGAATGCTTCCCTCCGTGAGGGAGCCTTCCCAGACCCGCTGAAAGAGGCGGTTATTAAACCGCTTCTTAAAAAACCATCTTTAGATGCGGCCACGATGGCCAACTATCGCCCAGTCTCAAATCTGCCATTCCTGGGCAAGGTGATTGAGCGAGCGGTTGCCGAACAACTCCAGGCACGCCTGGAAGAAGCGGACCATTTGGATCCCTTCCAGTCGGGATTCAGGCCTCATCATGGGACTGAAACTGCCTTGGTCGCACTGGTTGATGATCTCCGGCGGGCTAGGGACAAAGGTGAGAGCTGTTTCCTAGTTCTGCTGGATCTCTCAGCGGCGTTTGATACCATCGACCATAGCATCCTTCTGGACCGTCTTGAGGGGCTGGGAGCTGGGGGCACTGTTATACAGTGGTTCCGCTCCTTCCTCCTGGGCCGTGTTCAGAAAGTGGTGGTGGGGGATGAGTGTTCAGACCCCTGGGCTCTCACTTGTGGGGTGCCTCAGGGTTCTGTCCTCTCCCCCATGCTTTTCAACATTTACATGCAGCCGCTGGGAGAGATCATCAGGAGGTTTGGGCTGGGTGTTCATCAGTATGCGGATGATACCCAGCTCTACCTCTCTTTTAAATCAGAACCAGTGAAGGCGGTGAAGGTCCTGTGTGAGTGTCTGGAGGCGGTTGGAGGATGGACGGCGGCTAACAGATTGAGGTTGAATCCTGACAAGACAGAAGTACTGTTTTTGGGGGACAGGAGGCGGGCAGGTGTGGAGGATTCCCTGGTCCTGAATGGGGTAATTGTGCCCCTGAAGGACCAGGTGCGCAGCCTGGGAGTCATTTTGGACTCACAGCTGTCCATGGAGGCACAGGTCAAATCCGTGTCCAGGGCAGCTGTTTACCAGCTCCATCTGGTACGTAGGCTGAGACCCTATCTGCCTGCGGACTGTCTCGCCAGAGTGGTACATGCTCTGGTTATCTCCCGCTTGGACTACTGCAATGCACTCTACGTGGGGCTACCTTTGAAGGTGACTCGGAAACTACAACTAATCCAGAATGCGGCAGCTAGACTGGTGACTGGGAGCGGCCGCCGAGACCATATAACACCGGTCTTGAAAGACTTGCATTGGCTCCCAGTACGTTTCCGAGCACAATTCAAAGTGTTGGTGCTGACCTTTAAAGCCCTAAACGGCCTCGGTCCAGTATACCTGAAGGAGCGTCTCCACCCCCATCATTCTGCCCGGACGCTGAGGTCCAGCGCCAAGGGCCTTCTGGCGGTTCCCTCATTGCGAGAAGCAAAGCTACAGGGAACCAGGCAGAGGGCCTTCTCGGTAGTGGCGCCCACCCTGTGGAACGCCCTTCCAGCAGATGTCAAAGTGATAAATAACTACCTGACATTCAAGAGACATCTTAAGGCAGCCCTGTTCAGGGAAGTTTTTAACATGTGATATTTCATTGTATTTTTGGTTTTTATGGAAGCCGCCCAGAGTGGCTGGGGAGGCCCAGCCAGATGGGCGGGGTATAAATAATAAATTATTATTATTATTATTATTATTAGATGATAGATAGATAGATATACAGATGATAGACAGATGATAGATAGATAGATGATAGATAGATAGATAGATAGATAGATAGATAGATAGATGATAGATAGATATAGATAGATGGATAGATGATAGATAGATATAGATAGATAGATGATAGATAGATTAGATAGATAGATGATAGATAGATAGATATAGATAGATAGATAGATGATAGATAGATAGATAGATAGATAGATAGATAGATAGATAGATAGAGATAGATTATATAAAACAAAAAAAATTGCATTTATGTTCTACTTTTTCTACAAGGTGTTCAAAGTGGTGTGTGCAGTGAGCTTCATGGCTTGGGGACAGATTTGAACCCAGGCCCTTTCCCTACACTCTAAACTGATCCTGCACACCAACTTACTTTGGTAGTTAAGGCAGGTGTGTTTAAGCTCTTTATTCAAACCAATGGTAATGAAAATGGTTTATCTTTGTCTGGATCATGCTCCATTTATCTCCCTGCCACTCTTAAGCAAACTGATGAAAACTGAACAGGTAACTGTATTTATTTCATGCATTTTAAAACATTTATAGGCTGCCTTGATGAGGCAGTCATGTTAAGAAGTCGGAACTTTTGAGCAGTCAGATTTTCAGCAAGAGCCATTCCATTCCCTCTCTTCATTTATTTCTTTTTTTGGCGACGAATCCCAATGCGGTATATCAACAAACCAACGTTTTGGCTACGAAAATCTGGGCTCTGCGTTCCGCTGGGCTTTCGTATAAGTTCCGTCTTGTTGATTTAATTTCCGGGAGCGGGTCTGAGAAAGCAGCCATTTATTAGCAGCAATTTGTCCTGGCCTGGCTCAGGCGAGGCTGAATAGTTCTCCCTCCGAAGACAGCTGCAAGCTCAGGAACATACCCCAGGGTCTAAGGAACATAAAGAAATTTGATTCCAAGTCACGAGAAATCTATTGGAAATCTGTTCCAGCAGTGTCTCCACTTTCAGATGCAGAAAGGGCCCCTCTGTGGACATTTTTACTTTGCCTTTTGTGTTCCTTTGGAGAGGCTTTTCAGTCCCCCCCCCCTCTCTCTCTCTCACACACACACACACACACAGCTGCCTTTCTCCCTGTGCGCCTTGCCTTCTGGCTGAAGCAAAGTGTTTTCTTTGATTTTTTAAAATTTATTTACATATTTATCCCACGCTTTAAAACTTTAGTGCAGTCATGTATCTTGTTATGTTTCAGCAAATAAATCACACAAATAACGTGATGGGGGAAAAAAATATGCACATAATTGGAGCCACGGGGTCGCAGGCTTGTTTATTGATCTATAATGCAGAAAAAAAGACACATTCAACTGACATTTACTCAGAGTAAACCCTTAAGTTTCTTTGAGTAAACCCAAGTTGTCGGTCATTAACTGCAATGGGTCTGCCCCGAGTAAAAGTTAATTGCATGCAACACTTAGAGGTGAAGAGTGTCTTGAAAGTTTGTGTTCCAAAAATTAATGAATAAGACACTTTTTCTAAGAAATTATTCTTCTGTGTGTTTTGCTGAGTTCTTGAACAATTAGTTCTGCAAGCAAACCAAAAACAACAAAAGGAGTGTTCTGTTTAAAAACTTAAACTTAACACATCTAAATATTCATTCTCAGGCTGATTAATTTTTTCCTTTAAAAAGAATGATATTATATGTGTGCCAAATATCAGTTCAGCCTGCTCTTTAATACTTAGTAAGGTCTGGAAGTTATTATTTCAGGAATGAGGGCTAGGCACTTTGTGTAAGCTCAGAGGCAATTAATTCCCTATCATTACTTCTTCCAGTCTTTGGGGGGAAAATATTACTGCCTGTTAGCATTTATTTAGAGCTTTGGGTTATTCAACATACATAGCACATATTTTCCAAGGAATCTTTACAACAACCCTGAAGGGTATGCCAGCTTGAAGAAAATTCTCAGAGAAGAATCAAGAGGGGAGGGCAATTATCAAAAAGGCCTGGGAAAAGACATATAAAGATTTGAAGAAAATGTGGGAAATGATTGTTGTTAAAAAGAAATTGAAGTTCTGATATTGAGATGTATAGGACTTGATGGATTGTTTCAGCAAAAGACTTTGTTCTGATACGCGAGACTGGATGCCAAGCCAAGTTCAACTAGCCCCTATGGAAGGAAGAAGACCCGACCAAAGAGGATAGGAAGAAAAAGAAGAAGATTGGCAAAATAAATTACTGAACTGTTCAGGACAAATTATTATAAAAAAGGGCATCTGTTTAATGCATATTTTTTAAGATTTGAGTATAGATTTTAACATTAGTATAACTTTTAAAAGTCACTTGTAATAAGATGAAGAAGGTTTTAAAATGGAATTATTAAGTATATAAGATTTTATGGACGTGCATGAACAAGTATATTATAATGGAACCAGGAGGGGGAGTGGAGGGAAGTCAACCAAAAATTATGGTTTAATTTGGTTATGATTTTTTCTTCTCTGCCCTCCCCATTTTGTTATTTTTGGAAAATCAAAAAAATGTTATCAAGAAAAGAAGAAGAAAATTCTCAGAAGGAAACGTGTCTCCTTCTCTCAAAATACCAGAAAGGAAATCCATTGAAATAAACCTCGTAATGTTTAACATAAATACTTTTATTGGAATAACAATAACAATAAGAAATACAATGTACAATGTAATCAAAGTAACCAATGGTAGTGGCAAATGCTATATAGACAGACAACAAGAATTGTATATATAGACGGGCTTATTTATTTACAGACAATTTATGGACAAATGGGTAAGCAGAAGAAGAATATATAGAATGGATAAAGACAATGCGAAAAATTCAGAAGCGACATAAAGAAGTCAGAAGAAGGAAGGAGGGAAGTCAGCTCGTAGGAGCAAACTATAAATGTAAAATGTAATATAATATGCATTTGAAGTATGAAGTTTGGAAAACCAATAAAGATTATAATAATAATAATAAAAGAAAGGTAATCCAACAAAGCTGAATGATGGGGGAGAATTCAGGACAGACAACATGAAATACTTCTGCACACTGCGTAGTTAATTTGTGGAACTCCCTGCACACCAACACACCAACTTAGATGGCTTTTAAAAAGGAATTAGACAAATTTCGCAGCCAGCCGGTTGGTGCTTCCAAGCTGAACACCTCAACCACCTCACCAAGTCAGATGGAAAAGAGAGATAGAGTTTGACCCTGCTCAAACCATTACCCAGCACTGGTTCTCTAAGCCTGAAATTTGCGATTCTATAACCAAATAAAACAAAGTCTGAGTGAAGCTCAGCTATCTTGCAGGAAGGGAGGTGTCAGTGGTTGAAATACAGTGAACACTGCCTACTTGCACCCCATGCAATTTGCTGGTTAGGCAAAGCATTGAAACAAGTAAACAGCTTGTCTCGGCTTTGTTCACTATGACTTCAAAACAGAAGCGGAGCGAGGTGGAATTTTGTACTCCGCAAACCATGCAGTTATACAAGGAATTTCCAGCACTTATTATTAATACACGGCCATTTTTGAAGTGGAACGGAGAAGGCATTTGAAACGCAACTGAGCAAGCCTTCCAGAGAGAAAGTAAAGGAGGGTGCAGAGACCCATTTCTAATTAAAATTGTTATGGGATTCCAAGGAGGCGAAAATTTAATTACATACACTGGAAGCGGTCCAGGCATTCGTACTTAAATGCCTCTAACCTTGTGAAAAGCTACGTGGAATTTTTAATCGTCAATATTAAGCATCCGGGCACAGCATCCCAAGAGAGACAGGTGAAGTTTCTGATTTGCTATCAAGGTGATGCCTGTACTTGGGACGAGAACAAGTTTAATGGTGGAGGCGAGTGGGGAAGGAGGAAAGCCATCATTTTTTTTGCAATTTCAGGCATTGCAAACATGGCAAAAACGTATGAATGTAAAGAGATAATAATCCACTGGGACTTTTTCGTTTAGAGAAGAAGCGAGGAAGAGTCAACATGATTGAAGTTTATAAAGTTATGCTGGAGAAGTTTAGAAAGTTATTCTAGAGAAAGTTGTGATGGAAAAAGTGGCTAGAGGGGAAAATATCCTCCCTCTCTCGTAACATTGGACCAACCAATGAAGCTAAATGTTGGAAGATTCAAGACAGAGAAAAGAAAGTATTTCTTCTTTTACTTTATCTATTGATGCTTATTCAGAGATATACAAAAATACATACTCATTACAAAGTATTTTTAAAAAAATAATATAGTAAGATAAAAACAGCTACTTAGTCTAGAAGAGAATGAAGTCAAACGAAAAGACAAGAGAGACGTAAAGAAAGAGAAAGTGAGAAAAAAAGAGAAAGGAAAAACTAAACAAAGTTGGAAAAGAATAAAAGAACTTCTGGCTCTATATTCTGCAGCTACATAAGAAATACCCATTCCTTAAAATCCAACCATTCTATCTTCTATTAACCAGGTTTTTTAAAATCTTCAAATCCCAATATTACAAGCTCATTTTCTTGTAAAAGTCCACGAGAAATTTCCAATCCTTAACAAATGTCAGTAATGATTTTCCTCTAACTAAACATGTTAACTTTGCCATCTCAGCCAGATCCAGTAATTTTATCAGCCATTCTTCTATGGTGGGTAGGGCTGTATATTTCCATTTTGGGGCATATAGCAGTCTTGCGGCTGTAATCATATATTGGAATAATATTTGATAGTCTTTTTTCTAATTGTATCTTCATTAGCTTTAAAAGAAAAAGTTCTGACTTCAGTTGAGTGTGTGTGTGTGTGTGTGTGTGTGTGTGTGTTTTACAATTTAAAACACTCATTTTACATCCTTAAGATATCAATGACTTCCCTTCTTCTCTTTCCATGGTTCATTTTACGTATCATAAACCCCTGCATATTTTGCAGAAACTATACCAATCTGTATTCCATTATTGCATCCATCAAAACTGTTGAATTTATCTTAAGGCTGCCAGTGTTTTCAGCTGTACACAATTATTTCCCATATATTCAATAAATGTTTTCTAATCTTCTTTAAATGTATGTTCTTCTTGTTCTCTTATTCCATATGTTGAATCTGCAAGTTGTGCATATTCTGTCAACTTAAGTTGCCGTTCTTCTTTGGGCTTCAATTGAATGCTAACCTCAGAGTGTCTGGTTGGCCACAGTGAGAACAGGGTGTGGGACTAGATGGGCCATTGGCCTGAACGTTCTTAGGTCAGCAACCCTAACCGTATCAGTCTAACACTGAAGGAAGATCAGCACAGGTCAACACAAGGAGGACAATCTAGGAAGCTTGGAGGTTCTTTCTCTCTCTCCTCCCTCTGACGGCCTGGGACTCGGGCTCAGACTCGGAACCAGAGGAGTCTCAGTCCGCACCGGATCCTTTGCCTCAGGCATCATCTGAACCAAGTCTGGGGCCTGATCCTGAAGAGTCCCAGTCTGCTCAGGTTCCCCTGCAACAAGCACCAGCTGGGCTGAGTCAGGGGCCTGAGCCTGCCCTGGCTCCAGATGCGGGGATTACCTTGTTGCCTTCAGCTGGGCCATCACTTACAGCTGCTCCATTACCGGTTGGGTCAGGGGAGGCTGAGGAGGCCCCTGGGTCTAGTAACCCACCAATGTCTCCCGAGCTGCAGAGACTCAGGTCTGAGAGAAGGAGAGACCTGAGTACTTGCAGGAGGAGTGCTCGCCTTCGGGTGAAACAGGGATGTGAGTCACCGGGGGATCAGGACTGCCCGTTACCCCGACAAAGATAAAAGGCTGTCAGACCCTGCCCCAGGTTGTGGGAGCAACATTACTGTATGCCAGACCCTTGCTGTAAACAAAAATTGCCCTTTTCCCTTATGGGGTATCCAAGAGCCCATATAGAGTCCTTACATAGGTTCCCTATTGGTAGGATAACAGAGGCCAACCAGAGAATATTGAGAAGCAAAGCAGCTAGTAAGCTTGAACTTTATTGAACTGTTGCAACAGGGTGCTCCCCTCGCCCTCAGGAGAGGAAGAGGAACCCAGAAAAATGACGCGCAAGGCCTTATAAAGACTTTTGAAATTGCCACCCTGTAGATCAAGACCACCCCCAGAAAATCCTACATACATCACAGAATGGGTGTAACCTAAGACCACCCCTCAGATACATCATACCTACATCACAAAAAAGGCGGTCTAAAACAGAAATTTTGAATGCTGTTTTTCTCCTGTCGTTGTTTATCTCCTGTCTGGCAGGTTACTTGATTGGATTTCCTGGGGAGCCTGGCCAGTCTTTTGTAATGATAAATACTTAGTTCCTGGGCCATGTCACAGGCTCACACCTTATTCATATTTTAAATGTGCCTTTAAGACAGGATTTGTGAGGAAAGAGACAATGGGAGGTTTCCGACTTTGACCTTGCAGAGAAAACATTTGCTTAGTTTAGGAATCAAAATGGTTCCAGGTTGGTCTTCCTGTGCTGATCTATGTATGTGCTTGGTTGGTACACTTATGAACATTTGTTGTTGTTTAGTCGTTTAGTCGTGTCCGACTCTTCGTGACCCCATGGACCAGAGCACGCCAGGCACTTCTGTCTTCCACTGCCTCCCGCAGTTTAGTCAAACTCATGCTGGTAGCTTCGAGAAGACTATCCAACCATCTCGTCCTCTGTCGTCCCCTTCTCCTTGTGCTTTCCCAACATCAGGGTCTTTTCCAGGGTCTTCTCTTCTCATGAGGTGGCCAAAGTATTGGAGTCTCAGCTTCAGGATCTGTCCTTCCAGTGAGCACTCAGGGCTGATTTCCTTCAGAATGGAGAGGTTTGATCTTCTTGCAGTCCATGGGAGTCTCAAGAGTCTCCTCCAGCACCATCATTCAAAAGCATCAATTCTTCGGCGATCAGCCTTCTTTATGGTCCAGTTTTCACTTCCATACATCGCTACTGGGAAAACCATAGCTTTTACTATACGGACCTTTGTTGGCAAGGTGATGTCTCTGCTTTTTAAGACGCTGTCTAGGTTTGCCATCACCTTCCTCCCAAGAAGCAGGCGTCTTTTAATTTCGTGGCTGCTGTCACCATCTGCAGTGATCATGGAGCCCAAGAAAGTAAAATCTCTCACTGCCTCCATTTCTTCCCCTTCTACTTGCCAGGAGGTGATGGGACCAGTGGCCATGATCTTAGTTTTTGTGATGTTGAGCTTCAGACCATATTTTGCGCTCTCCTCTTTCACCCTCAATAAAAGGTTCTTTAATTCCTCCTCACTTTCTGCCATCAAGGTTGTGTCATCTGCATATTTCTTCCGGCAATCTTAATTCCAGCTTGGGATTCATCCAGCCCAGCCTTTCGCATGATGAATTCCGCATATAAGTTAAATAAGCAGGGAGACAATATACAGCCTTGTCGTACTCCTTTCCCAATGTTTAACCAATCAGTTGTTCCATATCCAGTTCTAACTGTAGCTTCTCAGGAGACAGATGAGGTGATCAGGCACTCCCATTTCTTTAAGAACTTGCCATAGTTTGCTGTGGTCGACACAGTCAAAGGCTTTTGCATAGTCAATGAAGCAGAAGTAGATGTCTTTCTGGAACTCTCTAGCTTTCTCCATAATCCAGTGCATGTTTGCAATTTGGTCTCTGGTTTTTCTGCCTCTTCTAAATCCAGCTTGCACTTCTGGGAGTTCTCGGTCCACATACTGCTTGAGCCTTTTCCATTTCAAACTCTGGGCATTTCTAGATTGTCGCTATTTGGGGATACTATTCACTCGCAAACTGCCAAATGCAAGTTGCTATGTTAAAATTGTTTTAGCACTCTTTCACAATAAGCCAGCTTCCGCCTGCCCACAAAACTGAACTTTTGATTGTAAGGAAAATTCACAATCCCTGCACTATTATTGTGTCAATGACACGTTTCAGAATATACCCTCCCCCCAAAAAACCGCTGGTCTCAAGGGGCCTGTCGAAGAGCCACTCTACAAACAAATCAGAATGAGTGATCAATAGCTGATATAATCTAACCCAGTGGTTATCAAAGGGTGTGGTTTGCCACAGTGGTGCCACAGGAGAAGATGGCGAGGGAGGCAGGAAGGTTCAAGGACAAACATTTCTGCGTAATGTAATATAGTACAGTATGAAGATCAGAAAAGATAAAGGCTTCTTCGTGTTGATGAGATGAGAGTACAGTGGTACCTCGGGTTACAGATGCTTCAGGTTACAGATGCTTCAGGTTACAGACTCTGTTAACCCAGAAATAGTACCTCGGGTTAAGAACTTTGCTTCAGGATGAGAACAGAAATCGCACAGCAGTGGTGTGGCGGCAGCGGGAGGCCCCATTAGCTAAAGTGGTGCTTCAGGTTAAGAACAGTTTCAGGTTAAGAACGGACCTCCAGAACGAATTAAGTTCTTAACCCGAGGTACCACTGTATGTCTCAAATATAAATGAGATCACCTGGCAAAAGCAAGCTCACACCTCTCACTGAGTTTGCATACGTATAAATAATTATACCATTTATAATTATATTTTGGGAGTAATGCATGTTCTTATGTAGCTACATTGTTGTATACTTTGTGGATGTCCTGTGATCATATTACAGTGGTACCTTGGTTCTCCAACTTAATCTATTCTGGGAGTCTGTTCGACTCCTGAAACTGTTCGAAAACCAAGTTGAGGCTTCCGATTGGCTGCAGCAGCTTCCTGCACTCAACTGGAACCCTCATAAGTGGCTTTGGACGTTCGGCTTCCAAAAAATGTTCGCAAACCGGAACACTCACTTGCAGTGTTTGGGAGCCGATTTGTTCGACAACTAAGCCATTCGGGAACCAAGGTACCACTGTATAAAGTAGTTGTGTTCTGTGTTATACATCAAGCCCAGCTTGGAGTGGTTCCTTTTGTTTTCCAGCGTATTTCTTATCAATAAAAAAATTGGTGTGATAATTTTTTTATTCTGAAGGGGCGGGGAGTGTGAGAACCACTAATCTAACACCATGCACAGGCAGACTGTCAGGTTTGTGGAAACAAATCAGGATAAATGCCCCATAAACAGGTTGTCTGGTAGTGACCTCTGAAAACAGTGTCCTTCAGTTATTAGAGGTCTGTGGCTTAGTTCCTGTACTCCTTGAATCCCGATAGCTTCCGAACGAGACCAGGAGACCAGTCTTCTAGCCGACCTTCTGATGCTGTCCTCTGGCCTCGACGCAAATCAGTTTGCAGACTGGGCAGCGGCTGTGGGAGGAACGACCGGGAGGCTAATTTTAACTGAAATCTGTGCCTTTGGCATCTGAATGAAATTTAAAGCCACATCGACGGATCGGATTGCGGTCGGAGATTGTGCACAGATGAAAACTGGAAGGTGGAGGAGGGGGGAGAACTCCTAAGAGGAAGTCTGAGAACTGATGTCCTGTGAGAAACCCAAGACAACTGATACTGCAGCAAGCCAGGTATCTGAAGTGGCTTGGGAGCAGTTGGCTGCGAAGGAGGAAGGGCACCCAGACTCGGATCGAGCCAGCATGTGTCACCAGGCATCTAAGATGAAGCAAGTGTCCAAATGTGTCAAAGGCAGCTGTGCAGGATGACAGGGCAGGCAAGTGCAAGGACCGTGTCTGGAGCACAGACGTTGTGTAGCAGCAATGTGGTGATGGCTCACATCCTGGGATCAGCTGGGAAGTCTAACTTCAGGAGCAGGAATACTGGAGAGAGGCAGGAAACAAGCAAGGAGAATGGCCATAGAGCAGCAGAAAGAGAATCTGATTTGCATGCATATCTCAGGTTTGGGGGACGCGGGTGGCGCTGTGGGTTAAACCACAGAGCCTAGGACTTGCCGATCAGAAGGTTGGCAGTTCGAATCCCCGCGGAGGGGTGAGCTCCCGTTGTTCGGTCCTTGCTCCTGCCCACCTAGCAGTTCGAAAGCACGCCAAAGTGCAAGTAGATAAATAGGTACTGCTCCGGCGGGAAGGTAAGCGGCGTTTCCGTGCGCTGCTCTGGTTTCGCCAGAAGCGGCTTAGTCATGCTGGCCACATGACCCGGAAGCTGTACGCCAGCTCCCTCGGCCAGTTAAGCGAGATGAGTGCCGCAACCCCTGAGTTGGTCATGACTAGACCTAATGGTCAGGGGTCCCTTTACCTTTACGGTACTTTACTCAGGTTTGGTCCCTATCATAATAGGTTTAATAACAGGTGGAGATGAATCAGCGTATAGAGGGGAGGTCCAAAAAATATCTACATGGTGCCTAGGGAACAACTTGCACCTTAATATCAGCAAGACAAAGGAGATGGTGTTGGGTTTTGGAAAAACATTAGAAAACGGAAGCATTTACTTCCGGGTTTTTGGCGTTTGAGAAACGAAACATACGACGATGGAGGCGTTCGGGAACCGAGGTTCCACTGTATATTGTTGAAGGCCCTACATGCAATATAGTAAAACCATTATCCCCCAGGGAGGTGTAGTGCTTAAAGTGCTTGACTCAGATGAGGGCATTGGGGCTCAAATCCCTCACCCCATCATTAAAATCACAGTGAGAAGAAGCAACAATATTTCCACCTCGCTGGTCTGCCTCATAGGGGCATTGTGAACTACTCAGAGAAAAGGCCATACTAGAGAGTAAGGTAAAGGGACCCCTGACCATTAGGTCCAGTCGTGACTGACTCTGGGGTTGCAGCGCTCATCTCACTTTATTGGCCAAGGGAGCCAGAGTACAGCTTCCGGGTCATGTGGCCAGCATGACTAAGCAGCTTCTGGTGAACCAGAGCAGCGCACGGAAACACCATTTACCTTCCCACCAGAGCGGTACCTATTTATCTACTTGCATTTTGATGTGCTTTCGAACTGCTAGGTTGGCAGGAGCAGGGACTGAGCAATGGGAGCTCACCCCGTCTCGGGGATTCGAACCGCCGACCTTCTGATCGGCAAGCCCTAAGCTCAGTGGTTTAACCCACAGCGCCACCCACGTCCCTTATACTAGAGAGTAGCAGTAGTAAAAATTCAGCTCCTAAACAATATTGTAGGGACGCGGGTGGCGCTGTGGGTAAAAGCCTCAGCGCCTAGGGCTTGCCGATCGAAAGGTCGGCGGTTCGAATCCCCGCGGCGGGGTGCGCTCCCGTTGTTCGGTCCCAGCGCCTGCCAACCTAGCAGTTCGAAAGCACCTTCGGGTGCAAGTAGATAAATAGGGACCGCTTACTAGCGGGAAGGTAAACAGCATTTCCATGTGCGGCTCTGGCTCGCCAGAGCAGCGATGTCACGCTGGCCACATGACCCGGAAGTGTCTCCGGACAGCGCTGGCCCCCGGCCTCTTGATTGAGATGGGCGCACAACCCTAGAGTCTGTCAAGACTGGCCCGTACGGGCAGGGGTACCTTTACCTTTACCTTTAAACAATATTGTGCAGCCATACAGAGCGCTGGGCCAGGACAAGCCTCCTTCCCATCTTACTATCTGATGATAATATCATCAGAGCTGAACTAGTCCCCCTCAAAAAAACAGTTTTTCTTGTGGAAAGTTGTGTACTAGGTTTGGACTTTTGAGACGCCTCCAGACTGCTTCTGTTTACATGTGGGATTCAGTCACCTACTAGCAAATTCAGGTATCACAATCATAAGGGCCGGGCGATATCTGGTTTTCAACATCACAATATATCAGCAGCTAAACATCACAGTTTAGCGGGACGCGGGTGGCGCTGTGGTCTGAACCACTGAGCTTTGGGCTTGCCGATCAGAAGGTCGGCAGTTTGAATCCCTGCGACAGGGTGAGCTCCCGTTGCTCGGTCCCTGCTCCTGCCCACCTAGCAGTTCGAAAGCACCCCAAAAAGTGCAAGTAGATAAATAGGTACCACTCCAGCAGGAAGGTAAATGGTGTTTCTGTGCACTGCTCTGGTTTCGGTGTTCCGTTGCACCAGAAGCAGCTTGGTCATGCCGGCCACATGACCCAGAAAAACTGTCTGTGGACAAACTCTGGCTCCCTCGGCCTGCAAAGCGAGATGAGCGCCACAACACCAGAGTCATTTGCGCCTGGACTTAACTGTCAGGGGTCCCTTTACCCTTTATGATGTCAGAAATAAGGGTGGAACTTTGTAGAGGCAAACAGTAAGGCTGGGCGATATCTGGTTTTCTACATTGTGATGTATTGCCAGCTAAACATTGCAATATACAGATATATCATGATGTTTGAAATAAGGATGGGGCCATGTCGAGGCATTGGCTGGCTTCACAGTTTTTCCCACATTATGATTTTTGCATAGCGCACACACACACACACACCATGATTTGCGATATACTGCCAGGTCAAAAGCTATGAAACCGATATAATGATATGGCTTTCAAACCAGTTTTAGGCGATATATCAATATATCAAAAGGCACAGAGCCTAGGACTTGCCAATCAAAAGGTTGGCGGTTCAAATCCCCATGATGGGCTGAGCTCCCGTTGCTCGGTCCCTGCTCCTGCCCACCTAGTAGTTCGAAAGCACATAAAAGTGCAAGTAGATAAATAGGTACCGCTCCGGCGAGAAGGTAAATGGTGTTTACGTGCACTGCTCTGGTTCGACAGAAGCGGCTTAATCATGCTGGCCACATGACCCGGAAGCTGTACGCCAGCTCCCTTGGCCAGTAAAGTGAGATGAGCGCTGCAGCCCCAGAGTCGGCCACGACTGGACCTAACGGTCAGGGGTACCTTTACCTTTATCAATATATCACCCAGCCCTAAGACAAACCAACTTCCCCCAAAGGTTGATGTTCTTGCAGTAAGGAAAGTGATGCAGAAATATGATGGAAAGTGTGGGATGGCACATATTTGTCATCTAACTTCCCTGCAAACAGATCAGGAAGGATGCTGGCAAAGCAGGTCGTCTCGCAGTGACCTTTGCATTGGAATATATTTTCCTCCACATTTGAAGTCCTTTATCTTTTCTCCCGGTTAACATTTTGCACCTCCAGGTGCCAATTACCTTCCCTTTCCGCCCCCACCTTCCCCCAAACATAAATCATAGATAAGAAAAAATTTGGGATCCTTGTCCTCACTAGTGGAATGGCAAGATCTGTGCTGAAAATGGAACATGCAGATAAACTGTTATGTACTGAGTTGAATAGGACCCAAACTGCAGCAGTCTGATTGGTCCTAGAACACTAGGATTCAGAATGCAGCAGTCTGATTGGTCCTAGAACAATGCAGCAGTATGATTGGTCAGCAGGAGCCACCCAATCCAGCTCAAGATAGAAGTGAATCTACAACCTGATTGGCCTACAGGAGACGTCCGGAATTAGCCAATCACTTGCAGCCCATTGTGTAAATAATGTATATAAAGCAGATGCTTTGAGGGGACTTTGATTCCTCCTCACCACTATGAGCTGAATAAAGAGCATGAAATCACTTTGCAACTCTGAGTATATTTCATAAACCTCGATGTCTCCGCACGCCACCTTCCGTTTACGCGGGCAATAAAGGAAACAACAGCTTTTATGTCTACAGCGGATCCCAGAGGGCACATTCCCTGTAGTGGCGCAGGGTGGGGAGTGTGAAACACCACGAGAAGATGAGAAGCTCTTTGGGTGCACTTCAAAGTTTCTCTAAAAGCAAGTCTGTATACCAGGAGGAATATGGATCACATGGAATTTAACTCCAGTGGAAATTGTTCTGATGAGCTAATATAAGCTCCTGCAGAGCCTGTAATGAATATATTTGTTTCATTGCTGGAATTTCTATCCCGCCGTCTATATAAATCCCAGGGGCAGGTAACAGCAATATTAAAACCATCAACCATCAAGTACAACCAGAGAAATGAACATATAATAAAGCTAACAATCCCAAGCAAGAATGGAGAGCCAGCAGTCTCTGCCATTTCTTACTCATTGCAGCAGCAAGTAACCATTCACGAATGCCCAGGTAAGTGCAAAACTTAAGGGAAGACTCAGAGACAAAGACAACAGAGACTTTAAAAAAAGAACGGGAATCGTTCCATGTTGTGTATACTGGAAAAAGTAAAGAAATGGACTCACTAGCAGGGTTTGAGTAAACACAATTAAGGAAACAAGAGTAAAGGTGAAGAAATAACAATATGGAGATTGATTAAATGTAAGATGGAATTTGAAGAAAATTTGGTGTAAAAATGATAAGAATATAAGAGCATTTAGCTTAAAGGTGGAAAATAAGACAAAAATTAAGCAGAAGTAGCAAATAGTTAAAGAACCAGAAGAGGAAGTTGAGGGAAGTCATGGGAGTTGTGTTTTATTTTATTTTATTTTTAATATGACACTTGTGTTGAATATTAAATTGTAAAATCTAATAAAAATTTATTATTATTTTAAAAAAACAACAACCCCAAATGCCCAGGTTCTCAGCTTGGTGCCAGAATGTCAGTAAGGTGGTGCTTGCCCGATGGTGGGAAGGTGAGACTGTCCTCTGCCACAAAAAGCTTTTGATTTGAGTTTCTACTGAAATGAGGCTGCATCCTAATGTTGTATTTTAATCTTGTTTTTAAGTTGTATTTTAATCAATTGTTTTAATATTTGGTGTTAGCCGCTTTGAGCCCAGTCTTGGCTGGGGAGGGTGGGGTATAAATAAAATGTACTATCATCATCATCATCATCATCATCATCATCATCATCATCATCGAACAATTCTTAGAAGCAAAGAATTGTTTAGTTGCAAGGGACCACAAAGGGCATTGTTACGGAAAAATCTAGGTGTGAGGCTGCTCAGTCACCCAGTTTGTCGGGCAGAGACCACGGGTCTCTGCGGGATAAAGGAAGGAGTCCAGCCAACTGGAGCAAATAGCTGTAGACCAAAGTTTATTGCGCAATAGGTTCAAAGAGCAAATTTGAACCCTGAGGATGGGGTGACAGAGACTTTTAAAACTTTCCCACCATATCCCAGAATACAGTTTGTACAGCATCATTGCTACATCATTGCTACACCATTGCTACACCATTGCTTAAAGGTAAAGGTAAAGGTACCCCTGCCCGTATGGGCCAGTCTTGACAGACTCTGGGGTTGTGCGCCCATCTCACTTAAGAGGCCGGGGGCCAGCGCTGTCCGAAGACACTTCCGGGTCACGTGGCCAGCGTGACAAGCTGCATCTGGCGAGCCAGCGCAGCACACGGAACGCCGTTTACCTTCCCGCTAGTAAGCGGTCCCTATTTATCTACTTGCACCCGAAGGTGCTTTCGAACTGCTAGGTTGGCAGGTGCTGGGACCGAACGACGGGAGCGCACCCTGCCACGGGGATTCGAACCGCCGAACTTTCAATCGGCAAGTCCTAGGCGCTGAGGCTTTAACCCACAGCGCCACCCGCGTCCCCACACCATTGCTTACATGTCACAAAAGGGGAGGGGTTAACCTTGGCAAACATGTCCAGACAAGTCCTTGGTACAAGATTAGCATAAGCAGACATGGCAGGGCAAGACTCAGGTATAAGATTAGCATAGACAAATATGTCTTAAGTACCCACCACCCAAAAGTACAATGGAAGTTCCTTTGCATGTCTGGAGCCTGAGGCAAGTCAGGTGATGAGATTTGGCTTCCTTTGGCTAACAATGAGCCCAGCAATTGTCACCTCTGGGAACTTCCCGAGTCCTTTTTCAAGGGGAAAATAGCTTTGGAATGGAGGAAACTGGGAAAGGAGATGATTTTATATTATTTTTAAAGCTAGGTAACTTCCCCGAGCTGTCAAGTTGAAAGGATACATCCAGGCATAATATTTGTAACATTTAACTTTAAAGATGTGCCCCCCCCAGGGTAATTTCTGTAACAGCATCTAGTCCAACTCCCTGCAGTGCAGGAATCTTCTTTTGCCCAACATAGGGATTGAACCCACAGCCATGAGACTTAAATGGGGGGATTTCAGAGCTCCATAGGTGGCGGTTGCGGCGGTGAAAGCAGTTGTGAGGAGCACGTGGTACGAAAGAAGAAAACTTGGCTGTTTTACGTATCCAACTGAAAGAACCACCTTTCCCCCAGATGAACCTGGCCAGGCCTTGAAATTATGATTTCAAGGCCCTCAGATTATAGTCTTTTTCTTCGCATCGCCTCTATGGGAGGTCCAAGTGTAGCAATGACAGAATAGGCCTTTTCTGTAGTAGCTCCCTGTTCACGGAATGCACTCCTCAGGGAGCAGTGGCGTAGCGTGGGAGGTGCAGGGGGGGGCCGGCCGCACCGGGCGCACATCTGGGGGGTCACGCTCGCCGCCTCCGGAGTCACCGAAGAGCCTCGGGTGCAGGCTGTAGCAGAGCCCCATGTCTTGCGGAACCGACGAGCTGGCAGCGGCTCTCAGCGCTCGCCGCGGTCCCCGCGCGTCAGGGCCACGGAGGGCGCGCCAGGCAGCCCCTCCTCACAGCCCTGCCACTGCTGCTGCAGCTGCTGGGCCATGTTGCATTTTCCTCGCCTCTCTGCCCTCCTCCGGGCAAGCGGCGTAGTTTGGGCGGCAGCGCCCACGGCAACTCGCCTCAGATCACCTGACACGGATCCGCCGCCACCGTGGCTACCTTACCGTAAATACCCCAGCCCAGGCAGCAGCAAGAAGAAGCTGGCAGCGGCGGCAGGTTAGGGGTTAGGGGGCACAAATTACTTGCCTTGCCCCGGGTTAGGGGGCGCAAATTACTTGCCTTGCCCCGGGTGCTGACAACCCACGCTACGCCGCTGTCAGGGAGGTCTGCCTTGCCAACGATTCAGCGCCAGGCAAACAGGTTTCTGCTTTTCTGAATATTCAGAAAATTCACCAATGACTGGATGTTTTTACTTTGTGTTTTTGATATATTTATGTATTTTTTTACTGTATTGTTGGATTTTGGGCTGCATACACGCCATACATTTAAAGCACATTCGCTCCCCCAACACACAAAGAATCATGGGAACTGTAGTTCAACCCTCACAGCACTAATTTCCCAGCAACCATAACAAATTACAAGATTCTTTGAGTGGCCAAATGTTTTAAATGTAAGGTGTGTGCATAGCCTTATTCCCATAAATTGATTTGAGAATGTATGTTGTGTGGGAAGCCAGAAAATGTTGTTCGGAGCACAAAACCTCGTATAAAGGTCCCCAGATATATGGTACAGCCCTTCCTCAAAGAGCCAGCCATCCCAAACACCTCCATTCTTACTGCATTTTTTGTTTTTGTTTCTGGTAACAAACCACAATGGGTGGTCCTTTGAAAAGCTAGATTGCTTACGCAGCTATGCGTCACAAGAGCCAGTTTTTTTGCCTCTGCATCAAAAATCCAATATTTGCCCAGTAGATCTCAAGCACAGTTTGTGATTCTCGCCGTTGAGCGCTGTGCGACAAAGTAAAATCAGAACGATTCTACAAATCCGCCCCTTTTTAATATGAAGATCATGGAGGGCGGGGAGGGTGGCGAGTTGAGGAGTATAATCCAGATTAAGACACCCATGCTGCATGTGTTTTAGGAGTCTGGAGTCTGCATGTGTTTTAGGAGTAATTTATTATTTATACCCCGCCCATCTGGCTGAGTTTCCCCAGCCACTCTGGGTGGCTTCTAATCAAGTGTTAAAAACAATACAGCATTAAATATTAAATATTAAAAACTTCCCTAAACAGGGCTGCCTTCAGATGTCTTTTAAAGATAAGATAGCTGCTTATTTCCTTCACATCTGAAGGGAGGGTGTTCCACAGGGCGGGCACCACTACCAAGAAGGCACTCTGCCTGGTTCCCTGTAACCTCACATCTCGCAATGAGGGAACTGCCAGAAGTGCCTTGGAGCTGGACCTCAGTGTCCAGGCTGAACGATGGGGGTGGAGACGCTCCTTCAGGTATACAGGACCGAGGCCGTTTAGGGCTTTAAAGGTCAGCACCAACACTTTGAATTGTGCTCGGAAATGTGCTGGGAGCCAATGCAGATCTCTCAGAACTGGTGTTATGTGGTCCCAGTGGCCACTCCCAGTCACCAGTCTAGCTGCCACATTCTGGATTAATTGCAGTTTCCGGGTAACCTTCAAAGGTAGCCCCATGTAGAGCACATTGCAGTAGTCCAAGTGGGAGATAACTAGAGCATGCACCACTCTGGCAAGACAGGTAGGGTCTCAGCCTGCGTACCAGGTTTATGCTGCCCCAGAATTTGTCATTGTTGCATGATACATAAAGCCTTGGCTCTGGCTATCGCTGGCTCCTGTGGGAGTGAGTTCTGTAGATTAGCTATGCTGTTTGAAGAAGTATTTTCTTTTGTCTGCCCTGAATTTTCCAACATTCAGGTTCACTACACGTCCACGAGTTTTAGTGCTATGAGAGAGGAAGGGAATAGATATATATATATACATGGATCCACTTTATTAATGCCATGGATACTTTAAACACTTCCATTACATCAGCTCTGACTCTGTTTCTCTATTTAAAGGGCTGTTGATGGAGAAGTCCTTTATTTGAAGTCTTCCTCTTGAAGGGCTGTCCAAGTCCAGTTGAAAGGCAAAGAACCCAAGGAAGGAGGGAACCCATCCAGTTAGCAGAACTCGAGACATCTTGCTGCCTTCCCCATTGCAGTGAGATGGATTGCATGGCAATGCAGACGTACTGAATTATCTATCTAAATTGGCATCAATGCATATAAATTAATATATTCAGATATTGTGCATATCTGTGCCCTTTTTGGTAATGCACTCTCTCTTCTCTTTTGCCTTCGGCAAAGGGCATCTTTTTATCCCACTAGGTATCTGCCCTAAACTTGAAACTGCTTTTATATTCACAAATGTTTTAATTGTGTACGTGCACGCACGCAATTGTTTTATATATGCTTTTATTGTATTGTGAAATTGCTTCGAGATGTTTCATAGCAAACAATTCGTAAAAGAAACCAGTCTTGAGAAGGATATTGAGAAGCTGGAACAGTGTGCAGACGAAGGCGGCCGAGAGGATACAAACTAAACTCCTCTTCTACAAACCGCAAAGTGAAACAAAACAAAACAAAACACCAGTGCCTTTCACTTTTCATAACACTCAGTAGGAGTTACATAAAAGATATCCCCTTAGGCCTCTCCCTGTGTCACTCCCATACCATTGCCCATTAAAGGAACAACACACAGTTTCAATAAAACTTCTAGATGGCCACTCTCAAAGCCTTGGCTCCCCTAAAATATTTGAGGGGTCTGGTTACCATACGTTCCCATTTCCCGGGGATAGTCCCCAGATTTACAAATCTGTCCCCTGACAAAATCCATCCCCGTAATGTCCCCGGATTTCATTGAATGTCCCCGGATTTATATTTTAAGTGTTGTAGATTTATTAATAGGGAATGAATGTTGTGTGATTGGTTCAATGGCACAAGACACATCATATGGGGACAAGGCAAAATGGCGGGCGCCACGACAGCGAGCAGCCCCTGAAGCCAGCCACAGCCAACTGTGCTACCAGGCTGGCTCCGGGCTGCTGAGACTGCCGCTGCCGCTGCTGCCACTACCGAAGGGGAATCGGGGACGCCCAACGCATCGACTGGGGGAGCTGCTGACCCCTTCCCCCCGCGACCCAAATCGAGACGGGAGCGAGAGCACCCGGCCATCCAGCCGACTGCCCAGAGGCGCTCCAGGGCCAGGAAAAACCCGGAGCCAACGCAAAAGGAAAGGGAGAGGAGAAGAGAGAGAAAGAAAGGAGTAGAAAAAAGAAAGAAACCCTAACCTTGCCACGCTGCCGCGGCCACTGAGAAGTAGGATAGCACTGGGAGGGCAAGGGCATGTGGCCGAGCCCAGGCCCGTCCCAAGCCTACCTCCATAGTGGCTAGCGCCCCAAGAGAGCAGGCCGGTGCCCAGAGGAAGGCTGCGTGACAGAGAAGACCACAGCAGAGAAGATATTAAAGGTAAAGGTATCCCTGCCCGTACGGGCAGACTCTAGGGTTGTGCGCCCATCTCACTCAAGAGGCCGGGGGCCAGCGCTGTCCGGAGACACTTCCGGGTCACGTGGCCAGCGTGACATCGCTGCTCTGGCGAGCCAGAGCCGCACACAGAAACGCCGTTTACCTTCCCGCCAGTAAGCGGTCCCTATTTATCTACTTGCACCCGGGGGTGCTTTCGAACTGCTAGGTTGGCAGGCGCTGGGACCGAGCAGCGGGAGCGCACCCCGCCGCGGGGATTCGAACCGCCGACCTTTCGATCGGCAAGCCCTAGGCGCTGAGGCTTTTACCCACAGCGCCACCCGCGTACCATAGAGAAGATATTACTACTTCTTTTTTTGTAATAACTTTTTTTCTTTTCAAAACAACAACAATCTACATATATATTTATATATTTTTTTTAAGTGTTCCCAGATTCATTGAAAAAATCTGGTAACCTTAGTCTGCCCCCCCCCCCCAAGTCAATGGGCATTGCCATTCAAATGCTATACATGGACCACATCTTGTGATCAGTTTTGCGAGGTGGGGCTTACCTCGCCCCTCCAATTGTATTCAAGTTGGCACCTCTGTTCTCAGACTAGGACCTTGGGAGACCAGGGTTCACATCCCGCCTCAGCCACGAAACCCACTAGGTGGCCTCTCAGCCTAGCCTACCTCACAGGGTCGCTGTAAGAATAAAATAGGAAGAAGACTAGGCATCCCACCTTGAGCACCTTTGGAGGAAAGGTGGTATATACAGGGGTACCTTGGGTTAAGTACCGGTACTTAATTTGTTCCGGAGGTCCGTTCTTAACCTGAAACTGTTCTTAACCTGAAGCACCACTTTAGCTAATGGGGCCTCCCGCTGCTGCCGCCGCGCCCCCGGACCACGATTTCTGTTCTCATCCTGAAGCAAAGTTCATAACCTGAAGCACTATTTCGGGGTTAGCGGAGTCTGTAACCTGAAGTGTATGTAACCTGAAGCATATGTAACCCGAGTTACCACTGTAAAAGGAAGGACGACAGAGAGAAAAATCGGGGTCGAGGAGGACTAACACCAGGTGGCAAAACAATTACCAAAGAAATCAAAGTATCCCGCTTGGCACATTTCGATAAAATATCTTCCCGGAGGGAAAATTCCCCAAGATCTTTGTTTTGTTTTGTTTTTTTAAAGCTGCCTAGATTTAAAAGCCTGTTGCGTCGTAGCGAAAGACACAACTGCTGTCCCGTCGCCAAAAAGTAAAAAAGAATAAAAATGCCCGGCGCATCTGTAACCTGCGCGCGCACCGTTCTCCCCGTGCGTCCTGCACATCTGCCTTCTTCTCCCCAAGCGCCAGCCTCCGCTGTTGCGCCTCTCCCGGCTCCCACGTGGGGCTCTGGCCATCGCTCCCTCGCTCGCCCCTTTTGTGTGCCCTGGACGGTGCGCGCTCGGGGGCGCGCGTGTGTGCCCCCCCCCCGGACGCGCCTCCCTCCTTCGGGCTTCCTGTTTCTCCATCCTCCCGGTTGCGCGCGTGTGTGCGTGCGCGCGCGCACCTGCTTGAAACCCAGCCCCCCTGCAAAAGCCCTGCCTCCAATTGCTGCGCGATCTCCTTCTTTGGTGGGAGGGGAGAGGGAGGGAGAGAGAGAGAGAGGGAAGGAGAGAGAGAGAGAGGGAGGGAGGGACCCCAGGGTAAGCTGCAGCCCACCCCCACCCCCCTCCTGATTGGGCCTCCTCCTTGCCAGGGCTGGAGACCATATAAAGGGAGGAGAGGGGAGGGGAGAAAGCGCGCGCGGGGAGGAGGAGGGGAGAGAGGCGCAAAAGGCACCCGCGCAAGGCCTCCCTCCCATTGGCTGCGATTCCCTTTGTGCGCCAGGCAGCTGCGAGCCTCAGCTCTCCATTTGAATGTATACAGGGCACGGGGAAGGGACCATTTCCATGGGCCATCTGTCTTACTCTAGCCCGCAGCAGCAGCAGCACCACCAACCTCTCCAGAAACAGCAGACGCCAGCACTGCCAAAACCATCACCATCGCCACCGAAGAGGAGGAGGAGGAGGACCGCCGCCACCACCATCACCATCACCACCGAGGAATAGTTTCAGCGCCAGGGGACCACAGCAGCTGGCCAAGATGGTTTTGGTACACGTCGGCTATCTTGTTCTTCCAGTGTTTGGCTCTGTGCGAAACAGAGGTATCTCTTTATCTGTGCATTTTCTGGTGGGGTTGGGGTTTGGGGGGAGGGGGAAGTGGAGGGGCGGCTGTAAGGGATGAGGAGAGATCAACCCCCCCTTCCCTCCCCCCCCACAAATGACCTGGATGGTTTGGTGATGGTTGTAATGGAAGCCACTGGTTGTGTTGCCTTCTTACATACAATTGGCAGAGAGGCGAAGGGGAAGAGGCGTGTGTGTGTGTGTGTGAAAGTGGGGCGGGAGCTGGCGTGGTGGTGGAGAGCAGAGCAAGTGTAGGGCATTTGAGAAAGGGGGACGGAGGAGGGCAGCATCCCCTAGTGGTGTCGGGGGACCCGAGAAGCGCAAGGAGAGGGAACAGTCTGTAAGGAATCGGGGCGCGGGGGGGAGATTAGAGAAAGAGATGGAGAAGCGGTGGGAAGAAAGAGGAGCCGGAGGGGGCGAGGGAATGAAAGAAGAGGCGAAATTCGGGAGAGAGAGAGAGGGAGAGGGAGGGCACGAACTGGGAAGGGACGTAGGGGATTGTGTGCGAGAGAGCGCAGGTGGGGAGATACCCCATTAGTAGGAAGGAAAATGGACCAGGATCGGATATGGCACGGAGGGAAATCTCTAAGTGGATCGAAGCGTTTTGTTTTGAGAAACAGTCTTGTGTTATTCTTTAGAGATCTTGGGTTGTATTTCAGAGCGATCTCGCCTTTTATGTAGAATAATGTATAACCTACCCCCCACCAATGTCCAGTTAACTATAATTTATATATTCTGGCGAGCCCCTCCCCTTTTTTCTCCCTCCCCCTTCCCACCTGACAAATATAGATCCATGCCTGCGAGGAACACTAAACTGCCCCTTTCTATATATGCAGATTGTAGGGAACTTTTACGTGGTGGTTGGTGTGGTCAGAAATTGGAGGGTTTTACTTGATGCCCATAGGATATAAATCCAGGATTTTTGGGGGCTTTTTTTGGTGTGTGTGTGTGTTTGTGTGTGTGTATTTTTATTTTATTATTTTTTTAATTAATAGTCTTATATGTGATCCCAAGCCCCTATAAAACGAAAAGCAAATTATGAGCTCATGGCGAGGCCAGCTGGTCTCATCCCTCGCTCTGCCTTCTGGTGAACTCTGTTCAGCCTCTTTTGTCTTCTCTCCCCCCCCCCCCCATATACTTATCCAGTGGGTTTTAATCCTTTTTGAGGGGTTTTGGGAACCCTCCAACCCAGCCCTGCCCCTCTCTTTTTTGTGAGGTTTGACATAGGTGTCTGTGCATTCCCCCCCCCACACACACCAAACACCCCACTTTTCGTATGACATTTGAGCAGTTTCTAATACCCAGCCCTGAAATATCCAGACCTGTCCATTCACAGAGCAGTGTGTGTCTTTCGATCTGAGATGCACTATACTGAATTTCCTATACCGAAATCCAAATTAACAGCAATTATTTTCCATCTCTGGATTTGAATTTAATATGGGATGTGTATATGGCCATTGCACATATCCTCCAAGCTCCCCTCTTCCCTCCCATTCCTATATAGCCGTCACGGACAACGGTTTTGAATCCTCTGCTTCCTTTTTCTTCTTCTTCTTTTTTTTGGAACGATTTGTCCTCCTCCATTCCATGTATTTTCTTTCAATCAAATTGAGGATGCATTTAGATGTCATGGCTGATTCCTTCCCCGCACCCCCTTTCTCTAAGAGCCATTCTTGCCTTAACTATATAATCTCCTTTTTCCACCCTGCCTGCCTCCTCCCCTTCTGTGGCTCACGGCTGATCAAACCCCTAGGATAGAACAACGGCAACAAAATCTCCCAGTTTAATTAAAGCGACTAAATAATATAGCCCGTTTTCCTGCTAAGCCAAGGCATTCTGCTCATCTCCGCTAAGATGCGATCCATCAGTGAGGTGTGGACAGTTAATAGAAACACCCCCCCCCATAAGAAAAAGAGTCTAAGACCCTAAGGCGAGACTCCTGCCATTGTGCTCCTGAGACCTGTGGGTTTCAGTAGCTACCCCACCTGCCACCCAAATCTCTTTGGCCTGCATCATTCTTAGGCTCAAATCCTGATCTCTGCGAAACACAGGTGAGGAGATGGAGGGTGTAAAAAAAGTGGGCTTCCAAGACACCGGGTCGAAACAGGCATCAGCATCCGCCCCCCCCTCCAGCCTCGCACATCCCTCATTCTGCTGCTTTTGCCTTTCCTCCCCTTTGCCCCTCCCTCCCCGCCCCCCCCCCCACTGTACATGTGTATGTACATAACAGCTTAGTTTCCGCACATGGTGGCATTTCTGTTTCCTTTAATTGCAGCCTCTTCTGGTGTGGTGTTGGTGGTGGTGGTGATGATGATGGGATGACGACATTTTTTTTGCATTGATCCAAATCTTTTTCTTTCTTTGTTTGTTTCCAAATTTATTTTGTTTCCTCATCGTGTAGATCAGTGAATGGTCAACCTGCTGCCCCTTCCGTTGCCTTGTAGTTTTCTGCCTCTGCATTTTAGCTCTAATGTTGACACCCCCCACCCCCTTCTTTAACCATTTCCTGTATCCATCTGAGGAACTGCACTGGCCTTTTAAGCTGAAGTATCCTCTTTCGGTGGTGGCGTTGCTGCAAAACCGGGGTGGGGGGGTTTGTTGGCTGCTGGGAGGAGGAGCTGATGATATTTTAAAGCCGGAATGCTACCTCCCTCCCTTGCCTGCTCAGTTATCCTTGCATGACTTGAAAATGCAAAGGATTATTTATTTATTTTAAAAGCAAAGAGAGAGAGAGAGAGAAGGCACTGTTTGATCACTTCCAAAAATTATGCATCTCTGCAAAATATGATAGTGATGTAGCCAAGAGCTTCTTCCTCAACGATTACGGTTTCTTTAAAAAATAAATAAAACTAAAGAGCCAGCAGGCTGTAATTTCAAATTCAGGTGTCATCAGGGAAAAAGGGGGGGGGGGGAATTTGCTTGTGTTCTTTGCCTCTGGGGAGAAGCGCCAGGAACAATAGATCTCACCTCTCTTTGGGTCTCATTGGCTTCCAAACACACCCACTGAGGAACTAAGGTTCTGGGTTAGGTGGTATTTGCACCTGCTAAAAACCATCCAAGACTTTCTGACAGAGGATACTGAGGCTTAAAGCTGAAGTCTTAAACCACCAATCTTCCTGTGAAAAGAAAAAGGAAAGAAAGAATATGGTAGACAGACTGTATGCTCAAACCTGTTTCTCTTTAGCTGTCATTGTAGTAGTCTAGAAGGGGTGGTGGTGGGGAAACAGGCCATTTTCCAATATAGCTCTAGTTTTATAACGCCATTTTTGTATCTTCATCCTGTTTAGCTGAGTACATTTGCACTGTAAATTCCTGTTAAGTGGATTCATTTTGCTTGAGTTGGGTGGAGGACAATTTCTTGGGGTTTTTTGCTCCCCTTGCCACCCAAATCTCCGCCCTAACCTCTGTTATTGTATTCGATCTTGGTCTCCCAGGCAAATTGACTTTGGCTTTGAATTTCTTACAAAAGAAAAAGAAACCCTTGCAAATTAAACAAACAAACAAACAAACAAACAAACAAACAAACACCCCCAATCATCTGCCAAAAAGGCTCTGCGAATGAACACCTTCTTTACTTTGGGAGCTCGTCGTAAATTACACATAGATACACTCTCACAGACTCGCACACCTCTCTCTCCTCACCCAAATTCCTCCCTTCCCAACAGTTGACCTCCATCTGTTCCCTTTGCAAGCTGAACCCCACTCAGCACCCACAAAACTCCCTAACAAAAACCGACGTGTCCCATGTCTTTAATGTAACACAAAACATTCCCCCATACATGCACCATTTAAACACACACACACACACACACACACACACACACACACAAACACCCCTATTGGGTGGCAATTTGGATCCAATCCTTCTCTTTTCGGAACGGCCCAGGGGGGCGGGGAACCAAAACATGCAAACTAACAAAAAGGAGGAAAGAGAGAAGGAAAAACAAAACAAAACAAAAAAACACAGAGGAAAGTGGAATGCTTGCTTAGCAAAATGGTTTTCCATTCAACAGGGATAACATTTCTCTCTGCTGTGCTGAATTTTTTACTTCCTGTTCTTATTTTGTGGGTAAATTTTTTTCTGTATTCAGATATCCTTTGGTTGTGTATTTCTTCCACCTTTTTTCTTGTACTAAAACTTGAAGCATGGTCTGTATTTTTTTACATTACCTAGTTTTTTCTGATGTAAAAATCTCTCTCCGTAGAGACATGCCCCGCTGAAATGTAATGTGCAGTAGCTGATACATCTTTATTCATTGTATGCCGCTTCCGTTCTGTTGCCCTTCCACGGCATGGTGGGCCCCTGTTGCCTTTCGTATTGTGTGCATGACAACATTGTTACAACACAGTTCCACTAATACTAATATACAATCTCTCAATAAAGAAACTAGTTTTTCCTATATTAACCTAGTGTGCTTTTTCTATTGCTGTCCCCCACCTCATTTATTGTTGTATTCCTGCTGTTTTAGATTATTTCCCCCCCTCTCCCGCCCCCGCTTCTCCACCCCCACCTCCTCCCCCATTTGAGTGAATGGATCTCTTTTTCTCTGGGAGGGGGGAGCGCCACCAATATTGGGTTGGAGGGGGCGGAGTAGAGAGTATGAATGTTCTTTCTCCCATATCTACCTCCAAGCATTCTATAACCTGTGAATACCAACTCTCTCTCTCTCTCTTTCTCTCTAGATACACATCCTATATTATCTTTCCCCTCCCTCCCTAGGTGGAGATGACTCTCTAATTGAGGTGCGCCAACCTTTTGCCAAGCTGCCCCTGTCCCCCGGCCAGGTGTCCCAACATCTGGAGGGTGCCAAGTTGGCAAAAGGCTGGTCCTCAGAGCGCCCAAGACGAAAATGTAGAGAGGTATGCATGTAAATTCACACACTGGTGGAAAGTCCAAAACTGTTAAACGCAGGAGAAGCTTGCTAGCTGCTGCGAAATCCCAAGGAGAGGTTTATGTGCTGAACATCACACCAGGTTGCTAATCGGTGTGAACAATGACACCAAAGTGGATGGGGCTGTGGAGAGAGAGAAAATTAGATATATATTGACAAATAGCCACTTATTTTTTTAAAAAAGTATCTCCGTCCTCTTCACGAGCCTTCCTTTTGAGTTTGAGGATGCATGTTTATTCCTGTAGGTAAAAAACCTTTAGTTGTTTGTAGCTAAGGATGACCTTGGGAAGACGGAGGGGTGGGAATGGAAGTGGGGGGTGGACAGGTTTGGGTTGCAAATGGATCCCTTAAGATGTTAAATTCTCCCCCTGGCCATACGCCACTCACAGCCAAAGGTCCTTGCAAGACTCTGAAAGAATAAGCACTAGATAGACCTTTAAACGATTATCTTGCCCAGGGCAAACCAAAGTGACTCACAACCAAACTAGATACCTATTCCACCTTCTTTCTCCCTCTGTTTATCAATGAACCAGCCTTTAGACAGCTGTCTTTGTGTGTGTGTTTCTGTGCGTGTGTACATCCATGCAACACATACATGTGCAGAGCAGGGGCCAAGGAACACCCCCCTCCCCCCAAAAAACCTATTTGCGGTTCAATCTGATTCATGCCTACTTGGGAGTAAGCCCCGCCTGTTTCCAGCGGGGCTTACTCTCAGGTAAGTCTGTGCAGGATTGCAGTCCTGGGGGATTATGCCCCAAACTGGCAGCCATGGTTAAGGGAGCATCCTTATGTAACACCTTGGTCCCGTCTTCCACTGCCTACGTGCCGGGAGAGAACGAAGGGCTAGACAAAAGAAAGTCGAACCACAGTCTCCCCTAAACAAAACCAGGAAGGAGGGGGGGGCAGGGAAGAGAAAGCAAAAGGTTGTTGGGTTCACCCCTTTCCCATCGTCTTTCATTCAGGTGGGGCGAAGAATAAATCCAGCTCGTGTTAAAACGTTCGAGACCACGCCAATGGTTTTGGAGAGGGAGGGGCGGAGAAAGGGGATATAAGACCAAGTGGAGAAAATAATCATCTTTGTAGGAGGCGTCCCAGGTTGGGGGGGGGGCAGGTGGCCAAGCCCCTTTCCTGCTGGCTCCATCCTTCCTGCTTCATGCACTTTCCCCCATGTATATCCTTAGTCAATCGTTTGGCCATTGCCTTCCTCCTTGTTTGACCATACGCAAGGCACATCCGACATATTGCTTCTCCTCTCCCTCCCCCTCCTTCCGAATGTAGTGAATGCTCTTTAGGCCTTTGTTCTTGATGCTGTCCTAAGCCAGGTCTGGCAGCTTAGCTGTTTGCTGTGACACACATCCATCTTATTACCACACATGTTTTTTTTAATATATATATAAAAAAACAAAACCAGAGCCCGGCTGTGCTAGCTTGCATGGAAGAAAGAAATATCTCTAGGTGCATGCCTTTTGCAAAGCCGTGTGTGTGTGTGTGTGTGTGTGTGTGTGTGTGTGTGTGTGTGGATGAGGCTGGCCATCCTTTAATGATGTGATTTTTTTTTTAAATCCCTCCCCCTTCCTTCCCTTTCTTTCCCCTTCTGCCTTTCTCCGCACCCTCCCACAATATAACCATTTTGATTTTCCTTTGGGGAATGAGAGGCCGTAAACACAAGCCACCCACCTCGCCAGAGGTATCTGGTTCCTGGCTCCGGCCAGAGGGAAATATATAAGACTACGACAGCTGTTTCCCACCCCACGCTTCTCCCCACCCCACCCCACCTCACTCGACTCCGGCTTTTGTTCAGATAGCAGCAGTTTCGCTGCATCAACAGATAACCCTCCACCAGATCTGGTCCTAGAGATTAATGCCCACGCAGATCAAAACCGTTCCTTTGCTGCAGCTGGGGGAGAGTTTCAGTGCTCTTAATAAGGCCGGGAAAGCTGCTCGGTCAATAGGAAGTCATGCTAAGTCATTTGTCATCTGAGTACCACGGCTGACCTATCTCGCCAGAAGCACATTCTTAGGAGAGCACAGGTGTATCTCTGCCACATCTCGCCATTAAACAACCCGAGGCCTCCATAGTTCACATCATTCATTGAATGCATCTGCAACTGGCCTCCCACCAGTCTTGGATATTCCGGTTTCCCCTCCCTCTTTTGTTTCGTTGACACTCAGTGTGAAATGTCTTGACAAGCACAGACCTCTGCCCCTGCTGTGGGCGTGAATACTCACACCATATTAGGTTTTCTGGAGTCTATCTACCTACCTACCTACCTATCTGGGGCACCTTAACATAGCCAGGTCCTACCAACCCACACCTGAGGGTCTCCAGGATGTACTAAGTGTGGTTGATGAGGGATAATTCTGGAGGCAGAGCTGGTGGTATTCCTTTGTCCATGTGTTCAGTTCAATGTGGAAGAACTTGGCTCCCTGAGATTTCGTTTTAAACAAGCAGACATGTCCTTGTGGTTGAAGGTTGGAAATGTGTGAGGGTCTGCCAGATGTTCAGAAACTAACAGCGACATTGTGCTATGCATGTTTGCTCTGGCTGCAATCCTATTGCCTACTTGGAAGGAAGTCCCATAGAACTGAATGGGACATGTGTCTGAGAAGACATGGATAGGATTGTACTGTTGGTCCCACTGCACACAATGGACTTTACACGCAGGTAAGTGTGTCTAGGATCACTGGATCCGTATCTCTGACTATTCCTTGTCCCTACTGGCAATTGAAGCCCAATTCTATGTGCTTTCCTTGCTTTTTGCTTCCTTATTTTAAAGTCTCCCCAAAACCTTCATTTAGAACAAATAATGCAATGTAAGCAAACCAAGGCCCGCCTAATAACAAGCTGGCATGGTTGTTTTCCGAACGGGTTGTAGGTGTTGCCTTTTTTAACATAATGCAATTGTTGTTGTTCCTTTAAAAAAAATAAATCATGTTGTCTGAGCACTCACATTACCCTAGGCTGGGTTAAGTCTGACAGATATAGGGCACATTGCGCAGGGAGCATAGCCTTGTGAACACTGTCGAAATGAGTCAGACCTCTGCAAACAGAATTCTTGAGCATCTTCAATCCAGGTCAACGTACAGTGGCCACGTATGGATGGCCAGAAAAAAAGGACAAAAGAGAGGACAGATTTGCATAAAATTAGCATTTGCTAATTTGGGTGTGTATACGCACTTTTGGGAATGATTACTGCAATTCAAGTACAGTGGTACCTTGGTTCTCGAACAGCTTCGTTGACGAATAAATCGGATCCCGAATGCCGAAAACTTGGGAAGTAAGTGTTCCGGTTTTTGAATGCTTTTCGGAAGCCGAACATTTGATGTCACTTCTGCCTGAGTTCAGGAAGCTCCTGCAGCCAATCGGAAGCCGCGCCTTGGTTTTTGAACGGTTTGGGGAAGTCGAACGGACTTCCAGAACGGATTAAGTTCGAGAACCAAGGTTCCACTGTAGATATAAATACAGGTTGACATGGTGGAGAAGACATTGACCTGGTGACCTAGGTCCCAGCTCAGTCCGCTATCCAGTCGGTACAACACGAGACTCTTAATCTCAAGGTTGTGGGTTTGGGCCCCATGCCGAGCAAAAAGATTCCTGCATTGTTGCAGGGGGTTGGAATAGATGACCCTCATGGTCCCTTCCAGTTCTACAATTCTGTGTTGAGTGGCCACTTCAAAGTCTTTTTTTGTGTGTGTGTGCTCTGTCCCCCTTCACATTCTCCCCCCCCATATTGCGAATATACAGGCATACAAACATACATTTCATGCAATCCTTAAATATATACAAACATACCAACACTCAGCCCCACAGATAATTCCTTTCCCCATCACCATCCACCACCCCTCACCCCACCTTTGTGTTAGACTTCCAATCTACTCAATTGCAATTTCTTTCCACTTCTATTACTTTCACACACCTTTAACCTAATTTCATGCTTCTTTTACTATTACACATTGTTATCCATCTTATTTAGTATTTCAGTATTTAAAACGGAACTAATAGGAGTTCTGATTTTTCAGTATGGTTTTGCAATATATCCAAAACAATGGGAGAAATTGGAAGGATCTCAAAAGAGAAGATAGACAGGGATTGGAAGGTGTTTAGAGGATACTTGCACTTCAAAGTCTTTGATATCCCCATGTACCGCGTTCTTTGACTTGAAACCAGACTCGGACTGGGCAGGCCTTCAAATAGAGAACTGTCTGTTGCAAAATAGAAGAAATGCCCATCCTAGGTCAACTGTGCAAAAGGGGCTCTATTGCTGTGCCCTGATTTCTTACTTTCTTTTAAAAAAGGAATATATGGGATCTTTAGTCTGCCTTATGTCACATGCCAACAGCTGGAGTGTTCTCTAAAATGGGAGACTCATCCTATTCAATGGATATTCTTGATCAGGTCAAGGACCTGAGAAGTGGATCTTGAGCAGAGATGAAATCCCCGTGCTTGGTCATCTGAGGAACAAACCTGGAGCCCTCTTTGAAGATGCAATCCCATGCGACGCCTACTCGGAAGTAAGCCCTACTGAGCTCAATGGGACTTCACAGTGCAATCCAATCCATGTCTACTCAGAGGTAAGTCCCACTGAGTTCAGCAGGGCTTACTCCCAGGTAAGTGTGTATAGGATTGTAGCCGAAGGGACTTCTTTTTTTCTTAGCACTGCAGTCCCAAATAGGGGCACTGGTTTTCATTCTGCTCAGCGCTGTGTGCAGGGTTCCACTAGTGTACAAGCACATCGCACAAATGCGGCATTTTATATTGGGTTCGGCAAGCAGCACCACAATGTGCAGCTGTTTCTTTTGGAAAAAGCAGTTGTTTCTATCCCTTGAAAGGGCCAAGGAAGTTTTGCAAGCATCTGGGCCATGGGTAGGCAAACTAAATCTGGGGGGCCGGATCCGGCCCAATCACCTTCTAAATCCGGCCCGCGGACGGTCCGGAAATCAGCATGTTTTTACATGAGCACAACATGTCCTTTTATTTACAATGCATCTCTGGGTTATTTGTGGGGCATAGGAATTCATTCATTATTATTTTTTTCAAAATATAGTCCAGCCCCCCACAAGGTCTGAGGGACAGTGGACCGGCTCCCTGCTGAAAAGTTTGCTGACCCCTGATCTGCGCCATCTCTGGTGAAAATGCAGAGCAGGTCGTGTTTGTCATCACAGCAGCATGCATATCCTGCTTTGTCTTTCTCAATGTTTACCAGAAAAATAGTAACCATTACGCAAATATTATGCCCGGTTGTATATAAGCCAGGAGTTTTCCTTGATGCAGAGATTAGGTTTGCTCACTGTTCAGGGTGGCGGTTCTTTTTATTTCTTGCTTTGCGTTAAGTTCACATCTCCAATGCGCTTTCACCTCTGCAAAGAAGAACCAGGACCACCAAATCAGAGCTCCATTGCCCCCTGAACCGAGAAGTCCTGGTGTCAGTAGGGTGATCTCATTGTGGTCTTTGTGGTTGCTATTTCCGTGGTGTCAATCCAACAGACCTTCTTTGCAACCTGCTATGACAAATCAGAGAAAGGCAGGGCCGGCACTTCCATAAGGCAGAATGAGGCGGCTGCCTCAAGCCAGCAGATATTGGATGTCACGAAATGGCGGCAAATTTGGTTTGATATTGTAATTTTGCTGCTAGGGAGCGGGATGGGTGCTTGTGGGATTTCCTGCCTCAGGTGCCCAAATCACTTGGGTGGCTTTGGATAGTTTCACCTGTGGGGAAGGGACCATTTTCTGCTCTGCCTCAGGCAGAAAAATGTCTTGAGAGGTGCCGGAACTGAGTTCTGGGGAGTTCCAGCTGAAAAAAAGCCCTGTCCCAAAGCAATGTGTTCTGGGAATGGTGGCAGTGACCAGAGTCGCAAGAGGCCAACTAGAGACCAGTGGACACAAGATAACAGGCACTTGATATGCCATATTTCTTAAATCAGGGTTAGGCAACCTAAGGCCCAGGGGCCAAATGCGGCCCAATTGCCTTCTCAATCTGCCCCATGGACAGTCCAGGAATCAGCGTGTTTTTACATGAGTAGAATGTGTGCTTTTATTTAAAATGCATCTCTGGGTTGTTTGTGGGGCATAGGATTTCGTTCATCCCCCCCCCCCCAAATATAGTCCTGTCTGAGGGACAGTGGACCGGCCCACAGCTGAAAAAGGTTGCTGACCCCTGTCTTAAATAAATATTCTTTTGATTAAAGAAAAGAAGAAAAGATAACAGGCACTCATGTTTTTCTCCTACTAGGGCTTTAGGAAGGAGGGTGGGTTTACAGGGTAAAGCACCCACCCTCAGTCCGACCTATAGATGTTATCTGCAAAAAAAGAGACTGAGATGCGTTAGCACATTCTTATTATTAACTATTATTATGACTTTTATAAGGTAAAGGTAAAGGGACCCCTGACCATTAGGTCCAGTCATGACCGATTCTGGGGTTGTGGCGCTCATCTTGCTTTACTGGCCCAGGGAGCTGGCATACAGCTTCCGGGTCATGTGGCCAGCATGACTAAGCTGCTTCTGGCGAACCAGAGCAGCGCACGGAAACGCCGTTTACCTTCCCGCCAGAGAGGTACCTATTTATCTACTTGCACTTTGACGTGCTTTCGCATTGCTAGGTTGGCAGGAGCAGGGACCGAGGAACGGGAGCTCACCCCGTCGCGGGGATTCGAACTGCTGACCTTCTGATCGGCAAGTCCTAGGCTCTGTGGTTTAACCCACAGCGCCACCCGCGTCCCATGACATTTATATCCCACCTTTTTCTCTAAAGATCTTAAGGTGGTGTACAATGTTCTCCCTCTCCACATTTAATCCACACAACAGACCTGTGCGGACCCACATTTAACAGCCACCGCAGGTAGGTTAGACTGACAGACAGTGACTGACCCAAGGTCACACCAGTGAGCTTCATGGCCAAGCGGGGATTCGAACCCTGGTCTTCCAGGTCCTTGATCGACACTCCCTACTACACTGCACTGGCTAGTTAGGTCAAATGTAGCTAGTGACATTTGGGGCTATAAACTGCCTTACAGTAATGCTATGGGTAGGCAAACTAATACAGTAGGCTATGGGTAGGCAAACTAAGGCCCAGGGGCCGGATCCGACCCAATCGCCTTCTAAATCTGGCCCCTGGACAGTCCGGGAATCAGCGTGTTTTTACATGAGTAGAATGTGTGCTTTTATTTAAAATGCATCTCTGGGTTATTTGTGGGGCATAGGAATTCTTTCATCTTCCCCCCCCAAAAAATATACTCCGGCCCTCCACAAGGTCTGAGGGACATTGGACCGGCCCCCTGCTGGAAACGTTTGTTGACCCCTGCTTTAGGCACCTGCTCCTAATGGATCTCTGGCCGCAAGGGGCCTTTTCCATCGCCTCCTAACTGAACCTTAAGTAAAATAATAATCTTGAGATGTTCAGGGTCGCACCAGGCCCCTTCTGCATCCTGTCACTGCTGTGTCCTCCTTCTGAGCCCACGTGATGGGGGGAAGGAGGTGTTGCTGGAGCCAGGATCGAAAGAGCAATTGGAGTCCCACAACCAAGGAGTCCTTGAGTCCCATTGGAGGTAGGGAGCGATGGCAGCCTTGAATAACTCAGGGAAGGGAAGCTCTCAGCAGGTCCTGGGCAAGCCGTGGGGAGATTCAGTGTGGTTGATTTGGCTGAGGACGTGACTGGGATCGTAGCCAAGCTGTGCCGATTCCCTGCAAAGCAAGGTGGGAGGCAAGTTGAAAGAATCAGTGGTTGCTAGTGGCGATGGCTGCGTTCTACCTCCAACTTTCAGAATGCCTCTGAGTGCTAGTTTCTGGAAACACCAGGAAGGGAGAGGGCTGTTGCAGACTTTCTTAGCCCAAGGTCACCCAGTGAGTTTCGTGATGGAGCAGTGCTTGGAATTATGGCCTGCCAAGTCCTAGTCTGACACTCTAACTAACCACTATAACAGACTGGATCAGACATCTGGTTGGCCACTGTGAGAACAGGAAGCTGGAGTAGATGGGCTGTCGGCATACTCTCCAATATTTCTCCAATGAAAATAGGGATGTCCTATTCATGTGGGTGGCGCTGTGGACTAAACCACAGAGCCTAGGGCTTGCCGATCAGAAGGTCAGTGGTTTGAATCCCCACCAACGGGGACCCAGAAGCTGTACGCCGGCTCCCTTGGCCAATAAAGCAAGATGAGTGCCGCAAACCCAGAGTCGTCCGCGACTGGACCTAAGATCAGGGGTACCTTTACCTTTACCTTTTATTCAATAATAATAAATAATAATAACAATATCCCGCCAACTAACCCCCAGCCACTCTCAGCAGCTTCCAACATATATAAAAACATAATAAAACATTAAACATTAAAAAACTTCCCTCTAGCAGGCTGCCTACAGATGTTTTCTAAAGATGTGATCTCCTTGGCTCGGAGGTCACATAACTCCAGAGCTCTAAAAAAAAAAAAAAAGTTTAGGGGTACTCTCATTTTGACTCAAGAAAATCACCATTTTGTAGTTTAAATCAGGAAAAATAAATATAGTAAATGGAGAAAAGTTCAAAGATTGACAAAATGTTTAGGGGCACGCGTACCCCTGCGTCCCCCCAGAAAGAAAAGCACTGCATAACTCTATACTCTCCAACATTTCTCCAATGAAAATAGGGATGTCCTAAGGAAAAGCGGGACATTCTGGGATCAAATCAGGAACCAAAGCGGCTTCTGTGAATCCAGGACTGTCCCTGGAAAACAAGGACACTTGGAGGGTCTGAGATTCCTGTGGGAAACTGGCAACTGGTTTTCAGAAGCATTCGCCTCCCGTTGTGGACGGGGCCGGTGCTATTATTAGGCTATCTAGGCAGACCTCAAAGTGGCGCAGTACTGACCTTTGAGGAACACAGTTTGATACAGATTAATTTTGCTTATAACTTATAAATTTCTGATAATACTTTAGACTTCGAAGGATTCCATCACACTTGAAATAATTCATACAAAGACACCTGCTTTTGAAAATTGAAGTTAGCCCCCCCCCCTTTTTAAGGGGTCCTTAAATGGTTAGCATGGCCTCTAGGGCTCAAAAAATCTGCCTACAGCAGCGCTGACAAGTAGCCATTGAGACCCTTATCTTCCATGTGGCCCTTGTGAGGTTGTCCAGAAACAAATGTGGCCCTGGTGTCGTTAGTTAGGGACTTTGGCTGGGGGTTGGGACCTGGGTTCACACCCCTGGGCAGCCATGAAGCTCACTGGGTGACGTTAGGCCAGTCCCTGCCTCTGAGCCTGACAAACGTCACAGGCTTCTTAGGATTTAATCACAGAATTAAATGAGGAGCACATCTGCCACCTTGAGCTGCTTGTCAAAAAAGATGCGACATAAATGCAATCAATCAATCAATCAATCAATCAATCAATCTATCTATCTATCAATCAATCAATGGCCACCAGAGGGACCATCTCTATGAGTCCATCTCCTTGCCCAGTTCCTATTCCTGTTTATCCACACATTAGATGGTTGAAAAGAAGATACAGTCATACCTCATGTTATGTTTGCTTCATGGATATGTCTTTTCAGGTTGCGTCCCGCGGTGACCCAGAAGTACCGGAAAGGATTACTTCCGGGTTTCGCCGCTTGCACATGCGCTGATGTGCAAAATGACATCACGTGCATGCGCAGAAGCAGCGAATCGCAACCTGTGCATGCACAGACGCGCCGCTGCAGGTTGCGTTTTGCTCATGTTGTGAACGGGCCTCCGGAATGGATCCCGTTCGCGACCAGAGGTACCACTGTACTCTTCCTGATAACCTTAAAATGCGAGTATGTGATTCTTTTAGAATCTTCAAAAGGGACGTGGATGGCACTGTGGGTTAAACCACAGAGCCTAGGACTTGCCGATCAGAAGGTCGGTGGTTCGAATCCCCACGACAGGGTGAGCTCCCATTGCTCGGTCCCTGCTCCTGCCAGCCTAGCAGTTCGAAAGCCTGAAGTGCAAGTAGATAAATAGGCACCACTCTGGTGGGAAGGGAAACGGCATTTCCGTGTGCTGCTCTGGTTCGCCAGAAGCGGCTTAGTCATGCTGGCCACATGACCCGGAAGCAGTACGCAAGCTCCCTCGGCCAATAAAGCGAGATGAGCGCCGCAACCCCAGAGTCGGTCACGATTGGACCTAATGGTCAGGGGTCCCTTTACCTTTACCTCTAATCTTAAAAAAAAAAAGAAGGTGTCCTTGGAGGAGGAAAAAGTGAGTTATAAATGCGATAAATAATTGTTATTAGGGTAAAGTGGGGCTCCCCATATCCATGTATACTGCTCTGGCAGTGGGGCCATCGCCAGGGGTGGAGGAAGGGGGTGTGGTGTGGGCGGTCTGCCCTGGGTGTTACCACTGAGGGGGGTGACAAAATGGCAGGCGGCACTTACCTCGGGGCCTGCAGAGTGCCCGAGCCATGGGTCTCTCCTGGGAGTGACACGGTGGCTTGGGGGCCCGCAGGCTCTACGCTGCCCCAAATGGTCCACCCGCTGCCTCCCCCTCAGCTGTAGGGCGGCTGAGTGGGAGGAGGTAGGCAGACTCCTGCCCTGGCTGGCCCTGCCCCTGGCCTCAGGGCATGCGCGCTGCCCCGGGCGCCCGATCGGCTTGCTCCACTGCTAGCCATAACTTCCGTTCTGGGAACAAAACCCCAAAAGCCATGTCCTCTGCCCGTCTCCGCTGCCCCACAGTCAGGCTACAGAAGCACAGCTCTGGTGCCCCGTGGCAGTGCCCTCCTTGTAAGCTTCTGGAGCCATCTGGCCGGCTGCTGTTGGAACAAGACAACCTGCTAGCCTAGCGGCACCTCAGTCTCATCCGGCAAAGCCATCTTTATTATTCCTATTGCGTCTCTGTGTTGGCTTCGAGACAGCAATCCTCCATATCTTTTTATAGCGTTTAACAAATTCCATTAAAACCAATGGGGCTTATTTGTAAGTAAATGTGCTTAGAATCAACCTGTTACGATTGTCGCCATCTCGTCTCTCCCTTTACGCCTTCTGTTTTAGATTACTTTTGGGGGAGGGCGGGGCAGAACGGTTTCGTGGGAAAGGGACCGTCGGGAGTTCGGCAAGGCTCACCTTCAGACATTCTTGTTTCCAGCCCATGCAACATGCCATTATCTCCGCCTGAATCTTCCTAGAACCATCTTGTGTGCCTCCTTCCACAGTATGGCAAATGGCTAGCATTAAATCCTTTTGTGGAGGATGGGCGTTGGCTCTGCAATGCCGCTCTCGCACGACGGCGCTCCGTTTCAAAATGGCAAAATGCTTCGTGTCCACAGTGGATTATTGTCCACAGTGGATGGCAGCAGCATCTCTCCAGGGTTTCTCTCTGCCAGGGACTGAACCAGAGAAATAATAATAATAATAATAATAATAATAATAATAATAATAAATTATTTATACCCTGCCCATCTGGCTGGGTTTCCCCAGCCACTCTGAGTGGCTCCTAACAGAATACTAAAAAACACGATAAAACATCAAACATCAAAAACTTCCCTAAACAGGGCTGCCTTCAGATGTCTTCTACAAGTCACAGGTAGGTAGCCGTGTTGGTCTGCCATAGTCGAAACAAAATTAAAAAATTCCTTCCAGTCGCACCTTAGAGACCAACTAAGTTTTTATTGGTATGAGCTTTCGTGTGCATGCAAGAAGTATCTGAAGTATTTGAAGAAGTGTGCATGCACACGAAAGCTCATACCAATAACAAACTTAGTTGGTCTCTAAGGTGCTACTGGAAGGATTTTTTCTAATTCTAAAAGTCAGATAGTTGGGAGGGCGTTCCATAGAGCGGGTGCCACTACCAAGAAGGCCCTCTGCCTGCTTCACTGTAACCTCACTTCTCGCAATGAGGGAACCGCCAGAAGGCCCTCGGCGCTGGACCTCAGTGTCCGGCCTGAACGATGGGGGTGGAGGCCATTTAGGGCTTTCAAGGTCAGCACCAACACTTTGAATTGTGCCCAGAAACGTCCTGGGAGCAAGGCAGATGCTGTAGCAATGAGCAATGGTCCTTCTCTGAGCATTAACCATCTTCCACCATTAGTCATGCTGGCCAGGGCAGGTGAGAGTTGGATACTGAGCTCTTGGCACTTCAGGGCAATTTAATCCCTGATCGTTCCCACAGCCCAGGGTGGCAGGGATGCAAAGGAGGGCTGGATCGTAGAATTGTAGAGTTGGAAGGGACCCAAAAGGCCATTTAGTGCAACCCCCTGAATATATACAACCCGTACCATCACAGAATAGTGCCCTTCCCTGTGAGAATGCTCAGCAACATGCCATTGAAGCAATCCTATACATCATTCTGCTTTATTCGTTATTCCGCTATGCATCCCCGATGTTATTGCATTATGCCATCTGGAGGGACACTCTTGTGCTACAGAGCAACAAAAGAGTCCAGAACATTTCATGTATATAAAGAGTTATAGCATGTGAGCAAGAAGCTATAGGGTACGCAGAGAGTGGAAAAAAGGCAGTTTGTCCACCCCTCAAATTTTTTTTGCAAACAGCATTCAGCATATGGGATCACGTATAACTGTCCTGATACCATTCGAGGTGGGCTGTAGGCTAGAGCATGGAGACTTTGGGAAAGTGCCCTCCTCATCCTCCTGCCTCCTTTCTCTGGCGCCCCCTACTGTTGGTCTCCTTGCCTCCTTCCCAACCATAGGCAATGGACATCAGGTGCCGCTGAGTAAAGGCTTTTAAACCGTCTCTGCTATGGGGAGTGAGAAGGATGGACCAGGGGCAACAATCCTCTTACACACCTGTCTTGAGACATCTTGTGGAAAGTGGTTTTTGACTGGCAAAACACACCGTGCAGTCTGCTCAGCAGACAATGACTAGGGGCCCAACCAGGCTATGCTTTTATTGCTGAAAGGATGCAGCAACATGTGATCAACACATTAACAGTGCATCTATACTGGGCAGAAAGCCTATCTTCTCCATTTCTCCTGTTTCCACATTACGGGATCCACACGAACTTAACAACAACAACAACAACAACAACAACAATAACAATAACAATATATTTATACCCCGCCCTTCTGGCTGGGTTTCCCCAGCCACTTTGGGCAGCTTCCAACAAAGTATTAAAATGCAGTAGTCTGTTAAACATTAAAAGCTTCTCTAAACAGGGCTGCCTTCAGATGTCTTCTAAAAGTCTGGTAGTTGTTCCTCTCTTTGACATCTGGTGGGAGGGTGTTCCACAGGGCGGGTGCCACTACCGAGAAGGCCCTCTGCCTGGTTCCCTGTAACTTGGCTTCTCACAGTGAGGGAACCGCCAGAAGGCCCTCGGTGCTGGACCTCAGTGTCTAGGCAGAACAATGGGGGTGGAGACACTCCTTCAGGTATACTGGACCAAGGCTGTTTAGGGCTTTAAAGGTCAGCACCAACACTTTGAATTGTGTCCGGAAACATACTGGGAGCCAATGTAGTTCTTTCAAGATCTGTGTTATGTGGTCTCGGCAGCTGCTCCCAGTCACCAGTCTAGCTGCCGCGTTCTGGATTAGTTGTAGTTTCCTGGTCACCTTCAAAGGTAGCCCCACGTGGACGTGGATGCACAAAACACTTTAAAAAGAAGAGAAATCAAGGCTCCTTGCACTTCGGTCTGCTCTGGTCTCCCTCTTTCTTCCCGTCTAGGGAAGCAGCCCTGCCCTCTGCCTGCCCCTCAGAGCTTCTGCATCACACAGAGCCAATTGTATCCTCTCTTCCTCTTCCATACTCCAGCAGCCTCTATGATCTGCCCAAGGAAGGAGGCTGGCAGCAGTAGCCACAGAGAGGCTGCAGGAGGCTCCTTCGCAGCTGCCCCCAGGCACCGCTACTCAGTACAAACACCAGCTCATCTTCACCCCCAATGCTTTGCAGCAGAGGGGCTGGTGGGGGAAACAGGGACATTCCGGGATCAAATAAGAAGCTGGGATGGTTTTTGTAATTCCAGGACTGTCGCTGGAAAATAGGGGCACTTGGAAGGCATAAAAAGGTAAAGGTACCCCTGACTGTTAGGTCCAGTCGTGGCCGACTCTGGGGTTGCGGTGCTCATCTCGCTTTATTGGCCAAGGGAGCCAGCGTACAGCTTCTGGGTCATGTGGCCAGCATGACTAAGCTGCTTCTGGCGAACCGGAGCAGAGCACAGAAACGCGTTTACCTTCCCGCCGGAGCGGTACCTATTTATCTACTTGCACTTTGACGTGCTTTCGAACTGCTAGGTTGGCAGGAGCAGGGACTGAGCAGCGGGAGCTCACCCCGTCATGGGAATTCAAACCACCGACCTTCCGATCAGCAAGCCCTAGGCTCTGTGGTTTAACCCACAGCGCCACCCGCATCTTGGAAGGCATTTTGTTGTTGTTTAGTCGTTTAGTCGTGTCCGACTCTTCGTGACCCCATGGACCAGAACACGCCAGGCACCCCTGTCCTCCACTACCTCCCGCAGTTTGGTCAAACCCATGCTGGTAACCTCGAAAACACTATCCAACCATCTTGTCCTCTGTCGCCCCCTTCTCCTTGTGCCCTCCATCTTTCCCAGCATCAGTGTCTTCTCCAGGGAGTCTTCTCTTCTCATGAGGTGGCCAAAGTACTGGAGCCTCAGCTTCACGATCTGTCCTTCCAGTGAGCACTCAGGGCTGATTTCCTTAAGAATGGATGCGTTTGATCTTCTTGCAGTCCATGGGACTCTCAAGAGTCTTCTCCAGCACCATAATTCAAAAGCATCAATTCTTCGGCGATCAGCCTTCTTTATGGTCCAGCTCTCACTTCCATACATCACTACTGGGAAAACCATGGCTTTAACTATACGGATCTTTGTTGGCAAGGTGACATCTCTATTTCTCAAGATGCTGTCTAGGCCTGTCATTGCCCTTCTCCCAAGAAGCAGGCGTCTTTTAATTTCGTGGCTGCTGTCACCATCTGCAGTGATCATGGAGCCCAAGAAAGTAAAATCTCTCACTACTTCCATTTCTTCCCCTTCTATTTGCCAGGAGGTGATGGGTCTAGTGGCCATGATCTTCGTTTTTTTGATGTTGAGCTTCAGACCATATTTTGCGCTCTCCTCTTTCACCCTCATTAAAAGGTTCTTTAATTCCTCCTCACTTTCTGCCATCAAGGTTGTGTCATCTGCATATCTGAGGTTGTTGATATTTCTTCCAGCAATCTTAATTCCAGTTTGGGATTCATCCAGCCCAGCCTTTCGCATGATGTATTCTGCATATAAATTAAATAAGCAGGGAGACAAAATACAGCCTTGTCGTACTCCTTTCCCAATTTTGAACCAGTCAGTTGTTCCATATCCAGTTCTAACTGTAGCTTCTTGTCCCACATAGAGATTTCTCAGGAGACAGATGAGGTGATCAGGCACTCCCATTTCTTTAAGAAATCCCTTATGAATACACAGTGGAAGTGAGGAACAGGTTTAAGGATTTAGATTTGGTGGACAGAGTGCCTGAAGAACTATGGATGGAGGCTCGTAACATTGTACAGGAGGCAGCAAGGAAAACCATCCCAATGAAAAGGAAATGCAAGAAAGCAAAGTGGCTGTCCAACGAGGCCTTACAAATAGCGGAGGAGAGAAGGCAAGCAAAATGCGAGGGAGATAGTGAAAGATACAGGAAATTGAATGCAGATTTCCAAAGAATAGCAAGGAGAGACAAGAAGGCCTTCTTAAATGAGCAATGCAAACAAATAGAGGAAAACAACAGAATGGGAAGAACCAGAGATCTGTTCAAGAAAATTGGAGATATGAAAGGAACATTTCGCACAAAGATTACCATAATAAAGGACAAAAGCGGTAAGGACCTAACAGAAGCAGAAGACATCAAGAAGAGGTGGCAAGAATACACAGAGGAATTATACCAGAAAGATATGGATGTCTCGTACACCCCAGGTAGTGTGGCTGCTGACCTTGAGCCAGACATCCTGGAAAGTGAAGTCAAATGGGCCTTAGAAAGCACTGCAAATAACAAGGCCAGTGGAAGTGATGGTATTCCAGCTGAACTATTTAAAATTTTAAAAGATGATGCTGTTAAGGTGCTACACTCAATATGCCAGCAAATTTGGAAAACTCAGCAGTGGCCAGAAGATTGGAGAAGATCAGTCTACATCCCAATCCCAAAGAAGGGCAGTGCCAAAGAATGCTCCAACTACCGCACAATTGCACTCATTTCACACGCTAGCAAGGTTATGCTTAAAATTCTACAAGGAAGGCTCAAGCAGTATGTGGATCGAGAACTCCCAGAAGTGCAAGCTGGATTTAGAAGAGGCAGAGGAACCAGAGACCAAATTGCAAACATGCGCTGGATTATGGAGAAAGCTAGAGAGTTCCAGAAAGACATCTACTTCTGCTTCATTGACTATGCAAAAGCCTTTGACTGTGTCGACCACAGCAAACTATGGCAAGTTCTTGGAAGGCATAGTAGTGTATTAAAAGCGCAAATTGAAAACAAACAAACCCCTCACCAGCATAAAAAGTTCTAGGGTTTTTGCAGAAACCCTGTGGCAATGCACAGATCACAGCCAAAAGCAGTAGAACCATCCCAGAACATTTGCAAGCACATACAGAGAGAGTGTTGAAAATACCGTTGTGTATAACTGGCCCGATAGCATCATGAGAGCAAATCATGATGGAAGCACGATTGAAAAGGAAGCCTGGAGACGCGCTCAGAGAGACTCAAAGGAGCTGAGCTCTTGCAAAGGCTTTCAGAGAAGAGAGAGTGGGAGGAGGCTCTGGGAGTGAGCACCTTCTGCAATAAGATCTGTCAGCTCTGTGGGGATGGGGTTCACTAGATCTGCCAGCGGAGAGGCTGTTTGTAGAGTCACTCATATGTGCCGCTGGTTTGATGAGCTCTGTCAGCAGGCATCTGTTTCGGGGTGGATAGATTTTGACAAACTGCTTTCTTCTGCAAGATCTAACACCCTGGATTCTCTCAGTACTGCGCTTTTGAAAAAAGAACCTCTCTCCTTTCCTGGGTTGAACTTTCCAGGCTGAATGTGGGGTGTCTCTGTGCACCAGGCTGCGTTTGCCACATGCAGACCTCAGGCAACAGCTTCCGGGTTGGAGTGGTGGCTAGAGAGTTTGAACCAAGGTCCTGAATTCGAATCCCTGCCCTGAGTGACCCGGGGCAAGTCGCTACTTCTCAGCCTAGTTTTGCAAGTTCCACCTTCTCACGTCCTGTATGAGCCTGGCAAACTTTAAGTCACCTGATTTCAACCCTTTGCAAAAAAAAAAAAAAATTAAAAATGGATATTTATATTTGCATGCCATGACTGCCTTCAAATGGCAAGCACTAAAAAAAAATGCCCCTGTTTCAAGTTTATGCAGGTATTGTGTCACTTGTTTTCAAAGGGACCAGCTGGGAGGGGGGAAGGGAGAGGGGTTAAAACCTGCTCCTTCTTTTGCATCCCAAGCAGTGGATCTGCTTTAAAGTGAGCCTTGCATTTGTTGTGTGAATGCACAGGGTGTGTGTGTGTGTGTGTGTGTGTGAGAGAGAGAGAGAGAGAGAGAGCATGTAAGATTTCATTTTGTCTTCTGCTTCTGCTAGGATCCCACGAGAGACTGGGATGGAGGGAGAATTCTGACTCAGTTCTCATTTAAAGGCAGACTTGCTGAATCTGCAGATTCCTACATTGCAGGGAATTGGACTAGATGACACTTGGGACCATTGCAGTCAACGTTTTCCTTTTTTTAAGGGAAATTCCCTTATTCCTAATAGGATTCCTCGCAAGAAAAGGGAAAAGTTGACAGCTATGCGTGGGACCCTTCCAACTCTACAATTGTATGATTCAACATTCACGCTCCTTGGAATTTTTCAACGCTGTTCTCCTCCCAAGAAACTAGTGCAAAAATGTATAACAACAACAACAACAACAACAACAACAACAACAACAACAACAACCCGCCCATCTGGCTGGGTTTTCCCAGCCACTCTAGGCAACTTCCAACAAAATATTTAAAATACAATAAAACATCAGACATTTAAAAAATCCCTAAACAGGGCTGCCTTCAGATGTCGTCTAATACAGTGGCACCTCTGGTTGCGAATGGGATCCATTCCGGAGGCCTGTTTGCAATGTGAAAAGCCCGCAACCTGAAGCGCCATATCTGTGCAGGTGCACGGCGCGATTTGGCACAATTTAGTGCTAGTGTGCATGCGCGAGCGGTGAAACCCGGAAGTAACCCTTTCCGGTACTTCCGGGTTGCTGCAGGACGCAACCTGAAAAAACGTAACATGAAGCAAACGTAACATGAGGTATGACTGTAGTGAGTTATTTCCTTGACATCTGGTGGGAGGGTGTTCCACAGGGCGGGCGCCACTACCGAGAAGGCCCTCTGCCTGGTTCCCTGTAACCTCACTTCTCGCAGTAAAGGAACTGCCAGGAGGCCCTCGGAGCTGGACCTCAGTGTCTGGGCAGAACGATGGAGGGGCAGGCGGTGGATATCCATAGTGAGCTGTTCAGAGGACAGAGCTGTGTGTCTCATCACACAATCGGCCCTACAGCCGCTATGCTAGCCTGCTGTCCTCAGGCGCAGTGGGAAACAGGGCACTGGTGGGAAGGGATGAAGGGCATCATCCTGTCCTCAGCCTGCAAAATGTCTGGTGCTCTTGGGGTTGGTGGTGGGCACAATGGCCTGTGCACAATGATGTCAGTGGCTGGAGCCAGCCTTGTTAGATATCGGTCCTGGTTCGCCTTCATTCTGGGCAGAGTCACGGCACAGTCGCCTTTCCTGCAACATCTTCGTTAACTCCTGATGACTTCCTCTGTGGATCATTAACTCTGATGAAACAACAGGCAGCATCTGCCTTTGTGCTCTTTCATCTGAAGGACTGGGAATCTCCGTGGGAGTGATGATATTATTTCAAGTGCACACAGCCCAGGAGTGATTGTTCTGCTGGTGGCTTGGAGGGTTCTCTTTCTTGTCCTCCTCTTCCTCCTCCTCCTTTGAATTGTGCATAGCGGTTAAAGGCTAAATAAGGTAGCACAGAAAGCCCACAGGATGCATTTAATTGCCACAGATTTGTAAGGGAGCTGTAGTACTCACCGTCCGTAAGAAGGGGACGATGGGAATCGAGCGTTCACCTGGAGGCAGTGCTGAAATAGCAGAACGGAGGATGCAACGAGCTGAGGGTGGTCAGTCTCAGTGTCTCATTCTTTTCCAACATGAAGATCAGTTCACCACATTTCCACACTTCGATTTATTTTGGGGGAAACTTACCAGCAATTTAATACGCATTTCTCTCAATATTTCCTGCACGAAATCTTGCCCAGTGTGCACATTTTTGCAAGCCGTTCCCCTTAATGCAACACATATTCCATTAACGCGTGCATTTCACGTTCTCTCTCTTGTAGCGCATGCATTTCTGTGCATATGTTTTGTGGGCGAGGATTGGAGAACTGCATCACAAAAATGGCACGAGAGAGCATGAATTAGAACGGGCTAGGTCTTCCCCATCTCTATGAACCCCTGTGCCGCCACTACAGTTAGCAATCAGCCTGAATCGGGTCCACCCATGTGATGCCAGGCGACCCATTTTTACATGGTGCTGCTGCGGATGTTGCAATGATGTCAGGTGATTGGCAGGCGGGTGGCCACACCCACCTGTCAAACATGGCCTGCGGGGGAGGGGAGATAAGAACCCACCTTTCTAATGGGATCTGCTTCCCTACTTTTGGCCTAGAGCAGAGAAATCCAACTCCCAAGAGACTGCGATCTACTCACAGAATAAAAAACTGGCAGTGATCTACCCCTTTTTTGGGAGTTCAGGTCAAAGTCGTTGAACCTTTTTTTAGGGGGGTATTTTGACTTTTTTTGGGGGGGTCAGGTCAAAGTTGTTCAGCTATTCTTAGGGAGGAAAGTCAAAGCTGTTGACCTTTTTTTGGAAGGACACCTCAACAATGTTGAGCTTTCATTAGGGGGAAAAGGAAAAAGTCACTGACCAAAAGATTGAGCAGCAAACAAACAACCTCACAGCGAAAACCCCATCTTCCCTTCTAGCAGTCAGGCACAAATGGAGAAAGGAGTGAGGTGTACCCTCTTTTCCCCCGCAAAGGAAAAAGAGGCTGTGATAGACCATGATAGACCCAAACCTCCCAGGGATCGACCAGTCGATTGCGGTCGATCGGTTGGACATCGCTGGCCTAGAACATCCAGCATGCCATGTCTCCAATTTCTTGGGTCTGAGAGAGGTGGGGATGTTTCTATCCCCTGGAAGGAGCATATCTGCAGTTTGGGGGTGCTCCTGGATTCGACACTGTCATTGGAGGGTCAGGTGATTTCATGGCTAGGAGTTCCTTTTCACAGGTCCAGCTTCACAACCCCTGTTGAACAGAGATGACTTGGCCACTGTCCTCTATGCTTATATAATAAGTGAGAGCCCAGGGGTCTGAACACTCATCCCCCACCACCACTTTCTGAACGCGGCCCAGGAGGAAGGAGCAGAACCACTGTAGGACAGTGTCCCCAGCTCCCAGCCCCTCTAGACCGTCCAGAAGGATGTTATGGTCGATGGTATCAAACGCCGCTGAGAGATCCAGCAGAACTAGGAAACAGCTCTCACCTTTGTCCCTAGCCAGCTGGAGATCATTGACCAGTGCAACCAAGGCAGTTTCAGTCCCATGATGAGGCCTTATGTCCTTACAATTTCAATCTTGTAGTTTTAAACTGTTGTGACCCACACTCAGACCTTTTCAAAAAGCCTTTGCCTTGCACCTTCTTTACTGACCCCCCTTTCCCCTCTTGTTAAATCCACATTAAATCTCAGCCTTTAATAAGCGCCTCTTAAACCCGTCCATTAATTCCTTTTTAATAAGCCTTCCTTAGTCACCCCTTCCAAGGATTCCTGGCAAGACAATGGTGTCTCTTGGCTTCAGAATGGGTTTCAAGGCTGTGCTTGCTGTGGCTGCTGGCTGGCCGGGTGGAGGGGTTCAGAAAATTTGGCTCTTGGGAGGGCTCTCACGCCACGCCAAAAGACGCCTTGCCAGATCTGGTGGAGGAATGTGTGATGATGATCGCTGCATCTACTTAGCAGGAAATCAAAGCGGCGCTTAATCATGAATGGCGTTATCTTTTTCTGCAAAGTCTGCAGTATGATGAATCACCCGCTTCTGAGTTGATGGCTGAATGAAGCTGCCTCTTCGCTTGCTCCCTGGCTAAACCGCCCTTCCATTCACTTCTCCTTTTTATAATGCTGGTAAATACTGAATCCCAGTTCCCAAGTACGCTGCTTTAGTGCATGAGTAGGTCCCAATAAATTCCTTTAACAGGGCAAAATTTTATTCGGCATGAGGAGGAACGGTTGCATTGGGAGACGTTTATAGCTCTCCGACAGCTCCAGAGACAGCGGTGATTCTAATTGTTTCCCCCCACAAGAAACATTAAAACACACTCACTCTCACACACGGGGTCTATTCTGGGAATCAGCAAATTCACAGCCGTTTGCTAACTTCATGAAGCCCCTTTGGTAATTTTTCGAGCATCACCACATAATCCCACCCAGAATGGAACCCAGCGCAAAATCTGTGGTTCAGTTGGCTCACGGAGTAGTTTATGGTGCAAGTTTGAAGTCATGGTGCCTCCATCTTTGCTTAATTAAAAACCTGCCCTGTCCACGTGTGAAGCAGAGTGGTGAGGTCTGATTTCATCTCCCTTCCCCGCAGAACTTCAAGAAAGGGGAACTCTCCAGATACTATGGGCCTCTTCACTTCCATCAGCCTCAACTAGCATGACCAAAGGTCAGGAGTGATGGGAATACTAAGCAAGCAACATCTGAAGGGCCATGGACTCCTCAGCCCTGCCTTACATCCCATATTCTCTGCTAAGCTGATTGCTATGTACTGGAAGATATGGGTCGTGGGGGGTAGAGTGTGGGGAGGTAAGGTTGGAGGGGAGGGGAATAACCTGGCCCCCATCTACATGCTGCTTGTGATGTTAACATTAACCCTCATCCCCACACATGCCCTCTGTTCTATACAGAAAATGTGATTACATAAATATGGGTGCTCCTAGATTTACAGTGGTACTTCGGGTTACGTACGCTTCAAGTTGCATACGCTTCAGGTTACAGACTCCACTAATCCAGAAATAGTACCTTGGGTTAAGAACTTTGCTTCAGGATGAGAACAGTAATCGCGCGGCAGCAGCAGGAGGCCTTATTAGCTAAAGTGGTGCTTCATGTTAAGAACAGTTTCAGGTTAAGTACGGACCTCCGGAACGAATTAAGTACTTAACTCGAGGTACCACTGTATTTGGGTGTCTTCTTCTTCTTCTTCTTCTTCTTCTTCTTCTTCTTCTTCTTCTTCTTCTTCTTCTTCTCCTCCTCCTCCTCCTCCTCCTCCTCCTCCTCCTCCTCCTCCTTCTGGTCCCAGGTTGAGTTACAACATAAAAAACACTACATAGGGTTTCAATCAACATTGTTAGCATTGGTCTGTCTCAGGAGACAATGGAGGAGTGTACCTTTGAGGGTGGAGTCAAGCCAGAGGAGAGATACAGGAGAGACATGGTTTGTTGCAGCTGGGGCAGATGAAGGCGTCCGGTTTTGCTGCTGCAGGCGCACCACAGTGAAAGGATTCCCACTTGCACAAAGAGGACTTCTGCATTCTCTTCCCTCTGTGTGCCCCTAAATCTGTTTTGAGGATTCCTCCAAATCTCTGGAGCAGATTCAGGGCCTGTGTGCGCACCGGTGTGTGTGTGTGTGTGTGTGTGGGACGGGGGACGATGACTGTCAGACTACTGCTTGCTTTCCTGGAAGGAGGGATGTACCTATGCAGAAACCTCTGGCTTTTGCAGGGTATAAAGGTAAGAGTCTCATTGTCTGCTCCTCTGACCTCTGCCTGTGTCCACCCCTGGAATATGGCCCCAGAAGGTTCTCCATGAAGGAATGTGGATCTCAGGCTGAGAAGTCCCACCCCACCCCCACCAACCTGGGTTAAAATGTGATTTATGCACAATGCCAGTGTCTAAAGTTATCTAAGGTCAGAGTTAGGAAATATTAGTGAACCCAGGTCAGACACCAAATCAGTTTTAAGAGCTCAGGCAATAGGCTAATATATATTCCATTTGCATAACATATACAGGAAGAAGAATTTAGCTTTGCGTGGTGCAGAATTTGGGTCTCCCAGCTTGGTGCAGAATTCTGATTTACTTATTTATCGGTAAGCTCAGAGTGTCCACGGACCTGGCCGTGAGTGACACCGCGATGGCAGCAGAGTTAATACAGAGCAGCAAAATGCTATAAAAGTGTCAGTCCCGTAGCAACACGAGGCGAAGGAATCAGCTTTGTTATCTTGTACAACAGTTCTCTGCAATATCCCACAAATCTCCAGAGAGGCTGAGATAAGAAATGGGTTTCTTTGCTGAGGAGCAATACGGAGAAAATGTGACATATAATGACATATAATGATGAGAGGGAAAACGAATAGCAAGAGCTCTCAGGGTAGGCCTGGACTCGGGATTTCAGAGGCACGGTTGCCAACGTTTTGATTATAAAAATTCTGGCTGATGGGTGGGGTTAGGGATGGAGCCCTAGCAGATGGAGCCCTGAGTAAGGGCAGGAGCACAAGGGCCACATTCACTTCTGGAAAACTGTCTGGGGGCCATATGCAAATAGTGAGTAGGGCCAGAGGTGCAAATGGGTGGAGCAACGAATGCAAATTCTGCCTGGTTGCTTCTGCACACAGAGCTCTCCATCCTCCTTCCAGGCAAGTAAGGATGCCATATTCCTACAAAATCATTTGTATTATTCAGTGCACATAACTTTGTTCATTTTTCTGATGCAGCAATGGACTATACATTCTGTTTCCAAATAGACATACACAGATGTTCCAATCCTTTCCGATTCTGTACCAATCCCCAGTAGGTGTGCTGCTGCCAAAAGAAAAGTAATTAGTTCTTTATAACAAAGGTCAGATTGCCCTTCTTTAAAAATAGTTAATATTCCTGAAACTTGGGGTACATTCCACATGTTGACCCATGTTGTTGTTGTTGCTTAGTCGTTTAGTCGTGTCCGACTCTTCGTGACCCCATGGACCAGAGCATGCCAGGCACTCCTGTCTTCCACTGCCTCCCGCAGTTTGGTCAAACTCATGCTGGTAGCTTCGAGAACACTGTCCAACCATCTCATCCTCTGTCGTTCCCTTCTCCTTGTGCCCTCCATCTTTTCTGTAACACCCTCTACCAGAAAGGCTTTATATGTTGACATGTCCACCACATGTGAAATGTTGTACCTATACTATTGCAGCCTCTCCAGCACAATGGTAGGGGCAGTTTTATTAATATAAATACAGTCATACCTCTGGTTACAGATGCTTCAGGTTGCGTTTTTTTGGGTTATGGACCACCGAAACCTGGAAGTACCGGAACGGGTTACTTCCAGGTTTCGGCAGTCGCACATGCACAGAAGTGCTAAATCGTGCTTTGCGCATGCACAGAAGCACCGAATCGCAACTCGAGTGTGCGCAGATGTGCCACTGCGGGTTGCGAACACTGCGGGTTGCGATCGTGCATCCCGCATAGATCATGTTTGCAACCCCAGCGTCCACTGTACACCGTAATGGCGTCAAATGAGAATAGATTGCTTCAAGCCAGGTTAAGAAAGCTCCGTCTCCTAACGCTATGCCGCTGTTGCTGTACTAGCTCTTTATGAATATGAACTATTGCATTGCAAGGTTTTGCAGCAGCCTTCCTAGAACGCCTCCATTTTTCCTAGGAAAACACACTTGCTGTCTCTGTGGGCACAATGAGAAGACGGCCACCTACCAAGCAATGATCATGATATTTAGCATTTGTTTAATGCTGGTCAAATCACGAAATCACTCAGCTCTCATTATCTCAGTAAGGCTGCAATTCTAAGCATATTTACTTGGATAGACATTTCGTCGTATATTTAACCACTCTTAGGGCTAGGCTGTAAGGTTCACCGGAGCCCTGCTAGGGAGCTGAGTATCCCCATACAGTGGTACCTTGGGTTAAGAACTTAATTCGTTCTGGAGCTCCGTTCTTAACCTGAAACCGTTCTTAACCTGAGGTACCACTTTAGCTTATGGGGCCTCCCGCTGCTGCCATGCCACCGGAGCACAATTTCTGTTCTCATCCTGAAGCAAAGTTCTTAACCCGAAGTACTATTTCTGGGTTAGCGGAGTCTATAACCAGAAGCGTATGTAACCTGAAGCGTCTGTAACCTGAGGTACCACTGTATTGCAGATGGGGGCTGAGGCCAGGAGATTAATGGTTTGCCTAATGCTGCCAAGGGACGCGGGTGGCGCTGTGGGTTAAACCACAGAGCCTAGTATTTGCCGATCAGAAGGTTGGCGGTTCGAATCCCCGTGACGGGGTGAGCTCCCGTTGCTTGGTCCCTGCTCCTGCCAACCTAGCAGTTTGAAAGCACGTCAAATTGCAAGTAGATAAATACCGGTAGGTACCGCTCTAGCGGGAAGGTAAACGGTGTTTCCGTGCACTGCTCTGGTTTGCCAGAAGTGACTTGGTCATGCTGGCCACATGACCCAGAAGCTGTATGTCGGCTCCCTTGGCCAATAAAGTGAGATGAGCACCGCAACCCCAGAGTCGGTCATGACTGGACCTAATGGTCAGGGGTCCCTTTACCTTTACCTTTTAATGCTGCCAAAGAAGGGAGTTACTACAGAGAGCAGAGAGCTGTGGGAACCCACTTAATTGACAACCTCAGGCAAACCACTTATCTCTCAGCCTTAGGTCCCATTTGCAATGAAAGGGGGTTTCTACAGCTCTCTGCTGTAGTAACCCCTAGTATCAGATACAGTGGTACCTCGGGTTACAGACGCTCCAGGTTACAGACGCTTCAGGTTACACACTCCGCTAACCCTGAAATAGTACCTCGGGTTATCAACTTTGCTTCAGGATGAGAACAGAAATCGTGCGGCAGCGGGAGGCCCCATTAGCTAAGTGGTACCTCAGGTTAAGAACAGTTTCAGGTTAAGAACGGACCTCCGGAACGAATTAAGTTCTTAACCCGAGGTACCACTGTATACAGTTGCACCAGGGAGAGAACGTTTTGGGAACAGGGTTTCATGCTCACTACCAACCCATTGTGTATTTTTTGTTGCCCCCCCCCCAAAAAGGTCTAGGGGTACAAATCTAGTTTAACACAACAGAGATTTCCCAAAATAGCAAGACCATGTTGCTTCTTGCCAACGTTGTCATAGAAGCAGCGCATCCTCATAATCTGCCATTTCATGATCTTCTCCCCGCCACCCCTTGGAAACTCTTGTGCTTATCTGCAAGCCTTTTAAGAACGGTGACCTCATTCAGTCCCATCATAAGGTCAGAGGCAACCTTGAGAACTATTTGAAAATGAAAGATAAGGTGCAGCTTGCCTTACCTGAGCCGATAAATGTGCAATGCGGCCATCATCTATCTTACCCGTTGCTGTCTTTTTGGAGAAGCTGAACTCTAATTCACCCTTGGCGTCAACCCTTATCTGGATCTTGGCCAGATCTGCGCCTTCTCTCCTACTCCTACCATTTAAAAACGTCCTGCAAAGTCTGGAATAAGCTCTTAAGTTTGCAACAAACTGTCGGTGGAAGCAACAGTTTGATTTCTGGATGCTCTGTGGCCATTGCTGTCCATTTCTAGTTGTTGAGGGGCAATGTGAAGCCTCCATCACCACCTTAAAGGTAAAGGTAAAGGGACCCCTGACCATTAGGTCCAGTCGCAGATGACTCTGGGGTTGGGGTGCTCATCTCGCTTTATTGGCCGAGGGAGCCGGCGTACAGCTTCCGGCTCATGTGGCCAGCATGACTAAGCCGCTTCTGGCGAACCAGAGCATCACACGGAAACGCCATTTACCTTCCCGCAGGAGCGGTACCTATTTATCTACTTGCACTTTGAGGTGCTTTCGAACTGGTAGGTTGACAGGAGCAGGGACCGAGCAATGGGAGCTCATTCCATCGCGGGGATTCGAACCGCCGACCTTCTGATCGGCAAGTCCTAGGCTCTGTGGTTTAACCCACAGCGCCACCCGCGTCCTTATCACCACCTTACGGATCTTTAAACCAAATTTGGAGAGGGGAGCCCACCCAAGAGACAAATTCAACAGATCCATGGAGGAGAGGGCTATCAGACAGCCACAAGCCACAATGGCTTTGCTCTGACTCCACAGCTGGAAGGAGCAAAGCTTATGAATACCAGTTGCTGGAAACCCCACGAGGGTCCTGCTTGTGAGCTCCATACAGGCACCTAGGACGCGGGTGGCGCTGTGGTCTAAACCACAGAGCCTAGGGCTTGCCGATCAGAAGGGTCAGCAGTTTGAATCTCCGCGACGGGGTGAGCTCCCGTTGCTCTGTCCCAGCTCCTGTGAACCTAGCAGTTCGAAAGCACACCAGTGCAAGTAGATAAATAGGTACTGCTGCAGCAGGAAGGTAAACAGTGTTTCTGTGCGCTGCTCTGGTTTCCGTCCTGGTGTTCCGTTGCACCAGAAGCGATTTAGTCATGCTGGCTACATGAGCCGGAAAGCTGTCTGGGGACAAACGCTGGCACTCTTGGCCTGAAAGCGAGATGAGCGCCACAACCCCATAGTCGCATTTGACTGAACCTAACCATCCAGGGGTCCTTTACCTTTTTACCTTTAAATAATTTCTTTTCTATAATTGATATCCTGCCCTTTGTCAATCAACCTGGACGGCTCTTGTCGCCAAATTCTGCTTGTGGGTTTTTCACAGGTATTTGCTTGGCCACTGTGAGAAAAGGACACTGGGCTAAATGGGCCATTGGCCTGATACTGCTGGTTCTTTTTAACAACAACAACAACAACAACAACAACAACAACAACAACAACAATTTATTTATACCCCACCCATCTTAGAGGGCACCTTCAAATACAGGACAGTCCTTTGTAAAGTAGGGCGCATGATCACCCTATTCAGGAGGCAAAGTGAGCATTTAAGGCAGGTGTGTGTGTGAAACTCAGCAGTGCGCCTGTCATTTTTAATTTCCAAGTATGCCCTGGAATAATAATGCACCCAACACTCAGTAGGTAAAAAAAAAAAGGGGGAAAGGTAAAGGACCCCTGGATGGTTAAGTCCACTCAAAGGCAACTATGGGGCTGGGGCGCTCATCTCGCTTTCAGGCTGAGGGAGCCGGCGTTTGTCCACAGACAGCTTCCGGGTCATGTGGCCAGCAGGACTAAACCGCTTCGGGTGCAATGGGACGCTGTGACAGAAACCAGAGCACACAGAAATGCCATTTACCTTCCTGCCACAGTGGTACCTATTTATCTACTTGCACTGGCGTGCTTTCGAACAGCTAGGTTGGCAGGAGCTGGGACAGAGCAACGGGAGCCCACTCCGTTGCGTGGATTTGAATTTCTGGCCTTCTGATCAGCAAGCCCAAGAGGCTCAGTGGTTTAGACCACAGCGCCACCCGTGTCCCTACACTCAGTAGACCAGGGGTTGAGAACTTTATTATATCCAGGACTTTTTTTCAGCTGGAACTCATTAGAACTCTGTTCCAGTTCCTCTCAGGTGGGCACCATTGCCATTATAAGACAACAAGGGAGGCATTCATGGTGAGTTGCGGTACCTCTTTTTCTAGAAAAATTACACCCAAGATGAGGCCTGGTTTGGTTTTTGCCTGAGCATAACTAGCAATCACTAAGAAACAGAACAAAAAGGAAGAAAGAAACTAAATTAAAACAACTGCTTTGCCTCTCAGGGGCTGTGTTAAAATTACTCAACTGTACAGTTAGGGAGCATCTTCAAGTTCCCAAATGCCCCCAAACAGCTCTAATATAACAACTACAGAGATGGTAAGACTTAGTGTTCAGGGAGCGTACGATCTGTGTACCTGTGTATACAAAAATTTGAACTGTACACATCAACAGTGGTACACTCTTTAACACAAATGCTTGTGCAAATATACAGGCAGCTTGTACCTGTGCTCATTGTAATGTGGAAAAAAGCTTTAGGGTATGAGGAAGAACATTTTAGGTCTGGGGGGGGGGAAGGATAACGGTGCCCCCTTTGCCACATTTTAATGGTGTCTACCAGCAAAAGCTGCCATGTCCCTCTCATCTCAGGAAAAAAACAAAACACCATGATCTTCTCACTCTCTCCTCTGGGCCCCTGGGGTCGCATAACTTCATACCCTCCAACATTTCTCCGATAAAAATAGGGATGTCCTTAGGAAAAGTGGGACATTCCGGGATCAAATACTGGAATGGCTTCTGTAAATCCTGGACTGTCCCTGGAGAAAAGGGACACTTGGAGGGTCTATTATTGCAATGGTTGCTGAGATATGAAATCCTTGGAACATGCATATAGCTCTGCGTTAACAGCAGCATTATCAGCAAACAACAACAACAACACGAGCGCAAGTCCTTTTGGATCCCAGCCTATGCTTGGTACAAATGGATTTGGTGTCGAGCTTCCAAAGGCATTTGGTGTGTTGATTGCAATTGACTCAGGCCTTGATGCCATATAAGGGATATTCTGATAGAAACATTTTTCATAGTTAAGTTTTATAACACAAGTGAAAGGCAAATCAGACCTGGCTTGTTTCTTGCCAGGGCACAGAGTCCCACCCCCTCAAATCCATGTTGATGGTGCATGAAGTTAACCCACTGACCTTTGGAAGTCTGTCCTTGTGCGACCCCCACGCAATCTCCATTGCTCCTCCCCTAGCCAGAGCTCTGTGGGAGGTTGAATGTGCTGTGAGCTTAATAAAGCACTTACTTAACTAGACTTGCAGCCATGGTGCAATGTGAGAAGTTAAAGCAGAGGAAGAGGGACGCAGGTGGTGCTGTGGGTTAAACCACAGAGCCTAGGACTTGCCGATCAGAAGGTTGGCGGTTCGAATCCCCGCGACGGGGTGAGCTCCCATTGCTCGGTCCCTGCTCCTGCCAACCTAGCAGTTCAAAAGCACGTCAAAGTGCAAGTAGATAAATAGGTACCACTCTGGTGGGAAGGTAAACGGCGTTTCCATGTGCTGCTCTGGTTCGCCAGAAGCGGATTAGTCATGCTGGCCACATGACCTGGAAGTTGTACGCCAGCTCCCTCGGCCAATAAACAGCAATAGGCAAAAGCTATATACAACGGAAGTTCCCAGCTGACTGTGCTGGAAGTAAACAGACATGTGACATACAAAAACTCCACACGCCTGTTCTAAAGGTGGAATGGAACTATATCCTAACAACCCCAAGGAAAAGTCCATATCCACTGTCTTGTGGGACATCTTTGGGAGAAGAAAGGGCTGACACAAATCCAGACTGCAGTGGTGGTCGGATGGCACCTTGTATGCCTCCTTCTGGCTTCCTGCAGCCACATTGGTGCCAGACTTTAACTCTGCTTTCCTTTGCTCCACATCAGCAACACCAACAGTGGGGTCTTGTTGTCCGGGCATCCCAGGACCCCCAGACACACTGCCCAATGCTTGCACCCCAGGGAGGTCCATTTGGTGCTGCTAACACAGCAATTTGACTTCACCCCTCGAGGTGGACTCCATTCTCTCTCGAGACAGACAGATGCCAGCAACAACCATTATATGCTTAGGTACGGATTTAGAACAAATTGCTATAAGTTGAATAAAAGTACAGTGCATGTCAGTATAGGGGGGACAGGACTGAGGCCTGGTGACCTGTGTGTGTCTGCTCAGTCTGCTGCCCAGCTGCTTCTCCCGGTTGGTGGGCAACTTCAATCTCCCCTCTGGGGGTTCTTTATCTTAAAACTGGACTTGCTTTGAACAGAGCACTTCTAATAAGTGCACTCCTCTGTGCAAAGCACGTCCAGTTTAAAGATGCAAGTCCAGTTTAAAGTCCACTGTTCTAAGGAGGACTGTTCCTCTGATAACCATTCAAAGAGAGGACTGTGCTGCGTAAGGCAGGGACAGCCTACCGTCTCCTCATTGATCTTCTAGGTCCCCCTTTTCCTTAGGCCCTTCTTTCCCACTTCCTCTGTCACCTCTATGTGCATTTTGAGGCTCAGATCGGCACTCGAGCTGCAGATCTGACCTTTGAAAAATATAAAAGATTTAGTAGCTGGAGGAAAAGGGGGAGAAATCTGGGATATTGGGGGGGAATGAGGGTGGTGCCCAAGTACCCCCCCAGGACCCAAAGAGGCTGGTTACCCTATAGCTCACCCTTTTCGAAAGTCGTTTAGGTGAATGACCGTCACATCATCTTGTATCTATGAATTCTAGTGGGTCACACCGGGGCAAATGTTTGGGCTGCTTGCCAAGCAGTATCTCCACTGCTGCAAAGGTGCCATATCCTATCCATCACATCTTGATTTCCCCCCCACTAAGCACCAGCCATTGCAGGAGGAGGGCTTCAGAAACTGAATGCCGAGTTCCGACGAATGGGGCAGCAATACAAAAATCGGATTAGCGCCATCAGATAAATGCCTCTGTGGTTTGGGAGCACGGTATCTCCTCTCTCTGGCTGCTGCTCTTCAGCTAGTCTAACTCCAAGGAATTTGCCAGAGAGCTTTTCACTTTATTATTATTATTATTATTGAGAAAATATCGAGAGCAGGTTTTTTGCCCTCCAGCTACGTCCTAGTAGTGAATCTAAATTGGGGCTGAAACCATTAATGCATTTTAGCACAGCCCTCAGGTAAAGAGGAGTTCTGAAGTGCAGCTCTAAGCAGAGAAATGGCCCACTGGAACAGCCCAAACAGAAATCATGATTGACCTTGGACAGAGTCGTCCCTGATATGCAAACCATAGCATTTGATTCTGTGCAGTGCATTCTTGCTTGAGTTTTGTGAAAGGAAAGTACCAGCAGGGCATATTGTTGAGTTTTGAGCGAAACTTGTACAGTGGTACCTCGGGTTAAGAACTTAATTCGTTCTAGAGGTCTGTTCTTAACCTGAAACTGTTCTTAACCTGAGGTACCACTTTATCTAATGGGGCCTCCTGCTGCCACTGCGCTGCCACCACACGATTTCTGTTCTCATCCTGAAGCAAAGTTCTTAACCCGAGGTACTATTTCTGGGTTAGTGGAGTCTGTAACCTGAAGCTTCTGTGACCTGAAGAGTCTGTAGCCTGAAGAGTCTGTAACCCGAGGTGCCACTGTAATTAACTTGCAAGAGGAAGCCAACTGTTTAAGACCAGGAAGGGAGAACCCATTGATGGCCCTGTAGGTGTTGTTAGACTACAACTCCCATCTTCCCTCAGCATTGTCCGTGCTAGCTGGGCCTGATGGGAGGTGGAGTCCCACAACAACTGGAGGTCAATTGGCTCCCCCTCCAAGGCGTAGACACCAGTGGCGTAGCGTGGGTTGTCAGCACCCGGGGCAAGGCAAGTAATTTGTGCCCCCTAACCCGTGGATTTTAGCACTCGAGTGCGAGCCCCCTCCAGATGTTGCACCCGGTGCGGCCAGCCCCCCCTGCACCCCCACGCTACGCCACTGGTAGACACAACCATATAAGGATGCTCAGCTGCCTTGAAGAGGTAGGTAAGACAGGGTAACAGGAGAGAGCCAGCAGCAAATCACACTGTGTAAGTTGAAGTTAACTATTTATTAGCAAAAGCAGGATCTGAACAGGATTGTCAGGCCTAATGAGCACAGCATCTCATCTCCTGCAAACAGTCCCCCCCCCCAAGCAATCTGAGACTATGCCTGTGTGAAGCTAACTTCTCCTCTGCCCTCTTCATGGCACTCCTGGTTCTGGGAGACCAGGCGGATGGGGAGAAACCCGTGATTTTTCACCAGCCTGACTCACCTCTGCCTCTTGGCATTCCTCCTATCCTTCTTCAGCTTCTGCCTCTGATTCTAGACTTCTCTCTGCCACAGACTCCCCATCCCCTGCTTACTAAGCCCTGTTTCCGCTTCTGACATCTCCTCCCAGTCTTCTCTTTCATCTCCATTTGACTACACACTGTCACCCCACAACCAATCCCCTGGCTCTGAGCTTTCTTCCCTTTTAGGGATTCCCCAGCCGGTTTCGCCCACCATTCTTCTGTGCCCAACCAGCCCATGACATAGGGATGGGCAATCTGTGAGGCTCTCCAGAAGTTGTTGGTCTCCAAGTACCACTAGCCCTAGACATCATGGTCGGCAAGCCCAAGAGGTTCAGTAGTTTAGACCACAGCGCCACATACCTTTACCTTTACCTTGCCTTAACTAACTGCAGTGCTCAAATGCTACCTCTTAGTCAACAACCATCTCCTGTTTTCTCCCCAGCTCCCTCCTGGCCACCAACTTCTGTGAGGCATGGAGCAGGCATGCAAACCCTATAGGGCAGTGGAGCCGCCTCAATATCTGTTGGCAGGGTGCTGGGCCCCCTCAATGGTAAGGGGGCGGAGGAGGCTAAGTACAGAGCCAAGTGTGGCATGGGCTCCTCCTGAGCACGCGAGAGAAGCCACCGGCCATTGAAGCCATGCGACACTGGGGTTTGCGCTTGGTTTCCTCCAGATGATGTCATGTCACATGCATGACATCACACATGTGTGATGTGCATCGGGCGCATGACGTCACGCACTCACACTGCATGCGAGGCCCCCTCAATCTTGGGTGCAAGAAGGCACCTCTGACAACGAGACATGTCTTCCTCGCCCGAGATCCCCTTTTAAGATGAGCAATCCAATGATCATCAAATATTTTAGCTGTCTCTCCCTTTATTGTAGTTATTTAACAACCTGCTCTTCAGTCTCACAGGGACTCATAAATTGCCTCACAACAGCCAGAGATCACAACGAAAGAGGCTACATCAATAAAACAATAAAACAGATTAAACCCACAGAGCAGACACAATCCTTGGTGAATAAACAAAACAGACTGACAGTGCAAATCTTCCTTCCATTTACAAGTTGTTGTTGTTGTTTAGTTGTTTAGTCATGTCCGACTCTTTGTGACCCCATGGCCCAGAGCACGCCAGGCTCTCCTGTCTTCCACTGCCTCCCGGAGTTTCATCAAATTCATGTTGGTAGCTTCGAGAACACTGTCTAACCATCTTGTCCTCTGTCACCCGCTTCTCCTTGCGCCCTCCATCTTTCCCAACATCAGGGTCTTTTCCAGGGAGTCTTCTCTTCTCATGAGGTGGCCAAATTATTGGGGCCTCAGCTTCAGGATCTGTCCTTCCAGTGAGCACTCAGGGTTGATTTCCTTCAGAATGGATACGTTTGATCTTCTTGCAGTCCATGGGACTCTCACTACCATAATTCAAAAGCATCAATTCTTCGTTGATCAGCCTTCTTTATGGTCCAGCTCTCACTTCCATACATCACTACTGGGAAAACCATAGCTTTAACTATACGGACCTTTGTCGGCCAAGGTGATGCCTCTGCTTTTTAAGATGCTGTCTAGGTTTATCATCACTTTTCTCCCAAGAAGCAGGTGTCTTTTAATTTCATGACTGTTGTCACCATCTGCAGTCATCATGAAGCCCAAGAAGTTAGTCCCCATTCAAAGAGGACTTACTCTTGTGTAAGGTGGTAGAGCAGCCTTTGCAAGCTGGTGTCCTCCAGATGTTCTGTCAGTCAGCACTGCCTGCTTGCTGGGATGGGAGGGGGATGGTTGGTGGGAACTGTTGTCCAAAACATCAGGAGGGCAGCAGGTTGACAAAGGTTGGGTTATAGGGTTGCAGCCTCTAAAGTACACACAAAAAATGTTGACAAATAAAAAGCTGCTGAAAGAGACATCAAACCTGGTATTTCTGGGAAGAGCATTTCAAGGGGAGGGTGCCACCACCGAAAAGGCCCTGCCCCAGACTGAGTGCTGAGGATGATCTTAGCACTCAGGCAGATTTGTATAGGCCAGGAGTAGCCCTTCAGATGCCATTGGACTCCCATCATCCCTGACCATTGGCCGTTCTGGCTGGTGCTGGTGGGAGTTGTAGCCCAACAACATCTGGAAGACACCATATTAGGCATCCCTGATTAGGAGAAGGCAGTTCTTTAAAGTCCTTAGAGATCCATGTCAAGAAAGGGAAGAGGGGAGGTACTTCAGCTATAATGTAGAAGCTCCCAGGTTTCTCCCATCTGTGAAGGCATTACAGATTGACTGAGCTGGTGGAGAGGAGCAGAAGGTCAGGAGAAACTCTTCTTTATTTCAAAGAACAATGCCAAGGACCCAGAGAGATGCAGGGAAATAATTGTAATTATATATTAAATATATAAAGGTATTTAAAATATATTAAGCAGTATAGAAATTTGGGACGCGGGTGGCGCTGTGGGTAAAAGCCTCAGTGCCTAGGGCTTGCCGATCGAAAGGTTTGCGGTTCGAATCCCCGTGGCGGGGTGCGCTCCCGTTGTTCGGTCCCAGCGCCTGCCAACCTAGCAGTTCGAAAGCACCCCCGGGTGCAAGTAGATAAATAGGGACTGCTTACTAGCGGGAAGGTAAACGGCGTTTCCGTGTGCGGCTCTGGCTCGCCAGAGCAGCGATGTCACGCTGGCCACGTGACCCGGAAGTGTCTCCGGACAGCGCTGGCCCCCGGCCTCTTGAGTGAGATGGGTGCACAACCCCAGAGTCTGTCAAGACTGGCCCGTACGGGCAGGGGTACCTTTACCTTTATAGAAATTAAATACTCAAAATAATTGATGGTTGTTGGGCCAGGTCACATGTTGTAGAAGTTCTGAACACCATCTTCTGTGGCTATCCCCAGGTACGCATTCCCACTAAGACCATAAGTGTGCGTGAACAATGCTCTCCATCAATATAGCTCCGTTTCCTGATAATGATGTGCAAGACTTTGGTGCCTGGGAAAAATATGTGTCTCTGTGCTTGTGGGAATTGCCAGCGGGAAGCTATGGCTCTAACCACAGAGGCTTAGTTTACATGCTACAAAACTTCGCACAAATGAGTCCTCAGAGGCAGTAGGGAGCCGATACTATTGGGTCCTTTTTGTGGTGACTGATTTGGCCGAAAGCAAAACTGAAGTCTGGCACTACCAGAAAAGGAGGTGGAGCAGGGCTTAGCAAACTTTTTCAGCAGGGGGCTGGTCCACTGTTCCTGAGACCTTGTGGGGGGCCGGACTATTTTTTTTTGGGGGGGGGGAATGAATGAATTCCTATTCCCCACAAATAACCCAGAGATGCGTTTTAAATAAAAGGACACATTCTGCTCATGTAAAAACACGCTGATTCCTGGACCGTCTGCGGTCCGGATTTAGAAGGTGATTAGGCCAGATTTGGCCCCCAGGCCTTAGTTTGCCTACCCATGAGGTAGAGCTTGCTCACTTAGGGTGGGGATCTTGTATCAAGGTAACAGGAGATCAGGAGGTGGAGGAGGGCCGAGCTTTGAATCCCTGCCACCCCCAGGTAAAATGCCTGGGAAAGTCACCTGAGGACTTGGGAGAAGTGTTGGCAGAGACAGTTCTGGGCTAAGGAGACCAATGATTTGATTCACTGCAAAACAACACCAAACCTCTGGTTACGTGAAACATATTCAATAAACACACAAGACGTAACCGGCTGTACATTTGAAAAAATAATATATACTATTCATTGTATTGAATTGTAGATTTCAACAGAAGTAACTCATAAAGTTCAACGAGAAAAGTAGAAGACCCAGTGGATCAGTTCATTCTCTAATCAGTTTATGCATAAGGTCCATATATTGGAAAGTGTCTATTCCACCTGTCTGTTCATAGAGTCCAACAATCCACACGAAAGGTTGTTGCAGTTCCACAGAATCCTTTCACAGAGTCTAAGGCAAGGATTTTCGGAATATTAGCCTTGTTTTGCTGTCCTGGGCTTCATCAGTACAGTGGTACCTCAGGTTACATATGCTTCAGGTTACAGACTCCGCTAACCCAGAAATAGTGCTTCAGGTTAAGAACTTTGCTTCAGGATGAGAACAGAAATCTTGCTCTGGTGGCGCGGCGGCAGCAGGAGGCCCCATTAGCTAAAGTGGTGCTTCAGGTTAAGAACAGTTTCAGGTTAAGTACGGACCTCCGGAACGAATTAAGTACTTCACCTGAGGTACCACTGTAGCACAAACTCTAGGTGATGCAAATAAATACAATATCGTAATCTCACACATTTTCACTGCAAAATTAATATAAAAACCGTCAACAACCACAGGACAGTGGATCTTATAACATAGTAGTAGCTGCTGTAAGCATCAACTTTTACAGAGTTATAAGGACAACACAATATTGATTCAAGTAACAGGTGAATGAACATTAGGAAGAACTTTCTGATGGTAAGAACAGTGGAATGGACCATCTTGGAGTGAGGTGGACTTTACTGCCTTGGAAGTTTTTAAGCAGAGGTTGGCGGGGGCATTTGTCACCTATTCTTTAGCTGTGATTCTTGGCATTCCAGGCAGGAAAACTACAGTGGTGCCTCGCAAGACGAAATTAATTCGTTCCGCAAGTTTTTTCTTCTTGCGAGTTTTTCGTCTTGCGAAGCACGGTTTCCCATAGGAATGCATTGAAAATCAATTAATGCGTTCCTAGGGAAACCGCTTGCCAGGCTGGCGGTGCGGAGAAGGGCTTTTCTGCCCACCGCAAGCCTTCAGGACAGGTACGGGAACAGAGGGGAAGGCGCGCAGTGCTTTCCCTCTGTTCCCGGGGCTTGCGTGGGAGGAGGGTTTTTCCTCCCCACCGCCAACATTCAGAACAGCATTCTGAAGGTTGGCGGTGGGAAGGCAAACCCTCCTCCCACCCCAAGTCTTCAGGACAGCCATCCGAAGGCTGGCGCGTGGAGAAGGAGTCCCCCCCCCCCCGCCCGGCATCGGAGCTTCGTTCCGATGGCGGGCGGCGGGAGAAGGTGTCCCCGCCCCCCCGCCCGGCATCGGAGCTTCGTTCCGATGGCGGGCGGCGGGAGAAGGTGTCCCCGCCCCCCCCCGCCCGGCATCGGAGCTTCGTTCCGATGGCGGGTGGCGGGAGAAGGTGTCCCCGCCCCCCCGCCCCGCATCGGAGCTTCGTTCCGATGGCGGGCGGCGGGAGAAGGTGTCCCCGCCCCCCCGCCCAGCATCGGAGCTTCGTTCCAATGGCGGTTGGCGGGAGAAGGTGTCCCCGCCCCCCCGCCCGGCATCGGAGCTTCGTTCCGATGGCGGGCGGCGGGAGAAGGTGTCCCCCCCCGCCCGGCATCGGAGCTTCGTTCCGATGGCGGGCGGCGGGAGAAGGTGTCCCCGCCCCCCCCGCCCGGCATCGGAGCTTCGTTCCAATGGCGGGCGGCGGGAGAACGTGTTCCCGCCCCCCCGCCCGGCATCGAAACTTCGTTCCGATGGCGGGCGGCGGGAGGAGGTCCGAGGACAGTGGGGAAGACACGCTGCGCTTCCCCGCTGTCCCGGAGATTTCCCTATGGGCTTTCGTCTTGCGAAGCAAGCCCATAGGGAAATTCGTTTTGCGAAGCGCCTCCAAAACGGAAAACCCTTTCGTCTAGCGGGTTTTCCATCTTGCGAGGCGTTCGTCTTGCGGGGTACCACTGTACATGACTTTTGTGGTACCTTCCAACTCCAGAGTTCTGTGATTCCAAGTTCTGCATCTTGATGTTCCAATCCTTGGTCTAAGGATAGCAAACTCCCTCCCCCTGTTTTTAAAACCCACACCTGACTTTGTGGTTGTCAAAACTTTTCCTTGGCTCTTTTCTCGATGGCCCTGAGATATTAGGGCGCGGTTTTACCAGATTCCTCGCTCTTGGTCTAGGTTTAGTTCCCTTTCGAAGCTCCCCGATAACATCTGATTGTTTGGCAGGAGCAAAATCGAGCCACGAATATGAAGCCCCTTTTGAAAATTCCCAGCCTTAAGTTACGGCTGCCTGTGTGGCCTTCCCCAAGAGAGAGTAATTGAAGAAGGCTGCCCTGAATGGAGAGGGGACTTTGGGAGGGAGGGAGACGACAAAGCCTGCTCTGTTGGGAAATTTGGGGGAGGGGGGAGCTCTCAAACAAAGGTTTGGAGAGCAAAAATGGCATTTGGCTTTGCAGGAAAAAGAAGAATGCAGTCGCAAGGTGCCTTAATTGGCTTTTGACTCCTGGTGGCAATGCCAGAGGGCTGTAGCTCAGTGATAGAGCTTGCAGAAGGTCCCAGCATCAGACTGGCATCTCCTGGCAGGCCTGGTAGAGACTCCAGACCGAAACCCTGGAGAGCATCTACCTGCCTGTCAGTGTAGACCAGGGTTTTCCAATTTGCGTGGTGAGTTCCCGCCTCCCCTCACTGGAAATAAAGACACGTGACACAATTATTTAAGGTTAATGGGCTAAATATGGCCACAACTTTATTGGTTACAGGTGATGAGTGGTATTGGCTTAGGCATTGGTCCTAACCGACTATCTGGCCTCAGCCCGTCCGCTTGAAGTCCGGGAAGGGTTAACCACCAGTAGGGGGAGTCCTGCTGCTGCACATCAACTAGGAACTCCCCCAAGGTCACTGATAGGGGGCGTGTCTTAGGCCCTCACCTCCATAGGCTTTGGACAGGGCCACACCCCCCAGAATCCTTTATTGGACTACCCTTCAAGATGCGGGGCAGGTGATGGCGCTTCCTCCCCTCTTCCATCTACATAACAATACCCATACCAATGCCTAACCGCCAATACCAAGGAAGTTGTGATGATTTGCTACGAGGTAGGTGATAAACCAAGTGGTTGGTGCCAATTTGCCAAGTGTAAAAAAATTCCTACCAGGCCCCTTAACGGCGACCAACCGAGGTCCATAGCAAGGTCAAGGACGAAAGCCTTAAAGGGCGGGAGGGTGGGAAACCAGAGCAGCTGGAAGTGGCAAAAGAGGGAGATCCCTGGCCACGCCTGCGTCAAATAGGGCAGGGCACACACCCTGAGCCAGCCGATTGGCTGTCCAGGGGATGACGTGGCCGGGGATTCCCTCAATCACGTGGAGGCTGAGAGCCAGCCACCGCGTGCGTGGTGGGGGCGTGAAGCCTGCAACCCCACCTCCTCTTAAGGCGGAAGTGGCTTTGTGGGTCACAACCCACAAGTGGGCTGTGAAGCCTGGGTGTGTGGGCTGCGGGCTTTGTGAGTGAACCCCAAACAATCAACTGTCATGATGAACGCCTCTTGCAACTTCTTGCTTTATTGGCACGTTGCAATATGGTATTGCTTTGACACTTGCAAACCAAACATTCTAACACGTGAAAACTGGTGTTTTCTGGTGGCTGGTGGCAGAGGCCTAAGGTCCAAAAGTCACGGGTCAATAACATTCCCACGCTCTCCGAGTTAAGGAAATCCATAGCAGTGGCAAGCAGTCGTTCGGCCGCAACTGCTGAGTACCGTTGCTACATTTCAGACCAGAGTGTAGGATTTCTCCACAGCTCTGTATTGAAAGTGTACATAAATGCCAACAGAAAGGTCACATGTGGCAGCTCTAAGCCCTTGCAAAATATCAAGCAAAGATTCTTCCTCCTCCACTGCAAAACCAACAATGACATAGAATTTGGAATTCCTGCAGTCTTGCTCTCGGCTTCTAAGTTAGGGCAGGGAATGAGAACATGGGGAGGGGATGTGTCAGATCTTAGGTCTGTGAGCCGTTAGCAGGGCTAGTATGTATGTATGTATGTATGTATGCATTTATTTATTTATTTATTTATTTATTTATACATACATACATACATACATACTCAAACCCAGTGTGAAAAGCAGTTTCGGTGTAGGATCCGATCACATGCCAGCAAATTCAGGCAGATTTGCAGCTCTTAAGCAGCAAAACCATTTCCTCCCAAACCCAGACATTTTGCTGTAAGGAAAATGATGAAGAAATGCATTCGAAAATGTGAGCAAACAATTGCTTGACACATTGGAATCTAACAACAACAACAACAACAACAGCAATTTATTACTTATACCCCACCCATCTGGCTGGGTTTCCTCAGCCACTCTGGGCGGCTCCCAACAGAATACTAAAAGCATGATAAAACATCAAACATTAAAAATGTCCCTGAACAGGTCTGCCTTCAGATGTCTTCTAATTGTCAGGTGATTGTTTATCTCTTTGACATCAGGTGGGAGGGCGTTCCACAGGGCGGGCGCCACTACCGAGAAGGCCCTCTGCCTGGTTCCCTGTAACTTGGCTTCTCGCAGTGAGGGAACTGCCAGAAGGCCCTCAGCACTGGACCTCAGTGTCCGGGCTGGATGATGGGGGTGGAGACACTCCTTCAGGTATACTGGGCCGAGGCCATTTAGGGTTTTAAAGGTCAGCACCAACACTTTGAATTGTGCTCGGAAATGTATCTAACCTCCAAGCAAACAAATAGCACCTAGAGGGCACGAGGTTGATGACCGTTGCCTTCCAAGAAGCACTATCTGAAGGGGTGCTTCAGAAGGCCAGAGAGCCGAGTAATTCAGTAGCCATCAGCAGTGATCTCAGGAGGGGATTGCAGGCAGAAGGATGAATACAGTCCAGCCATGGGCAAGATGAGTTTCCTGTTCTTTCTGCCTGCTGGGTATGTTAAATGGCAGAACGCAACGTTCTGAAATAGATGGAATAAAACAACCTCCGGTGGGATACAGGAAAACGTGTTTCTGTCCGACCACTGTCAGAAAGGGTCAAAATCACAAAGCAGGGTCAGTTCAGGTCCTTTCCCTGGTATTGTTTCTTCCACCTTCTTTGGCAGTGGAAACGGAGGCCCAAATTTAAAACAAAGCACCGGGATTCGTTGGTTGGCATCTGTCTGTCTCAAGAGAGCCTCCAGGGCTGAAGTCAAATTGCTGCATTAGCAGGACAGAAGTAACCTCACTGGGGCGCAAGCCGGAGCTGTGTGTCTGGAGGTCCTGGGCTGCCCAGAAGACAAGACCCTCCCTCAACCTCAGAGCGATACGTTTGACACCAGCTGGGCAGCAGGAATTGCTGGAAGGAGGTGTACAAGGCGCCATCTAACCGTCTTAGGGACTCCACGCCTACTAATACTAATACTAATACTAATACTAATACTAATACTAATACTAATACTAATACTAATACTAATACTATTTATTATTTATACCCCGCCCATCTGGCTGGGTTTCCCCAGCCACTCTGGGCGGCTTCCAACAGAATACAATAACGTATTAAACATTAAAAGCTTCCCTAAACAGGGTTGCCTTCAGATGTCTTCTAAAAGTTTGGTAGTTATTTTTCTCTTTGACATCTGGTGGGAGGGCGTTCCACAGGGCGGGTGCCACTACCGAGAAGGCCCTCTGCCTGGTTCCCTGTAACTTGGCTTCTTATAGCGAGGGAACCGCCAGAAGGCCCTCGGCGCTGGATCTCAGTGTCCGGGCTGAATGATGGGGGTGGAGACGCTCCTTCAGGTATACTGGACCGAGATTTGTGTAGGGTTTACTCCTTAGCCTTTTCTTCTCCCGAAGCTGTCCCGCAATGCAGTGGAGGTTTAGGATCAGAGTTTTCCTCCTAGCTGGGCTGCCCTCCCAGGTTGATGAACTCCACCTGCCCCTCACTTCTCTCTGCAGCACGTGTAGAAACTGCCTTATTGACCATTGGACTCACTCTTGGTTTCATTCGCTCAAGTCTATCTTTGCATGCAGGTGAAGTCCCAAGTCACTAACTTATTGAGGGTTTGAGACCCATCGAGAATAACCTGTTATTATGAATCCTAGCCATAAACGTGTACACACACACACACACACACACACACACACACACACACACCAGTCTTTGACATTATTTGGAGTCCCCTATATTGCTGCATTGGAAAGAGAAATATATGTCTCCATTTATTCACTGGCTTGAAGACTAATACTTGCCAGTTATGAGCTGATTGCTTATAGACGGAGACTTTGCCAGGAGCCGGTGTGGTGTAGTGGTTAAGAGCAGTAGACTCGTAATTTGGTGAACCGGGTTCAAGTCTCCGCTCCTCCACATGCAGCTGCTGGGTGACCTAGGGCCAGTCACACTTCTCTGAAGTCTCTCAGCCTCACTCACCTCACAGAGTGTTTGTTGTGGGGGAGGAAGGGAAAGGAGAATGTTAGCCACTTTGAGACTCCTTCAGGTAGTGATAAAGCGGGATATCAAATCTAAACTCTTCTTCTCTTCTTTGCATGGACAAGTACAGTGGTACCTCAGGTTACAGACACTTCAGGTTACAGACGCTGCTAACCCAGAAATAGTACCTCGGGTTAAGAACTTTGCTTCAGGATGAGAACAGAAATCGCACAGGAGCGGCACGGTAGCAGCAGGAGGCCCCATTAGCTAAAGTGGTGCTTCAGGTTAAGAACAGTTTCAGGTTAAGAATGGACCTCCAGAACGAATTAAGTTCCTAACCTGAGGTACCATTCTATAATGAAATCTGGAACTCAATAATACAAAACACAGTAGGTTAAAAACTGTAAAGGGGGGGAGAGAGAGAGGAAGAGAGGAAGAGAGAAAACACAACAACACAACACAGAGATGCTTTTTTTCCTGGCAGAAATAAGGGTGAGAGAGAAAAAAACCTACTTTGGTTTGCATTTGCCTCTTCGTGTTGATTTGGCCTTTTGGCTTCTGTCGGCTGTGATGCACAAATAGACCTGCATAAAATTACAACTATATATATATTTGGGCTTTGGGGCTGACTTGCCTGGTGATTGTCTAGCGGTCCTCTTGCAAAATGAGTCACTTGGTTTATTGTTGCCTACACATACACACACACACACCACATGTGTTGAATATTACTTCCCTGACCCTCCCTCCTCCTCCTCCTCCTCCCAGCCCAAGCCCTGTTCATGCATGACGGTGCACTGATGGAGGAGTCACTGGCAGAGCTAAACCTTTTCCAAGGCGAGGCTCCTGTCATCCGTCATGAGTTAAGTATGAGTTGCCCTGGTAGCTGTCAGAGGAGGCCCAGCTGATGTGCCGCAGCTAATTAGCATGCCTTGCGCTGCGCATCGGGATTTGGGGAGGTCTCCGGCAGCTGTGCAAACCTGTGTGGAAAAATTCCATGCCTGCAAAAGATCGAAAGGCCCTCATTTGAAGTGCAAAAGCTGTGCTGAGGATACGGGAGCTTAGCTGGAATTAGAGGCAGCAAAGCGGGGAGGGAGAGCTGCACCTGTTGAATTTTTGCCTGTTGCGCAACTGCTAAGAGGAACAGGGCTCTTGCCAGGAAAAAAGGGGCTGCAACACCCACAATCAGTGCCCCAATTTTTCTATATTTTTCATTGATGCAGAGCAGATTTGCATATACTCCCATAGGAAGGCAAAGCCTTGATAGTAAAGGTAAAGGGACCCCTGACCATTAGGTCCAGTCGTGACGGACTCTGGGGTTGTGGTGCTCATCTCGCTTTATTGGCCGAGGGAGCCGGCGTACAGCTTCCGGTCATGTGGCCAGCATGACTAAGCCACTTCTGGCGAACCAGAGCAGTGCACGGAAATGCCGTTTACCTTCCCGCCGGAGTGGTACCTATTTATCTACTTGCACTTTGATGTGCTTTAGAACTGCTAGTTTGGGAGGAGCAGGGACCGAGCAACGGGAGCTCACCCCATCGCGGGGATTTGAACCACCAGCCTTCTGATCGGCAAGTCCTAGGCTCTGTGGTTTAACCCACAGCGCCGTCCGCGTCCCAAAGCCTTGATAGAGTGGACCAAATTTTGATCTGTTCCAAGGACCAGGTAAATCAAAGCTGCTGTCCTGATAGTTCTGGGAAGTATAGAAGGAAATAGGCCCCTCTCAAACCAGATAAACTGAGCGAAAAGAAATTGATGTATAGACAGGCTGCGGTCTCTGAAACCGCTATAATTCTATAGGCTGAGAGAGAGAGCTCTGGCTTCAGGCAATTGAAATGAGTCTTGCTTGGGTTTTTTTTGACTCAGATGTTGCTGAGTTTTAAGACGTTTTCCGCATGCAAGGCAGAGGGTCAGAGGGAGCTGGGCACCATTGGTCGGTGATAGTTGAGCAGATGGATTTGGGGGCTCAAGCTAGGAACCCAATAGGTCAGGTTCTACTTCCTAATGCTTGTCCTTCCTGGTTGTTGGTTTGTTGGGGGAAACTGCAAGTAGTTTCAGCTGAGACATTTACAGCACAATCCAAGGGTAGCCAACATAGTGCTCTGCAAATGTTGTAGGACCACATCTCCCACCATCCCTGATCTTTGGCCATACAGGGAAACTTGGAGGATGGCCTGGTCGTCTTTAGACTTGAAGGTACCACCTGCCCTGCTGGGAATTAGAGAATTTGAATATGTTTGCATTTGAGTGAGGTTAGCAAGCTGTGCTTCTTGAACCAGTGCGCGAACCAAAACAGCCTTTGAAATCCATGCATTTCTGAATTTTGCAATGCGGTTCTGCAAATCACCAGTGTGTACAAAAATGCATTTTTTTAAGGGGAAAGTGTCCATAAAAATGCACATATGAGCGAAGGCAGCGTACATACATTTATTGCATTAGGGAAAATAAACATGTATGTTTCGCCAACGCTGCACACAAAAATGTGATTCGTAGGAGGAATTCGCACTAAAACGCTGAGGAATTTTCATGAGGATGTTTTATTTTATTGGGGGTGGGCAGGCTGCTAAATGCTGTGAAAATGTGGAGGAACGAATTTAAGGGTTTGGAAAAATGAGAACCAAGATTGACAGATCTACCCATCCCTATTTGGACCTGTATGTGTGGGTGGCTATGGGTGCACAGCTCAGTTGGTAGAGCATAGGATCATAGAATCTTAAATTTGGAAGGGATCCCCAGGGCATACTATGCCCTGCAGAGGACCTTAAGGTCAACAAATAATCATTGTTTAGAGGTCCCGGGCCTTAAGGAAGCCAGATTATCCTCCACCAGAGCCAGGGTCTTCTCAGTGATGGCTCCAACCTGGTGGAATGCTCTGTCTCATGAGACCAGGGCCCTGCGGGATTTAACTTCCTTCCGTCGGGCCTGTAAGACAGAGCTATTCTGCCTGGCTTTCAATTTGAACTTAGCCTGATCTTTTATTCCCTTTCCTTCCCTCCCCCTCCCCTTTTTATGAAGATTACCCGCTCTGGGATCCCACAGCTAATTCTCCCCTGGTCTCCTCGCTGGCCCAAATAGGACCAACTTAGCCAGCTAGCCCTGGTGATCATCTAATGTTTATTGGATGGGTTTCCCCCCTAAATTGATTTTTGAATTCTGAATTTATTGTTATTCATGTTTTATACTGTATTTTATGCTGTTTTTTTGGTTGCATCACTTAAGTGTTTTAAATTTGTTGTTAGCCACCCTTAGCCCAGTTTTCTGAACCGGGAAGGGCGGGGTATAAATAAAAATTTATTTATTTATATTTATTATGATAATGTCAAGGTTTCAGGTTCAATCTTCATATGGAAAAACTGCATATTCCTGCTTTGTATGACTAGATGATCCTCAGGGTCCCTTCCAAATCTAAAATTCTATGTGCTATTAATGATCTATTAATGTGAACAGGATAGTGTAGAAAGCAGAAGCAGAAATAGGCACCAAGGAGGAAATACGCACACCTGCAAACCTTTGCAACGTTCCTCTAGCGGTGGCTAATCTGGGCTTTGCTGACATTAGGAACACACATCCAAATTTCCCTTCAAAGGCCGGCCTGTCGGCAAAACTCCCTGGCATTTGTCAGCCTCGTCTTCCGATGCGGAGGACTGGAGTTGTTAAAGATCCCCAAAGTGCCGGATGATTGCAGAGAGGAGCCACCCATAGCTTTTGGGATGAGAAAATCCAGTTTGCCGTTCCCAGCGTTTGAAGCAACTAAGAAGGAGTGGCAGGTCCGTGGGGCGGACATGACATTTTGATAACTAAACACTCAAAGCAAACCATGTCTAAGAGGCAGCCGAGCTGATTCCCCCCACAGCAATATGCGAACAGTAAGTGGAAATTAATTAGAGGACTCTACGTTTTTCGGCAGAATTATTAACAGGAAGTTCTGGCTGCAAATTGGAGCTGGGGTGACTTAGTCCGCTTCCTCATCTTTGCTGAGCAGTGCGTAATGATGGGTCTGTAGCTCAGAGGCTACGCAGGTATTTTGCACTCAGAGCACCCCCACATTCCTGCCCCCACTCCCAGCCAAAGGATCTCAAGCAGCAATCTTGGGAGGCCTGACAAAGATTGGGATGAATTTCCAAATTGTTGAAAGCTTGGGCTAAATAGGGAGGGTTTTGGAGGGTTGAATGAGGAAGCAAAACAATGTCCTCTCATTTGCATTTTTTTGGGGGGGAGGGTGATTTTGGGGAGACAATTCAACAAGGGTGGTAGTCAATTATTTCAAGAAGCCCTGTTGAAATTAAGGGACCTAGCTTAGTCATTTTCATTAATTTCAGCCAGTCTGTTCTGAGTGAAACTTAATTGAATACCACTCCAAAATTCCCTCACAGAACGCCAAGTTTCTGAGTGGCATTGTGTGTGTGTGTGTGTGTGTGTGTGTGTGTGTGTGTGTGTGTAAATGGCATCCACCACAAGAAACAAACAAACAAACAAACAAAATGGTAGTTTGGGCTGCCATTCTTCCACCCCAGAATACCTTTTAGAGCAAGGCATTCTGTGAGGAGATGGAATTTGTCAGCTAAGGAGCCATGGAGATAGCTTTGGTTGTTTTTCTCTCATGAAATTGAGGGCCTACACCCCGTAAATTTTTGAACAAACTGCGGGAGGCAGTGGAAGACAGAAGCGCCTGGTGTGCTCTGGTCCATGGGGTCACGAAGAGTCGGACACGACTAAACGACTAAACAACAACAACCCCGCAAATTGCTGCAAAGGCCACCCCAGTGGCCTGAAAACAGAGCTCTAAACTGGGCGGGTGTGTCTTGTGTGTGTGTGTGTTGCTGAAATATACTTGGAGTCGAGTGTGAATTTCATGCTCTTTATTCAGTTCATAGTAGCAATGAATGAAACTTTCCCCAAAACGTCTAGCTATATATACATTATTTACACAATGGGCCCCGCGTGATTGGCTAATTCCAGGCTGCTCCTGTAGGCCAATCAGGTTGCGGATTCACTTCATCCAGGAGCCTGATTGGCTGCTCCTGCAGGCCAATCAGGTCACTGATTCACTTCCACCTGGAGCTGGATTGGGTGGCTCCTGCGAACCAATCAGACTGCTGCATTCTGGATCCCATTGTTCTAGGATTCAGCTCAGTACATAACAGTTGCCCATGCCTGTTATTTATCTGATTCATTTATTGGAACATAGGAAACTTGTACGAAGTCAGGCCACTGGTCCATCTAGCTCAGAATCACCTGCATTGTCCGGTAGATGCTCTCCAGGGTTACAGGCAGGGAATGTCTCCCTGCCCTACCTGGAGATGGATTGAACCTAGATCCTTTTGTGTGCAGATGAGGTGCTCTACCACTGAGCTATGGGCCTTTCCCCCCAAATCGAGTGAGTATAGGAACATAATAAGCTGCTGAGAATCAGAGTACTGTAGAGTTTGAAGAGACCCTGAGGGAAATCAAGTCCAGGCTCCTGCAATGTAAGAATCTCAACTAAAGCATCCATGGCAGATGGTCATTCAACCTCTGCTTAGAAACCTCCCAAGGAAGGAGAGCCGAGGGAGACAGTTCCATGGTTGAATTGCTCTTACATTAGAAAGTTCTTCCTGGTGTTGAGTCAGAATCTCCTTTCTTGTAACCTGAATCTTTTGTTTCATGTCCTGTCCTCTGGAGCAAGGGAAAACAAGTCCTTTAGATATTTGAAGGCATCTCCTCTCAGTCTCCTCTTATCCAGGCTAAATATATCCAACTCCCTCTACCATTCCTCATATAAGTCTTGGTTTCCAGACCCTTGAACTTGGTCATCTTAGCTGCCCTCCTCTGCACACGTTCCCATTTATCAATATCCTTCTTAAATTGTGGTGCCCAGAGGTGGACACAGTATTCCAGGTGTGGTCTGGCAAAGGCAATGTGTTCTTGTTGTTTAGTCGTTTAGTGTCCGATCTTCGTGACCCCATGGACCAGAGCACGCCAGGCACTCCTGTCTTCCACTGCCTCCCACAGTTTGGTCAAACTCATGCTGGTAACTCTGAGAACACTGTCTAACCATCTTGTCCTCTGTCGTCCCCGTCTCCTTGTGCCCTCCATCTTTCCCAACATCAGGGTCTTTTCCAGGGAGTCTTCTCTTCTCATGAGGTGGCCAGAGTATTGGAGCCTCAGCTTCAGGATCTGTCCTTCCAGTGAGCACTCAGGACTGATTTCCTTCAGAATGGAAAGGTTTGATCTTCTTGCAGTACATGGGACTCTCAAGAGTCTCCTCCAGCACCATAATTCAAAGGCAAAGTAGAGTGATGCTATTACTTACCTTGATCTGGGCACTGTAGAGGATTAGTGGCTGTTCTCCAGGGTTTCAAGACAGTTGATTGCAAAAACAATGCAGATGACCCAACTAAAATATCAATATTACACACATGCCTGGGTGAGCAGGCATGTATTGAGTTGGATCTTGACCTTGAAGAGCTACAAGGAGACAATACTGGGCTTCATGGGTCAGTGGCCTGACTCAGGGTAATGCGGCTTCTTATATGACCTTTACACCAGGGTTATGGCTTTGCCTGCCAGGTGCGCAGCCTGGGAGACATTTTGGACTCACAGCTGTCCATGGAGGCACAGGTTAATTCTGCATCCAGGGCAGCTGTCTACCAGCTCCACCTGGTATGCAGGCTGAGACCCTACCTGCCTGCAGACTGTCTCGCCAGAGTGGTGCATGCTCTAGTTATCTCCCGCTTGGACTACTGCAATGCGCTCCACGTGGGGCTACCTTTGAAGGTGACCCGGAAACTGCAACTAATCCAGAATGTGGCAGCTAGACTGGTGACGGGGGTGGCCGCCAGTACCACATAACACCAGTCCTGAGAGATCTGCATTGGCTCCCAGTACGTTTCCGAGCAAAATTCAAAGTGTTGGTGCTGACCTTTAAAGCCCTAAACAGCCTCGGTCCTGTATACCTGAAGGAGCGTCTCCACCCCCATTGTTCAGCCCGGACACTGAGATCCAGCACCGAGGGCCTTCTGGCGGTTCTCTCACTGCGAGAAGTGAGGTTACAGGGAACCAGGCAGAGGGCCTTCTCAGTAGTGGCACCCGCCCTGTGGAGCAGCCTCCCTTCAGATGTGAAGGAAATAAGCAGCTATCTTATCTTTAAAAGACATCTGAAGGCAGCCCTGTTTAGGGAAGTTTTTAATATTTAATGCTGTATTGTTTTTTAACACTTGATTGGGAGCCGCCCAGAGTGGCTGGGGAAATAATAAGTTGTTGTTGTTGTTGTTGTTGTTGTTATTGCCACAAAGAATCCTGGGAACTGTAGTTTGTTAAGGCAATACTGTCACTGTTGCTAGTGCCATACAATACTCGTTCTGTTTTTGTAAGAAGGTGATATTTACTGCGGCAGCATCCAGACTTTGGAACTCTCTTCCTATTGAAATCAGCTGGGCGCCTTCACTGTATGCTTTCTGGTGTCAGCTGAAAACAAACAATAAAGATCTGTTGGAAAACAAAACCCCTAGATGGGTGTCACCAGTCGAGGCTAAAGTAGTAAAGAAACTCAATATGGAGGTCGGATGGCCGAAGTATTGGGAAATTTTGGAACAGGATGGAGAGAAGTGGAAATTACAAAGCTATGACAAATTGAAACATAAAGTACAAAACTGGCTTCAATATTACCAAATAATGGAGCTTTTCAAACAGGACAGGAAAATTGGCTTTCAGGTGGAAAAATCAAAACTAGAGATTGAACTGCTAGAACCCAACACTAAGAATTTATCAAGAATGTATAACTTGTTGCTGAAATGGAATACACAGGATGAAATGGTGAAATCAGCTATGACTAAATGGGCACAAGATATTGGTCATGACATTATGCTCGCTGACTGGGAACAGTTATGGACCACCGGTGTTAAGTTTACGGCATGTAATGCCCTAAGAGAAAACATAATGAAAATGATTTACAGGTGGTACATGACCCCAGTCAAGTTGGCAAAAATTTATCATCTGCCCGATAACAAATGTTGGAAGTGTAAAGAGACTGAAGGTACCTTCTACCACCTTTGGTGGACATGCCCGAAGATTAAGGCCTTCTGGGAAATGATCTATAATGAAATCAAAAAAGTACTTAAATGTACCTTTTCTAAAAAACCAGAGGCCTTCCTCTTGGGCATTGTCGGCCAATTGGTGGCAAAGAGGGATAGAACTTTCTTCATGTACGCTTCAACAGCAGCAAGAATACTCATCGCAAAGCATTGGAAGACACAAGATCTACCCACTCTGGAAGAATGGCAGATGAGAGTGATGGAATATATGACATTGGCCGAGATGACAGGCAGAATCCGTGACCAACGAAAAGAGACGGTGGAAGAAGAATGGACAAAATTTAAAAGTTATCTTAAGGACTACTATAAACTTAATGAATGTTAAAATGTTGTGGTTCCCAGAAACAAAGGGGTACAGGATATAAGGTTAGAATTATAAAAGAGGACTAAGATGAGACAGAATGGAAAGTAATAATGGGGAGTTGCTAGTTGAACTATGGACATTGGGATGCAGAGAGGGGGGGTATGGGGAAGTCCAAGAAAAGAGGTTTATGAAAATATGTTTGAAACTATACGTGTATGTTTGTCATTTTTAGTGTTTGTTTGTTTCTTTTAAAAATTTTGTAAAACCAATAAAAATTTTTTTTTAAAAAAAAAAAGAAAACAAATTTGTTCCAGCAAACCTGTCTAGACATGCAGAACTCTGACATGTGTTGTGATCTGGTCTTTAGCATTTATTTTAATTTTGTTTCGAATGTTTTAAACAGTAGTTCTTAACTGGTTTCTGCTGATAATTTTTATTATTTTTGTAAAGTGCTTTGAGGATTTGCTTCTTTTTTAAAAAAAACATCCAAGCAGTGTATAAATTTTAACAGCTAACTAACTAATAAATGAAGGTGCTGAGAATTGGTAGGAGACCCTGATTTCCCTCCCAGACCTACAGAGGTCTTTGGGGAGAGGGACTGATTGTGAAACAGCTCTGGAGATTGTAGAAGGAACAACACAGACCTGAGATCTTTATTGCTCCTGTAGTGTTTCTCTTGCTTGCGATCGGTTATCACCTTCCCCAAGATTGGTTGCTTTAAGAAAAACTTCTCCGGCCAGCTCTCGCGACGCACATTCCAGTTTTATCTGAGCCCCTTTTTAATGGGGTGCCGTGGGAGGAAGCGCAGAGCTCTTGGGACTAGAGCCTAAAACAATTGTACGCAGTCAGCTTTTGCGATAAGCGCGGGAGTGATCGGAGGCTGCCGGTTCCCAGCGGACTGTCTCTGTCTCCCATCAGAGCAGATAGCAGGAGGAAGACAAATGAAGTCGTCTTGCAGTTACTTACCGAGTCAATCTGTAGCAAGAGTCTTCCTTGCAAGCCAGAAGCTGCTGGCGTGACTCTGTGATCTAAGGGAGACATAAAAATAGAACCAGTCTGTTCTCAGACACACACACACAGAGCTCAGAATCGGAAGTTAAGGATGTAACAACAAAGGAAGGAGTGAGGGAGGCAGTGTGGTTAATTGCCGACGAAATTTGCTGGTGCAATTTTGCAAAAGTGAAATAACACAAGAAGAGCTCTGCTGGATTAGGGAATAGGCCCATCTAGACAGCATCCTGTTCCCACCTGGGTCCAGCCAGATCCCCATGGGGAACCCACAAACAGAACCTGAACACAACAGCACACTCACAGCTTCTGATTCTCTGCAACTTGGTACCTCTAACAGCGAAGGCAGAACAAAGCCATTGTGGTTTGTAACCATGAATTTGCCTAATCTTCTTTCAACACCTTCCAAGTCACAAATGGACTTCTTGATTTTGACTCCCAAGGGAATCTTAGAATCATAGAGCTGTAGATTTGGAAGGGACCCTTAGGGTCCCAGGGCCCAACCCCTTGCAGTGCAGGACTCCATTTGAAATATGCCGCCGTCATAACTTTTAGTCCGCAAACAATATCCATTTGCTTACGTTTCCCTTTGCAGTCTTCCCTTTGCGCTGAAATGAATGAGATGCAATGAAATTGCGACAGCGTCACTTATCGCATCATTATGCGAGATCAGTTATGTAAGCTGTGCCATTTCACCACAGCTGATGAAACAGGCCACACCGTTGGCGGCTTCCACCCTAGTTTGCCAACATTTCCATTTCAACAAGAGCAAGGACAATTTCTCAGGTAGTTTACATGCACCTGTGGTGATCACACGGGGTCCCCGGACGTTTGTCGGTCTATTGACCGTGAACCACTACTGTGATTGCTTTCTTCGCTGCCACCAACCCGTTTCTCTCGGGTACACACGGAGTCCAGACAGTTGTTAACATTAACAAATAATCAAGTTTATTTTTATAGACATGAACAAGCTTATGGTTTCAGTTAATTTTTCTTGACAGTTTCTTAATCTTAGTTTCTTTACTGACCTATACGTTCCTAACAACTTGAAACTGATTATCCCAACTATCTATCTGACTCCACCTACCAGTTCCTCTCACTCTCTCACCACACAACTCGACCAACCCACAGACTTATCCTCCCTCTTCCTTCTCCAACTCCCAACTCTCAACTGACATTCACACAACTCCAACTCTCACTCTAACTCCTCCCCTCGGGTTCCCACTGGCCAATCACGTCACACTCATTTAACCCTTTCGTTATGACCCACCTAGGAGGCAAACGCCACAGCACCCTTGTGAAGAAGACTCTGAATATGCTCAGGTGTACCCTGATACACGCTAACACACACACACACACACACACACACACACACACACACACATGGCTTTATGAATCTATTTTAAATGTTTCCCAGGCATCAAGGGGACTGTGATACATTCGCAGTCCACGGCGCCGGCGAGCCAGACTCAGTGCACGCAGTGCCAAATGTAAGAGGTGACAGGTGTTAATGAAGTGAAAGGGCTGTGAATCCGCTCCAGAACGCCCACGCATTAGAGACTTAACCACTCTGACTGTTGAATACTCTAGCAGTTGTGTGTGTGTGTGTGTGTGTGTTCTAGCTGGCTAGTATCAAAGATGGGCTGCTGTGATGCACTGGTGAGTTGTGGCAATTTTCTTCACGTTGCTACAGCAACATCGGGGGGTTGTAATCTAAACGAGGCTTGCTGTTCTAGGGAATGTAATTCGTGCTTTGGGTGAGATTCTGGATTCAAATCCCCGACAAGCTGATATAACAGCAGGGAGGAAGGGGGGGGCGGGAGGTCTATGCAGGTTTCCTTTCAAAAGGGGGAGGATCAATAGCTCAGCGCACGATCTCATGCTGCGCAGGCAGATGGCGCCAGGTTAAATCAGGGTAGATGGGTTTAAATCCAGGTGATTTAAATCCCTGCCCTGAACCAGATTGCGTGCAGACCGGTTGCAGTGACCGTTTCAAAATTTCAGCTTGCAAATGCTACCCGGAAGAGCGATCCGAAACCACCCATCATTCCTAGCATGTATGAGCCCTGCTTGAGAAGTCAGGGACCTAGCAGAGGCAACCCACAATCAGGATTCAAACATGAGAGCACTCGCCTCTCCTATTTCCACAACTGATATTACTACTGTAACTCGCTCTACGCGGGGCTGCCCTTGAAACTGTCCCAGAAACTCCAGCTGGTGCAGAATGCTGCAGCGAGGCTCCTCACGGGGTCCTTGCCATTGGAGCATATTCACCCAGTGCTCTACCAGTTGAACTGGCTTCCGGTGGAGTATAGGTGCTGGTTTTGACCTTTAACGCCCTATGCGGCCTAGGACCCTCGTACTTACAGGACCGCCTCTCCTGGTATGTCCCGCAGAGGACCCTAAAGTCCATGAATAATAATAGCTTGAAGGTCCCGGGCCCTAAGGAAGCCAGACTATCCTCCACCAGGGCCAGGGCTTTTTCAGTGACTGCTCCGACCTGGTGGAATGCTCTGTCCCACGAGACTAGAGCCCTCCAGGACTTGATCTCCTTCCGCAGGACCTGTAAGACAGAGCTATTCTGCCTGGCCTTCAGTTTGAATTAGCCTGATCCTCTATTCCAGCGGTTCTCAACCTGTGGGTCCCCAGATGTTGTTGGACTACAACTCCCATCATCCCTGAGCTCTGGCCTTGCTAACTAGGGTTGATGGGAGTTGTAGTTCAACAACATCTGGGGACCCACAGGTTGAGAAAGGTTGCTGTCTATTCCCTTTCCCCTTTCCTCTTCTATTAAGAAACCCTTTCTGGGACCCCACATTTAAATTATTCCCTGATCTCCTTGATGGCCCTAGTAGGATCAACTTGGCCAGTTAGCCCTGGTGATTATTTGATGTCTACTGACTGGGGTCCCCCCCCAAATGACCCCTGAATTTTAGAATTTTAATGATATTCATGCTGCCTTTTATGTTGTATTTTATGCTGTTTTATGCTGTTTTTAAGTCGCATTTTAGTCAATGTTTTATATTTGCTGTTAGCCACCCTAAGCCTGGTTTTTTAAACCAGGAAGGGCAGGGTATAAATAAAATATTATTATTATTATTATTATTATTATTATTATTTTTTATTATTATTATTATTATTATTATTATTATTATTATTATTATTATTAGAAGCGCTAGTGCCTTGAACGGTGAAGGGAGAACATAGGCACCATAGCTTTGCCCTCCATTAATTCAGTGTTTCCCAACCTTTTTTGGGCAAAGGCACACTTGTTTCATGAAAAAAATCTCGAGGCACACCACCATTAGAAAATGTTTAAAAAATTAACTCTGTGCCTATATTGACTATATATAAAGTAACTCTCTTTAATAGGAATCAAATAAACACAAAGAAAGTATTTTATAATTACTTTATTATGAAATAGTAAGTAAACAGAAATATGAAAAATTATAAAATACTTTATTCAGTGCGCAACCTGGGCCTGTTTGGCTGAACACAAAGCTGATATTCTGGCTGGAATCGAAGAAAGACACACACGTAGCTCTTCGTCAACAGCTCTCAGTCTCTCTCTGTATTTAGTTTTTATAGCAAATGAAGGAAGAGTAAGCAGGCTGGGGTGGGTTAAGTAAGGGCTGAAAGTGCCTAGATGAAGTGGGGGAAGCTAGAGAGGAGGTACATTCTGACGTTTGAGGATAGACTAGGTTCTTTATGTGAATGATAGGTGAGTTATTTGACAGATCAAACTGAGAGCAAGGTGTGGCTTGTGTAGCTGGGGTGGACATGAATGTTTGGGGTGCAAACCCCAGGCCGGCCAGGTCCGAGGGGGGGCAGGGAGAGACGGGCCTGCCTGCCTCTGCCTGCGCTGTGGTGTGTTTTGCCCCGACCGACGGACGGACCGACCTGCCAGCTGTCTCCGCAGTAGCAGCGTGGACTGGAGCTCCGTCATTCTCCCCGCCAGTGCCCGGGGAGGGGAGTGTGGGGCGGCCGCTGTGGAAGCGACGGCGTGCTCCTCCTCCTCCTCTTGCCGGGCTAGAGCCAGCCGGCTAGCGCTCGCCCCTCCTTGCTTGAGCCGACCCCGCCGCCGGGGGCCTTCCCGTCCTCTCAGCGGCGCCGCCTCGCGTCCCTCGTCCGGGGGTTGGGAGGGGGCTGGGGGGGAGGAAGGGGACGAGGGGGAGCAGCCGCCGCCACTCCTGAGGAGATTCTGAGGCGGTGGCGGGCGACGCGTGGCGGAAGAGGAGGGGTCCCGCCAGCCCCACGTTTCTCTCTCTCTCTCCCTCACGGAAACCTTCCCCTCAGCTTCTGCCGCTTTTCCTCTTCTTTCCCTCTTCCTTTTTTTTTTTTTAAATGAAAAATCTTTCCTTTCTCTCTTTTCCAGCCCCCCCCCCTTCACGGAATTTCACTGCACTCGGGCGCCGTGGCGCGCAGGCGCACTGCTCGCTCCTCTTTCCGCGCAGGCGCCTTCTCTCGCTCTTTCGCCTCCTTTTCTTTCTCTCTCGATGGTCCGCCTACAAAGGAGCGAGGGAGGCGCCCGCCATGTTTGGATTTGCATCCAACAGGAGATGCCGCCGCCGCCCCGCCTCTCGCCGCCCGACTCACCCGCCTCCCTCCCACGGCACACCAGGCAACGTCTCGCGGCACACTAGTGTGCCGCGGAACACCGGTTGGGAAACACTGCATTAATTCATCCAATTCACATTTATTTATTTATACATACATACATATTCGCATATATATCACTTTTCCTCCAAAGAGCTTAAGGTGGTGAAGGTGGTTTTCTGTTTGTGTGTGTGTGTTTTTTTTTGGTATATAATTTTTATTAAATTTTCTGTTTTACAATTTAAAATACTCGTTTTTACATCCTTAAGTTATCAATGACTTCCCTTCTTCTCTTTCCCTGGTTCATATCATAAATCTGCATATGTTACCAAAAAAACAACCTATACCATTCAGTACTGCATTATTGCCTCCATCAAAACTTACTTATACTGTTGAATTTACCTTAACGCTGCCAGCGTTTTCAGCTGTACACAGTTATTTCCCTTATATTCAATAGCCATTTCCCAATCTTCTCTAAAGGCATGTTATCCAATAAAACACATGTTTTCCAATCTTCTCTAAAGGTGGTTCTCTGCTCTATGTTTCAGCCTGAAAACCACCCTGCGAGGTAGGTTCAGTTTGAGTTAGCCGTGCCCAGCCACTTGAATAGGTCTACTCTGAGTAGGACTATAACACTGGATAAGCAAGCCTTTGAGCAGACCGAACTCACTGTGCGAGCTTCGTAACTGAGTAGGGAACCAAACTCTAGTTTCCCGGGGCCCAGCCCAACCCGCAAACCACAATGACTCTCTCTGTTAAAGCTGTCAAAATTATTACATCTTGTGGCAGTGAGTTCCAAAGGCTTAACTCTGCCTACGAGGCAGGTTTCAGTTTCTCCCTGCACATGCGAAGCTAGTAAGGAACATTAAAGGGGTTGGACTAGATGGCTTTGGGGTCCCTTCCAACAGTACACTTCCACGACCAGTCACTCGATAGCTAAGTCCGCTGTCCTGTGCACACATGGTTAGAAGTAAGTTCCTTTGCACAGAGTGGGGTTCTTACATCTGAGTAAACACACAAAGGATGATCCTGTTAGTGTTCAGCATATTCCATAACCCAGGACTGGTTCCTACTAGACATAATAGTGTTTCTTCATGAAATGAAAAGTAAATGTCTTTGCTGTTTGGTTAGCAGAGGCCATAAATATTCAAAATTTGAAAAGCGGAAGCACTGCAGAGCTCAGAGAGCTGAGTTGGGGTGAGAGAAGAGGAGAACAGTATCGGCCCTCTGGGTTCTGCGGATGAACCTGGTGAACTGGTGCCTGCCTGACAGTGTAGTGCAGGGGTCTGCAACCCGTGGCTCCGGAGCCACATGTGGCTCTTTTACACCTCTGCCGCGGCTCCGGGGCAGATACTAGTGAGGGGAGGAGGCGCATTGTGTGCCCCGACACTCCCCACTGTGGCGGGCGCTGTACTGGCTGTGACATCGCACCGTCCCGACGTCACCTTCCTGCCCGCTGTCAGATCGGAGGGCAGTGGCGCGCATGCTTTAAATGTTGCAATGGTTTGGTGGCTCCCAGGTGTTTTTTCTTCGGAAACGGGTCCAAGTGGCTCTCTTTGTCTTAAAGGTTGCAGACCCCTGGTGTAGTGTAATGGTCAGAGTGTGGCACGAGGTCTGGGTTCAGATCCTCACTTGGCCACAAAGCTCACCTTGGGTCACGACAAGGGATGTGGAGAAATGCACTTCCGTTCCCATAAAGAGGTGAACTTACCTAATTTACACTTTGTGAAAAACAATATGCAACCCGAAACACAACCACTCTTCAAGATTCGCTCTTCTTTGAATATTGCAATGCAGTTTGCCAGCCAAGGAATTTCTGCCAAAAAGCATAGATCAGGGGGGAAAGTAGGCGTGCAAATGCATATATTGGAGAAAATAGGGCTAAAATGCCTTCTGTTAGTGAAAATTGCTTTGCAAAAATAAAAAAAAATGTGTGTATTAGGCAACATTGCATACAAAATGTCTAGATTAAGAGAAATTCAAACTAATATGCTGACAAATATTTAATGCTGACTTTAAGAAACAACAGCAAAACGATGTGGAACTGTGGAGAAGTGAACTTAAAACTGGTAAAAACAAGAAACTGGGAGAAACAAAAATCAGTAAATTTGCTCATCCCCAGCCCTGGCGAACTGTGGCCCATTCATTTCAATGGATCAGCCCTGAGTAGATCGCAGTTGTACATAACCCACAGTCCTTCAGCCTAATCTACCTCACAGGGTTATTGTGAGGGTGAAACAGGAAAGAGGAAGGAACAATGCATGTTGCCTGAAAACATTGAAGGGAAAGTGTGTCATAAATAAAATAAGTAACATTTTCAGTTTTCCAAACCATGGTTCTTTCTTTACATTCCGAACCATAGTTTGGAAAAATCAAATTGCCCTCTTGTGCACGTAGCTGAATTGCATTGCCTTCCCATTTGATCAAATCATCGTCTGTCATTATGTCTGAAGCAGCAAAACAACATTGGAGTGATCCACCCAAATATTTGGACAGTTAGGTATTTTCTTCTCGTTGATCTTTTTTTTAAAGGAAACCCCACACAGAGAAAAGTGGCCCTTGATTCAGTGTGTTGTGCATGGTTATGGTTTAAGAGATTATTAGGCTTTAACATGGTTCCTTTCATTAAAGGCAGATTTCTTTTTGTTGTTGTTGTTGTTTAGTCGTTTAGTCATGTCCGACTCTTCGTGACCCCATAGACCAGAGCACGCCAGGCACTCCTGTCTTCCACTGCCTCCCACAGTTTGGTCATGCTGGTAGCTTCGAGAACACTGTCCAACCATCTCGTCCTCTGTCGTCCCCTTCTCCTTGTGCCCTCCATCTTTCCCAACATCTTTTTTATTATTTTTTTTAATAAATAATTTTTATTATTTTCCAATACAAAACAAAACAAAACAAAAAAAGAAAATATATAATTGTACCCATTTCGCAAATCTTCACAAATTTGTTACTTTTTGGACTTCCTTCGGATTCTCTGAGAATCATCCATATTTACTTCTCAATTTACGCATTTCTCTGTGTATATTGCCATTCAGCTTCCCTCCCACTCCTGTTTATGTTTTTAACAATATATCTCTGTTTTCACAGTGCTATTTGAAACCCCACCAGTGTTGTTTGCACATCACATGTTTTTTTCAGATATTTGACAAATTTCCCCCAGTCCTCGATGAACTTTTGGTCTTGAAGATATCTAATTTTTCCGGTTAATCTGTCCAATTCTGCATAATCAATCAGCTTCATTCTCCATTCTTCTATTGTCGGTAGCTCCTCTTGTTTCCATTTCTGGGCCAGTAGGATTCTTGCTGCTGTGGCTGCATATTGAAAAAGTTTACAGTCTTTCCTTCTAATTTCATTCCCCGTAATTCCTAGGAGAAAGGTCTCTGGTTTCTTTGTAAATGTATATTTTAACATCTTTTTCATTTCATTATAAATCAACTCCCAGAAACCCCTCACTTTTTTACATTCCCACCACATATGGTAAAACGTACCTTCTTTTTCTTTACATTTCCAACATTTGTTGCACGTCTTATACATTTTTGACAGTTTTACTGGTGTGATATACCATCTATAAAACATTTTCATAACATTTTCTTTAAGTGTTGTGCATGCAGTAAATCTTATATTCACATTCCACAGTTTTTTCCAGTCCTCAAACTGAATATTATATCCGAAATCTCTGGCCCATTGTATCATTACCGATTTAACTTCCTCATCTTTGGTATTCCATTCCAACAATATTTTATACATTTTTGACAGAATTTTACAATTATTATTTATCACCTCTGTCTGAAACTTTGACTCTTTTTCAACATAACCCCTTTCTTTAATGTCTTTTTTAAACATTTCATTTACCTGTAGATAGTGTAACCAATCATATACAAATTCTTTAACTTGTTCATAAGGTTTTAACTTTCATTTTCCTCCTTCTTTAATTATCATTTCACCGTATGTAATCCATTTACCCCTCATATTTATTCTCTTTACACACATGACCTCTAGTGGTGACAACCAGTGCGGAACTTTCGGTTCTAATAGGTTTTTATACCTCTCCCATATTTCAATCAATGAACTCCGGAATATGTGGTTCCCAAAACCTTTGTGGACTTTCTTCTTTTCAGCCCAAAGATACGCGTGCCATCCAAATCTGTTATCAAAACCTTCTAAATCTAGTAGTTCTTTATTTTCTAATTTTATCCACTCTCTCAACCAGCAAAGACCTGCTGCTTCATAGTATAATTTCAAATCTGGCAGGGCGAAGCCTCCTCTTTCCTTTGCATCTGTTAGTAATTTGAACTTAATTCTCGGCTTCTTGCCCTGCCAGATATATCTTGAAAGCACTCTTTGCCACTCTCTAAAGATAGCTACCCCCTTTATTATGGGGATGGTTTGAAATAGAAATAACATTTGAAATAGAAATAACATTTTTGGAAGGACACTCATTTTGGAAGGACACCCATCTTTTCCAACATCAGGGTCTTTTCCAGGGAGTCTTTTCTTCTCATGAGGTGGGCAAAGCATTGGAGCCTCAGCTTCAGGATCTGTCCTTCCAGGGAGCACTCAGGGTTGATTTCCTTCAGAATGGATAGGTTTGATCTTCTTGCAGTCCATGGGACTCTCAAGAGTCTCCTCCAGCACCAGAATTCAAAAGCATCAATTCTTCGGCAATCAGTCTTCTTTTTTAAGCCAGGTTATTAATCATATGACCACAACTGCTATAATTGATCTTTTAGGTCTGTACTGTTTTTAACACTGATTGGGAGCCGCCCAGAGTGGCTGGGGAAACTCAGCCAGATGGGCGGGGTATAAATAATAAATTATTATTATTATTATTATTTAAAATTTCAGGCCAGTATTCAACTAACTAGCTTTGCCAGCACTTGGATTGTTGCTTGGGCGATGGTGCTGCTCCCCTCTCCACGCCTGACCCCCCCAAAAAAATCTGTCCTTAACCCCCCGAAGCAGATTGGGAAGGATGAGGAGATGTGCACCCTCAGTTTAAAGGATCTCAAGTTGGAATGTGCTGTATATAGAAGGTCATATGATTTGTTCCTGGAAAATGTAAGTTTGTAGTCCTCAGGGTTGTGTAGAGGGAAATAGAAATCAGAAACACGTGGCCATGGTCTTCTGGAAGGTTAGGGCTGAAACAGCAAGGGGAAGGGCCATCGCTGAATGGGAGAGATGCTTGTTGCAAGTCTGAACGGAGTTTGTAAGGACATTTCCTTGAATGCACTGACAGGCCTTCTCATGTTCAAGAGGGAAATGAGCCAAGGGCGTGTGGCTGACATACATACATACCCCCACCTCTCCCTCCACACATGTTTGCCCTCACCGTGTCAAGGCTGAGCGCTGAAAGGGGGCTTTTTATGACAACATCACAAATCCAGTTCAGAGCGAGGGTTGTGTTTCCGGCCCTCACTCTTAATGGGCAAATGGCTTTCACTCTGCTGAATTGCAGAGATGTTTGTGTTGCAATGGGGCAAAAGTCTTAGGTGAAAATTTCCCTCTCCTACACTGATATTTGAGGGACGCAGGTGGCGCTGTGGGTTAAACCACAGAGCCTAGGACTTGCCGATCAGAAGGTCAGTGGTTCGAATCCCCGCAACGGGAAGAGCTCCTGTTGCTCGGTCCCTGCTCCTGCCCACCTAGCAGTTCGAAAGCACATCAAAGTGCAAGTAGATAAATAGGTACCGCTGCGGCAGGAAGGTAAATGGCGTTTCCGTGCACTGCTCTGGTTCGCCAGAAGTGGCTTAGTCATGCTGGCCACATGACCCAGAAGCTGTACGCCGGCTCCCTTGGCCAATAAAGCGAGATGAGTGCCGCAACCCCAGAGTTGGCCACAACTGGACCTAATGGTCAGGGGTCCTTTACACTGATATTTGGTAGCAGATGATGGAAAAGACCCCCTTCCTTGAGACCCTGCAGAATCCGTCAGACAGTTGTGACTTAGATGGACCAGTGGTCCGGCTTGCTATAAAGCATCTCTCTGCATCCCCATCCTTTAAGACTTTCCTTTGCCTGCAAAAAGAGGTTTTCTTCCAGGGCCGCAGCAATGCAGCATCTCCCCGGCGTGAAACCACATCACGAGGCAAGCAGCGGGAGAACATTTGATATTCAGTCCCCAATTAGGGCTCTCTTCTCTCCACTTTTATTTTTTTTTATTTTTTTGGCAAGCAGCTGAACAATTCCTGAGCGCTGCCCTTTCCCTGGTAGCTGCAGAGAGGTGGCTTCGAGGCAAAGGGGTTTTCAAAACGTTCAGTGTGCGAAACCAGGAGGGAGAGCGGGGAGGGAGACCGGATCATCAGCACCCTCCTGGCCCTGTGCTTTGCATGTTCTTGTCCCTCAGGAGCAGGGAAGCCAAATGTAATGAGGTGGCCATTCACTAGAGCTGCTTCTGCATCAGGTCTGAATGAATAAGATACAGACAGAGCCTTTCGCTTTGTGAAATACCTTGGCTTGAGTGTGTCTCAGTTCTCATCGCAGGGCTAAGTGTGGAGACGAGGACTCACACGCGTTAAAGCAGTTCTGTAAAATTAAAACAACGCCCAAATCTCTGCATATAGAAAACTAGCATGTAAGAAAGGAGAGCCCTAAATAATAATAATAATAATAATAATAATAATAATAATAATTTATTTATACCCCACCCATCTGACTGGGCTTCCCCAGCCACTCTGGGCGGCTTCCAACAAAATATTAAATTACAGTAATGCATCAAACATTAAAAGCTTCCCTGAACAGGGCTGCCTTCAGATGTCTTCTAAAAGTCTGGTAGTTGTTGTTCTCTTTGACATCTGGTGGAAGAGCGTTCCACACAGCAGGTGCCACTACCGAGAAGGCCCTCTGCCTGGTTCCCTATAACTTGGCTTCTTGCAGTGAAGGAACCGCCAGAAGTCCCTCGGCGCTGGACCTCAGTGTGCAGGTAGAACAATGGGGGTGGAGATGCTCCTTCAGATATACTGGACCGAGCACATGGCAGTAGTCCAAGCAAGAGATAACCAGAGCATGCAACACTCTGGCGATGCAGTCCACGGGCAGATAGGGTCTCAGCCTACGTACCAGATAAAGCCTTGCTTTCTCACTGACACTCTAGATTTCTCAGTGCAGGGATTTTTCTTGGATGGAGGAGCATTCGGTGAGGTGAACCATCACCCCCCCCCCCGGCATTTTGATGTGGTATAGTCCAAAAACACTCTAATCACCCAAGTAAGAGCTAGGCCTTAGCATCACCAGCAATTTAGTGCAGGGGGATGGAGAAGTAAATAGAGTATATAACATTTCTTGGTAGCTCCTTACCTAATTTCAGTTTCTATAAAGGTTCAAGCTATATTCCCTGATTCCAGGCATCTGGAGGGTGTCGATGGTACTTGGTAGCTAGTGTGGCACACTGCACATGCTCAGAGGTGCCCCATCTTTATTCAAGGCCCTGCAGGACTTGACATCTTTCCGCAGGGCCTGCAAGACAGAGCTTTTCCACCTGGCCTTTGGTTTGGACTCAGTCTGACGCTTATGCTTTCCTCCCCTTATGGTTTTGATCTATGGGCTAATATTAAAATGAGCCTGCATTTTAAATTGCATTTTAACCTGTATTTTAAATTGGTCCCCCCCCCCCCATTATGTTTTTACTGTAATATTACTGGTGTTAGCTGCCCTGAGCCCAGAGGACGGGGTATAAATAAAATCTATTATTATTATTACTCTCACCTCAATCTCCTCCTAATCTTCAGGTAGGAGAGGTACCCATCTAGAAGCTGAGTGGAAGGAAGCAGGTAATAATGTGAGGAAATATGCAAAGTTTCCCTCTCTGATGTTGTTGCCCTGGGAAATGCACAGGGGCACAGCCTTATTTCTTCCTTGCTTAAGAGAGACACCAGAAACTTTGCGACAAATAACTTTGCAGCCACTCGCCAGCTTCTGCTCAGACCTATTTGCTTGTCTAGCAATCACAACAGTTCAGCTAGGGAAAGGGGCAAGTGATGGATGCCACACTTTGGAAACCTGGGGTCATATGGAGGTGAGCAACTAGCTAGTGAAACTGCCTGGAAACACAACCGATTGCAGTGGTAGAACTTGAGGAAACAGGAATGTACTCTCCAAAGTTTGGACTAGGTTTGAACCTACCCGATCGATCCACATTTTCTGAAACAATATGAAATTGGGCATCCTTCAGAATTTGCACTTCTCTGAATTTTGCAGCACAGTTCTCAACTCAAGTAATGGATACAAAAATGCCTGCATTAGTGAAAATAACATTGAAAAACACATTGTTTTCCGGGAAATTGCATTGAAAAAATGTGTATATTGGGTAAAATTGCGTACAAAAGTGTGTGTATCAGGAGAAATTCACACTAAAATGCGGGTGACTTTTCATGAGGATCAACTATATATTTATCCATAAACTAAAGTGGAAATGGAGAGAGAACGAGAGAGAGAGAGAGAGAGAGAGAGAGAGAGAGAGAGAGAGAGAGAGAGAGAGGTTGACAGATTCACCTATTTCCCCAATATCTCATCTGGCCAGGAGAAGGGGGATATTTTCCTGAGGAAGGCAGGTCCTGCTTGGTTTAATTTAGGCTTAATGGGAGGTTATGCAAAGGTTGCCTGAAGGCTGAGTGAGATTAGGACCACCCAAGAGGTGTCAAGCCTCTTGAGACTTTCTGAGTAAGGATTCCTTAAAACTAAGCCCGGGAAATGGGGGACTGGAGATTTATGCATGAGCCTAACAGGGATTATGGACACCTGCATCTTTTTGTCTCAATAAATTTAGGGGCTTTCACGAGGCCATTTGTTTGCTGTCTTTAATAAAAACTCAGATTGAAAGCGAAGCTTACTAGACTCCTAGAACAATCCTCTGCAATGCAGGAATCCCAGCTGAAGAATGCCTGGCAGGTGGCCGTCCAAATCTCTGAAGGAGGAGAGCCCACCATCTCCCAGGGTAGCCCATTCCACTGTCAAAGAGCTCCTACCACCAGAAAGTTCTTCCTAATGGTTCATCTCATAACTTGGATCCATTGGTTTGGGGTCCCACCCTCTGGAGCAGCAAAGAAACAAACAAGCTTGCTCCATCTTTATTGTGACTGCCCTTCAGATATATTTTATTATTATTATTTTTATAAATCATTTTTATTGATTTTCCAACAAAAACATCCAACTAAATGTTGGATGTGAAGGAAATAAGTAGCTATCCTATCTTTAAAAGACATCTGAAGGCAGCCCTGTTCAGGGAAGTTTTTAATATCCAGCTCCAGGTGGAAGTGAATCCACAACCTGATTGGTCTACAGGTGAATCCCGGAATTAGCCAATCACATGGGGGCCATTGTGTAAATAATGTATATAAAGCAGACATTCTGGGGGAACTTCCATTCCTCCTCACCGCTATGAGCTGAATAAAGAGCATGAAATCCACTCTCGACTCCGAGTATATTTCAAAGTGCTTAATCGAGGGAGAGGCAGGATGTTGGTAGTGGGTGCGGGGCTGGAAGTTGGCTATCAGCACGGTGGGCATTGCGCCCTTTGTTGGCGCCTAGGGCATGTGTATGCACAAGGCAGGAGCAAGGGCTTGGCACGGAGGGTGAACAAAATCCACTGTGCCAGCCCAACCCTTACTGCCACTGCTGGGTGGGTGTGGGGCACAGAGGGTTCACAGGGCATGCCCTGTGCCACCTGCCTGCGTAGCCATGCAAGGGGGGAGCCTGGTCAGCTGATGCCGCCGTTGGCGGGCACACTCCCCAACACTGACCGGATAACCATTCAGTGAGGGGGCAGGGAGTGCAGTGGCAAGGCCAGGCTGGGCTCTGGGGCCCAGAGACTTCTGACGACAATCAGGGTGGGGATCTGGGAACGACAACATCTATCTCGCACCCCCTCAAAATCACGTGCCCGGGGCTACGGGCCCGCATGCTACAGCCCTGTATAAGCATTTAGCAGAAGTTGTACAGCAGACTGAGTAGCTTTGCCCCACCGACTATGGTGAGACGTGTTGCGTTTCTGTTCAAAGTGAGTCGCTGTCTCATGAGTGTACCCTAATAATAATAATAATAATAATAATAATAATAATAATAATAATAATAATTTATTATTTATACCCCGCCCATCTGGGTGGGCTTCCCCAGCCACTCTGGGCAGCTTCCAAAAAAATATTAAAATACTGTAATACATCAAACATTAAATGCTTCCCTAAACAGGGCTGCCTTCAGATGTCTTCTAAAAGTCTGGTAGTTGTTGTTCTCTTTGACATCTGGTGGGAGGGTGTTCCACAGGGTGGGTGCCACTACTGAGAAGGCCCTCTGTCTGGTTCCCTGTAACTTGGCTTCTCGCAGTGAGGGAACCACCAGAAGGCCCTTGGTGCTGGACCTCAGTGTCCGGGTAGAATGATGGGAGTGGAGACGCTCTTTCAGGTATACTGGGCCGAGGCCGTTTAGGGCTTTAAAGGTCAGCACCAACACTTTGAATTGTGCTCGGAAACGTACTGGGAGCCAATGTAGGACTGTCAAGACCGGTGTTATATGGTCTCGGCGGCCGCTCCCAGTCACCAGTCTTTCGCACCAGCACTTGTGCACAGCTTGTACCTGGGCCCAGCATGACATGTGAACAAGCCTTGGGTTGCGCAGAGCACCTCTGACCGTCCTCCCGCCTTTTCCCTTCCAGGCGCTCCTTTTCAAAGGTCTCAGCATCCTCATGCTACCTCCTGCCGGCACTTCCACCTGGGCCCCCAGCCTCAGATTTCCACAGACTTCCCCCTGCCTCACGCCGTCCAGCCTCACATGGCAACCGCGCACCAGCACGGAGGCCCCCTGCACCCGCCCCTGCCGCCTCTGCCTGCCCTGCCATTCCAGGAAGTGACGGGACCCTCTTTCCTACCTCAGGCCCTTCACCAGCAATACCTCCTCCAGCAGCAGCTCCTTGAGGCCCAGCACCGCAGACTCATGCCTCATCCCAGGTGAGCAAGCATCTCCACCATCAGCCAAGATCATGGATGTCACCAGTTTGGGACATTCTAACAGCCAATGTCTTCTGCATGCTGTTGGACTCTTCTGAGCCCATTAGCCCCAGCCAAAGTGGCCAATGGATTGTGCGAGTTGCAGTTCTGCTTTTGCAATACACACACACACACCGTATTTTTCGCTCCATAAGACACACTTTTTTCCTCCTATAAAGTAAGGGGAAATGTGAGTGCGTCTTATGGAGTGAATGGTGCTGCGCAGAGAGGTAGAGCTGCGCAGCGCCCATTCAGTCAGAAGCCTGCCTGGAAGCTGGAGGAGGAACAGAAGGGACTCCTTCTATTCCTCCTCTCGCTTCGCAGCAAGGCACCTGTCCTGCGAAGCCAGAGGAGGAACAGAAGGGTCTCCTTCTGTTCCTTCTCCAGCTTCACTGAAGGGGCGCTGCGCAGTTCTCCCTCTCAGAGAGGGAGAACTGCGCAGTGCCCCTTCAGCGACGCGCCTGTCATGCGAAGCCAGAGGAGGAACAGAAGGGACTTCTGTTCCTTCTCCAGCTTCACTGAAGGGGCGCCACGCAGTTCTCCCTCTCAGAGAGGGAGAATTGCGCAGCGCCCCTTCAGTGACGTGCCTGTCCTGGCTTCTGCCTTAGCCGTGCGCAGCCTCTTCGGGCAGGGGGAGCCTTCATCCCGCTGCTCTGAAGAGGCTTGGCGCGGTTATCCCAGAAGCCAGAACAGCCACACGGTATCCTAGAAGCCAGATCCCTCTTGCTGTTCTGGCTTCTGGGATTCAAAATATTTTTCCCCCTTGTTTTCCTCTCCCCCATACTGGGTGCGTCTTATCATCTGGTGCGTCCTATAGAGCGAAAAATACGGTTTATCCCTGCATGCAGAAAGCTAGCACATCAGGGACATTATTTCTACCGTAGCCTTCTTCCTGATGCCTTAGCTCTCCGTGGCACCCTGCCTCCCCACCAGGGAAGAATGGGTGAGGGAAGATCTGCAGGAGAGAAAGATAGACATTGGGATTTCCTGCCTGGTGGATATTGCCGCCTGAGGCAGTTGCCTCACCTTGCCTCGTGAGTGGGCCGGCCCTGACTACAGCTCCTATCAATCCGTACCATTAACTAAGCTGGCTGGGGTTGTAGTGCGACAAAATCTGGGGACCTAAGGTTGAAGAATACTATTTTAGTCCAATCCCCTGCCAAGGCAGGGAACCCACTGCTGATGCATCCTTTCTTGCCCTCAAAAACCTTTAGCAAAGGTGGGTGGATTTCAAAGGCTGTAAGTTAAATCAGTGGAGGATGGGCTTATCAATGGCTGCCTACCATAATAACTAAGCATTGCTAGTTTTACAGCTGACACCCAATTTGTGTGTCATTCCCACTACCCACATAGGGCAGCATCTCCCCAAATGGTCAACTGATATTTGTTTTTAATTTATTTTTGCTCTTGAGTTGCTTTTAACGTTTTATGATTTTATTGTTTGGTTTTATATTTTTAAGTAGTTGCAAATCCCTGCAATTTTTTTTTTTTTATGATACAGTGATATATAAATAAATAAAATAAATGAACGCAAGCATGCAGCACCCTGCCCTTTCCCTGCTTCTGCGGCTGAAGTGGTACCATGTAGAAAAAAACAAACTTTACTACTTAATTCTGGTATATAGCAGGTCTGGGAGGAACTTGTTTCCCTCCAGATACTGATGGACTCTCATCAGCCACAGTCAGTATGGACAACAGTCAGGAAAGATGGGAGATGTTCCCCAACAACATCTGGAGGGCCATAGGCTCCTCATCCCTGGTCTAAAATCTCGAAACTCTATGCACATCAACAGTATACATAAAATGGGGTCAAACCACAGGGTGTCTGTCTCTAGAACAGTGGTCCCCAATCTTTTTTTGGCCATGCCCCACCTAAGCACCTCTAAAATCCTGACCCACCCCCGGTGACATATAATTCTTATTATTCAAAGAGCGAACTCCTGCTCACATGGAGGAAGCCTAAAAGGCCATTAACTTGGTGTAAACAAGCTTCCAAATTGCCCCCTTTAAAAATCAAATTGCCCCCTGTGGGGCATGTGCCTCGCATTGGGAACCACGGCTCTAGAGTGTCCCTGCTTGGCTAACCTTGAAACCACTGTCTCACTCGAGTACCGGGACCTTCCGTGTAAGCAATTTATATGTATTGCAGCCTCACCCAACCTCCAGATGTTGTCAGACTACAACTCCCAGCATCCCCAGCCAGCATGGCACAATGGTCAGGGTTGCCGGATGCTGTAGAACTTTGGGAGGACACTAGCTTGGGAAAAGCTGTCGTTAATACTTTGTCCAATCTGTGAATACACTCTGTTGACTCGAATGCTTTGTCTGCAGGTCACCATTAAGCTCTGTGCAGGCAACTGATCCAGGGTGAGTGAAGATGCGTGTGCATGCACGTGTGCATGCGTGAGTTGGTGAGGTGGGCAAGGAAGTGTGACTAAATCTGCAGGCACAGCCCTATTTGCATTCAGTATACTCAGAACATCAGAAGACATGGACCAGCCATGCTTTTTGCTTTCTGCTGTTTATGCAGGAACTCACTGCAAGCTCAGTTAATGGTATCACATCCCACTGAGCTTTGAATATAGGCTTGTGCATGCTTGACAGCCCTCCATCTCGCAGGGTTCCTGAGCGCATGATCAGAGCCAGTGTTCACACCATTGGGTTTGTTTTCACAGGCTGAATGTGTGTAGCTCATGAACGATGGGAAAAGGCAATATCTCAATAGTAGAGTGCATGCTTATCATGCAGAAGATCACATGTTCAATTCTGGACATCTCCAGTTATTTATTTTTTTAAATCCAGAAGCATAGCTCTCTCTCCCCTGCTGCCCCCCTCCCCCGGAGAGTCATTGCCAGTCAAAACAGACCAACCTTCACCAACTGTGCTCTAGTTGTTATTGAAACCCATCTCCCATCACCCAGCCTGGTCAAATTGTAGTCCAAGGGCACCCAGTTGGGGAAGGCTAGAGGGCTAGACAATACAGCCATACCTCATGTTACGTTTGCTTCAGGTTGCGCATTTTCAGGCTGTGTCCCGCGGCAACCTGGAAGTACCGGAAAGGGTTACTTCCGGGTTTTGCCGCTCGTGCATGCGCAGAAGCAGTGAATCACAACCTGCGCGTTCTTTTCAGGTTGTGAACGGGCCTCCGGAACGGATCCCGTTCGCAACCAGAGGTACCACCATCCTGGACAAGGGAGGCAAGAACATAAGAATAGCCTGCTGGATCAGCCCAATGGCTCAACTAGTCCAGCATCTTGTTCTCACAGTGGCCAATCAGATGCCTGTGGGAAGCCTGCAAACAAGACCCAAACACTTCCCCTCCTGCAGTTTCTGGCAACTGATACGCAGAAGCACTCAGTCTAGATGAAGAGCATAGCCATCATTGCTAGTAGCCATCAATAGCCATTTCCATGAATTTGTCATGGGTATAATTGCCTCCCATGGGAGCAAATTCCATAGTTTTGACCTGGCTGCTTCCTTTGACCCAACCCTGTGTATTCACAGACCCTGAATCAGTTGTCTGAACAGGGTTATCCGTGTTGCTTTGGATGCAGGATTCAGAACCTTGGGGGCGGGTGTCAAACATGAGCCTCTTTCGCTCACCTTTCTTCCTTTGACCCTGCAGGCGGACTCAGGAGCGTATCTCTGTCCAACCTCATCGGTTACATCCAAGCTTCGAATTTGGCCATCAACTGCAGACTCCTCAACCCATGGGCCCCCAGCCCAGATATTTAGCGGAAGGAACAGACTGGTAAGTCATTCCTTGCCGTGACAACTGGGGTGAAATCAGGTGTGGAGCAAGGTGGGGGCGATGGGAGTGGACCGCCCCGGGTGTCATTACCAAGGTGGGTGACATTTGGCGCGCCGCACGCCTCTGACTCCCGCCTACCCTGAGCCATCGGGGGAAGGGGATTAGTGGCACCACATTTTGCTGCTTTGTTTTGACAGCCCTGCGCTGCCTGGCTGCTGGAGGAGGCATGCAGGCAGGCTCAACAACATAGGCCAAGCATTCACTAAAAAAAGCTTTGGTGAATCCTTCCCCCAAAAAAGCTCAACAACTCCCGGCAATGACAATGGGTAGATCACAGCCAGTCTTTTTATACTCTGAGTAGATCACAGTCTCTTGGGAGTCCAACTAGATTTCAATGTGTGTGGGAGGGGGGATGGCAAGAAATTTTCCGTATCGGGTACCACCTGACCTTGCTATGCCACTGGGTGAAATAGAAGTCTTGTGATACCAGTTCCCGTGAGGAACGGTTGAAGGAGCTGGGCGTGTGTCTAGCATGGAGAATGGAAGACTAACAGGAAACATGATGGCAATGTTCAAATATCTAAACTACTGTGGTGGCCAGTCACATGTCGCTGGGGAAACAAACACCCTCCGTCTGCAGAACATTCAACAATGGGGGCCTGGGCAAGGGGGCAGGGCCAGAAAGGGAGCCAGCAATCATTTGCACATTCACTCCATAAGACACACAGACATTTCCCCTTACTTTTTAGGAGGAAAAAAGTGTGTCTTATGGAGCGAAAAATACGGTAACAATCATACCCTACTTTTTACATTTAATTGGCTTTGCTGTTTTCTCTTTCTCTTGACCACCAATGCTTCAAAACTCCACAGGGTTAACGTATATACCAACCAAACTCTGAACTATTTGGATGAGTCACCACGCCTCCGGGCTCATGTTCCTTCTATCCAGTGAAAGATATAAAAACAGCGTTAGCCATTGGGTTTGAACTCAAAGTGTATGTGTGTTGGGAAGGAGGTGGCGGAATGGGAGACTTTTTATAAAAAAAGGTTGCACAACGCTTGAAATTCGTATTTCTGCATCCTTCCAGGGATCTCAGCGTCGATGCTGGCCTAACTCACAACCAGTTCCAGGTCAGGCCAGTTCCACAACATTATCAGCATTACTTAGCGACACAACGAATGCAACATTTCCCCCGGAACACGTCCTCAACGCAGATGGTAAGCGAATCGGGAGTTGCTGGAGGCCAGCTTGAAGCCTGGCTTAGACTAACAGCATGGTAACCAGAACCTGGTGATGGAGCACATTCTCTGCATGCAGAAAGCCCCAAATACTATCCCTAGCATTTCCAGCTCAAGTGTGCTGGTCCCGAGGGTTAACCGTGCGGCGAGGTCTGAGTCCAGTCCAAGGTCGAGGGTGCGGTATGGAGGCTGTCCGTCAAAGCTGAAGCAGGGTCCAAGGCAGGGAGTTGGGTGAGGTCAGGAACTCTGGCAGAAGAGCAGGACAAGGTGCAGGCAGGAACAGGCTACCAACAATGTTGCTCCCGCAACCTGGGACTGGGGCTGGCTGACTTTTATCTGCCCCGAGGCATAGGGCGGCCCCTGTCCACAGGTGACTCGCCTCTCCTGGCCTGGAGGCGAGCACTCCTCCTGCGGGAACTTAGTTCCCTCCGTCTCTCTGCCCTGAGCCTCTGCAGCTCAGGAGAGGCTGGAGGGTTACCAGACCCAGAGGCAACCTCCTCTTCCCCTGACGGGGCTGAGAGTGGAGCACCTGCAGGCAACGGGTCCTCTATCCCCTCAGGAGCCAGAGCAGACTCAGCTGATGCCTGCACCTGAGGGTCCAGCACAGGTGAGGACCCTTCAGGCTCAAGCCCCAGCCCCGGCTCAGCTGGTTCTGGAGGCGGGGACTCCTGTGCAGGCTGGGATTCCTCAAGTTCAGCCTCCGAGTCCGAATCCCAGGCCTTCACATCAAGGCTCATTTGATCCTTGAGAGCCATCGCCAGTCAGCTTAGGCGATACCAGCCTATAAGGGCCAGTGGTCTGACTCTGCGTAAGGGCGCTTAATGAGTTCTTAATCTGTTCTTGGACTGCTTGAATGAATGATGCTTCCCAGCTTGGAAATACAAAACTCGGCAGCTCATAGGGCTAGCATCTGAATGTTCTCACCCGGCTCAGATTTCTGCCTCTCTCCTGCCCAAACCCCCCAGTTTCCTCTCACCCAATCTTCTCTTTTTGCTGCTTTGGTAATAGTGTTGGGATGGCAGGAGATACTACCCCATCTCTCCCCTTACCACTCTGTGAGCAGCCTGGCATGCAAGATTGAGCTGCTCACAACGCTCACCTCTGAGTTCTTCTCTGGCTCAGATTTTAATCTGTGCTGGAGAAGCACTGTATTTTGCGCTCTATAAGACGCACTTGACCATAAGACGTACCTAGTTTTAGAGGGGGAGAACAAGAGAAAAAAATCTCTCCCTCTCTGCTCAGCGCCTGCAAAGCGGCAGGAGAAACGGAGCCCCTTCCATATCTCCTCCCGCTTCGCTGAAGGGGTCCTGTGCAGAGAGGGAAAGCTGCGCAGCGCCTCTCCAGCAAAGCAAAGCCAGCAGAGCAAGAGGGATTGGTGCGCACTGATCCCTCTTGCTCTCCTGGCTTCAGCGAAAGCTGCACAGCCTGCATTCGCTTCATAAGATGCACACACATTTCCCCTTACATTTTAGGAGGGGAAAAGTACGTCTTATAGAACGAAAAATATGGTAGTCAACATCTCTCTCCTACCCTGCCTCCCTTGTGGGGGTGTCCTGTCCCCTCTTCCCATCTCTAGCACTGGGCATGCACCAATGCTTAGGAACTAAGCTACAGTAGCATTGGGAAACATAGTTTCTACAGTGCTACTGACGCATTCCCAGGAGGAAAATGCTCCGTGCCTTAAAAACCAGCATATCAGGAAAAAGTCTATGCCAGAACCCTTCTTCCTGACATGTTAGTTTTCTATGCGGAGGTGACAGGAACATTTAATCATGTGATTTCTCCATCTGCCATTTGGAGTGGTACAGTCCAGGGATGGTTTTACGACACAATCTGCTGTCTGTGTAGACCGGGCCTGAGTCACTGTCTGGGGGAAGGCAGTCAAAATACAGGCGTCTATCATCCCTGTCAGCTGATTGCTAGTTAGGAGCCGGCACTGTGGGAGGCAATTCTTTCTGAATGGATAATCCGACAGCTTTAACAGAAATGATTGCTGCAGCTGGTTGGGTTCTTTTACACAAGTGCTCAAAGAACAACTTGCATCACTGACTGCAGAATTGTACCCTAATAATCTGAAATAATGTTGGGTGATCCAATCTAGCAGATACCGTATTTTTCTCTCTATTACACGCAGATTTTTTCTCCTAAAAAGGAAGGGGAAATGTCTGTGCGTGTTATTGAGCGAATGTGGGGGGGTCCCTGGAGCCGATTAGGGGAGCGCAGGAACAAAAATCAGCAAAAATCAAATTGTGCGTTGCGTCGGAGAGGGAAACCTGAAAAGAGGAAGTTGCTGCTTTCCTGCATTCTGCCTCAGGGTCTTACTGCCCACTCGCTTGTGTTTCATTGCTGTGTTTGCTCAGACGGAACAAAGAGCAGGCAAATCCCCTCCCCTCCAGGCAAGCAGAGGGGAAAGCAGAGGTCTTTCCTTCTAATTCCTCTCCATGCTCCTCGCAGGCAGCCAGAAAACATGCAGGAGAGAGAGAGCTGGCTTCGGTTTGGGGAAACTTTTGCCTTTCTTTCCTCCCTCCAGTTAAATCCCTCTCCTGCATTCTTAGCCAGCTGCTTCTCTGCACACCGCTCGCGTGCTCCTTTTCCCTTCTGTGTTTTTCCTTCCCTCCCCACTTAAAATGTAGTTAAAAAGCATGGATCCACATGGATCCTCAGGATCTTTGGATTGGGCCACCCCAAATTCACCATCAGATCACATAGCAGCCTGCCCCCCAAAAATCACACACCCACTGTTGCCTGGAGCTGCAATGGTGCAAAAATGTGGTTAAAAAGCATGGATCCACATGGATCCTCAGGATCTTTGCATTAAGCTACCCCAAATTCACCATCAGATCACATGTCTGTGGCCACAGCATGAAGCACAAAAATGATACATCCACTGTTTCATTCAGAATTTTTTCCCTTGTTTTCCTCCTCTAAAAACGATGTGCGTGTTATGGTCAGGTGCGTGTTATAGAGCGAAAAATACGGTAATCTTCCTTTGAATTAACCCTTTTCAAAGGCCATTAAGTCTTATTTTGAATACTACTACTACTACTAACAAACTCTTACTTACTTACATACTTACTTACTTATTTTGCACAATGCCTCACAGGTTGTTCATGAAATTAGAAACTACCCATATCCTCAGCTTCAGCTACTTGCTCTTCAGGGACTGAATCCAAACAGACACACGTCCGCTGTGAGGGAAAGTTATGAAGTAAGTGCTCCCAGCTTGAATGACCCTCTGGACCTTTCCCCCTGCAGGATCTGTATCCATTTATTCATTCAGCCACTATGGCCTTACTCTCATGTAACAGTAAGCCATAAACAGGGCCGGCCCTATGATGAAGCAGAGTGAGGCAGCTGCCTCAGGTGACAGACACTGGGGTGTGGGGAATGGCCAGAGCTGTGAGTCCCCCATGGCTACTCTGTACTCTCTAGATTAGCCCGATGCCCTCAACTAAAGTGGAAGACATGTCCTTTCACCTGTATTGGAGTAAAATTCAACTCCCAGTCCAATTAGCTTCTGTATGTGCTTTCGGGGTTGGGTGCCATCTTGTCCTTTGCCTCAGGCAGCAAAATGTTTTGAGCAGGCCCTGCCAATAAATGATGGCTTATTGCAAACGAGTCGTGTGCTGATGTGCACTGCTGAATCACATCCACCCCCCACTTTCCTGTATCATGTTGGGAAGACACAAGTCAGAGTTAGGTGCAAATCAGCACTTGTGATTTGCTCACTCAAAACAAGCCACAGGCAGAAGCTCAGGTTTGTTCTTGACTTATCTCTCCTGGTTTGGATTTTTTTTTGGGGGGGGGGGGTCGAATGCCAAAGTGGGTATGATCAAAGTATAGAAGTGGGCATAGGGAGAACTGCCACTCTTAACAGCCACCTTCCCGAAGGCTTTGCAGCCAGCTATTCTACACTATTTTGTAAAGTATTAATGAGGCATCTGATCAAGATCTGTATTATGAGGCATCTGACCAAGATCTGTATTTTAAAATGAGCTTAAAAAGATATATTTGCAAATGTTTGTATCTTTCATGCCAGGCAGAAAAGCAGCTGGCTGAGTACTTTGGCAGTTGTTTATCCTCTTGAACAGGGCCCCACTGATTTATAGCAGTACTTCAAAGTTGTAAAAGGAAAATTACAGGCTAGGAGCAAAAGGTCATACTGGCCATACATATTACAGAATACAATGAAGCTGCAAAAACACTAATTAAGAGTTGGTAAATAGTAAGAATTATTGTGCCTCACATCAGACTCGAGCCACATCTTCCTAAGGTTAAAGGGCAAGAGCTAATAGGAACAGCAGCTGGCTTGAAATAGGAACAGCAGCTGGCTTGAAAGGGGGGTGTAAATTGAAGGGGTTGCTTTTGGAAACTGTTTTTTACTAAGTTCCTTTTCAGTTCTAAAAAGCTATATATGTTAATGTATGAAATATATTGGCTTAAATGTAAGTATGCAAAGGATTTAGAAAGTAAGAAATGTTAGATTCTTATGTTAGATTCTTATTTCATTGATGGTGTGTGAGAAGGTGAACCCAAGATCTCTGTTTAAGATGAAATTAAAAACCATGCACCATCTGTTTTAGCCATCTGTTTTGGAGTGAATAGGGCAATAGGGCAATAGGGCAAAGATGATCTGGTAATTAAGGTGCCTTGTCGAGGCAAATGTAAGATATATGGCTACTTGTCTGCCATTTATGGATAGAAGGAAATATAGTTCTTTGTCTCCCATAAAAGGTAATAGGAAATGGGTGTATCTTTTATGATTGGTTCTAGCAAACAGCCAATAGGAATTTCAACCAGGCTGATTGGACAGAGGCAGCCAAAGGAGGAGCAAGGGGGCTGGGCTGAGGAAATATAAGTGCTGGCCATCAGGGCTGGAGTGGGCAGAGCTTTGGTAACCATATACCACTGTGCCTATCATTTATTTGTCTGACAAATAAATTATTATTTTAATTTCTCTATTGCTGCGTTGAATATTTCATTCCAGCTAAGCGTTAACCACAAGCAGGGTGCTACATTAGTAATTGATTATTAAGTTTGGTTTTTGAAAAGTTTTAAAAATTAAATGAGCAATTTGAGGGGGAGTTTGGAGAGCCCTTCCCTCACAGTATCACAGGGTCAGTCAAGAATAATAATAATATAATAATATTAATAATAATTTATTATTTATTATTTATACCCCGCCCATCTGGCTGGATTTCCCCAGCCACTCTGGGCGGCTTCCAAAAGAATATAAAAATACAATAGTCCATTAAACATTAAAAACTTCCCTAAACAGGGCTACCTTCAGATGGAGAGGGGGGGAGGGAGGGAGGGACAGGGCAGATAGAAAGATTTGGAGGGGCTTTGGGGCAATAAAACCTTTTGGGCATTACAGTGCCACAGCAAGGAATCTAGAAGAGCAGTCAGTATTACACACACACACCTGATGCAAAAAATACTGAGTGAGATAAGACCAATTCATATCAGTCAAACTTCCTGTATATTCCCATTTTGAAAGTCATTTTATTTCCTGTGACTTTAAAAATAAACCTGATTGAAAGAAAACCTTCTTTGGACCAGTAAAGGACAGGGAAAGGGTGGGGAGATGAGGATTCTGGGTCTGCCATCTCAGATGGCTAACAGGTGGCTATTTGATAGGTCTCCTGTTCATTCCTTTCTCTTTCCTCCCTCTTTTCAGGAGCTTTTGCAACTGGAAGACAGGCTGGGCAGTGTGAACAGGGGGGCCGTCCAGAACACCATTGAACGGTTCACTTTCCCACACAAATACAAGAAGGTAAGAGTTGGAAGAACATCTCATCCTACCAGAATTGACACTTAGGCACTGACCATTCTTGGAGGCAAGGCTGATGCTGGCTACAACTTTTAAAATTGCAAAAGTAGATGAAATTTGCAGGCATAACAGGCGCCTTACCATCACTGGATTAAGCTTGACAAATCATAGGCAGATAACAACCAGTTTGTTGGTTTTTCCTACAGGGCATCTTCAAAAATTGATTATTATTTTTTAAAAAAGACAATCAACAAGTCTTTAACTTTTCATTTTAAGAATGAATGAACAGGTGTGGGTGCAACACAATCTTTGCCCTCTATGAATTTGCCTAAAATCAGTGGCTACCACATCTTGTGGTAAGGGTGTAAAAACAAGTACTGCCAAACGGTTTCACGCTGGATGACTCTGAATTCTAATATTCTGAAGGAAAGAGACTAAAATGTATTTTTCTGCCTACTTTATCTGTATCATCTATTTGTTCTGCGGGTTCATATGTACAAATCTGGGCTGCTTGGAAAGGAATAATAATAGTAGTAGTAGTAATGACAATAATTTATTTTAAGTATTCCCATAAACTCCTGCACTGACTGGTATTTTGTTATGAGGAATGGGTCTTAATGGAGGCCTCAGCTTCAGAGAGAACTGGTGATGTCTTTGACGTGTTACCTGTGTATGACCTTAAAACTCTTCGCTCCAGGTTGTGACACACACATCCATCAACCTCTCTTTCCCACGGAGACAGGCGGAGTGCCAACTAGATTCAACATCCATAGAGTTTTCAACAGGGCAGGTTTCCCTAAACTGAATGTGCCCAGTGAGAGCATTGGTTAAGCCAGGCATCCCCAACCTTTGGCCCTCCAGATGTTCCAGACTACAATTCCCATCATTCCTGACCAGTGGTCCTGTTAGCTAGGGATCATGGGAGTTGTAGGCCAAAACATCTGGAGGGCCGCAGGTTGGGGAGGCCTGGGTTAAGCTCTTTGCCATCTAAATCCCCACCTGCTCCTGAAGGCCTTGAGGTGGCCATCTTGTGTAATGCTGTGATCTTTCCTTGACCTTCTTGACAGAGGAGACCGCAGGAAATCAAAGCAGTAAAGGAAGATGGGGAGGAGTCGGACACCGATGAGAAATGCACAATCTGTCTCTCGATGCTGGAAGACGGAGAGGATGTGAGGTATAACTATTCTCCAAAGGGATTCCGAGTGAAATCTTTCTTATGTTCCTTCTCCATCCACCTCACCCCACCTCAGAGTTTCATCACTTTCATTCTTTGCTTGCTGGTCTGGGTTTCTATCGCAAACTCCCCCTCCACAACACAGATATATATTGCCTCTGAGCAAATCAAGACGCCGGTCCTCATGAACTAAACAACTAGAGGTCTATAACTAGGGTTGCTGATGGGGTTGTCTAGAGCACCTCAGGGCTTCTCTCTCATCTGAAGGCAGCCCTGTTTAGGGAAGCTTTTAATGTTTAATAGTTTATTGTATTTTAGTGTTCTGTTGGAAGTGGCCCAGAGTGGCTGGGGAAACCCAGCCAGATGGGCAGGGTATGTATAAATAAATAAATAAATAAATAAATAAATAAATAAATAAATTACCTGTAAGAACCACCTGCCTCCAATTCTGTATCCATTTTGAGCAGGGCGGGTTCCAGGTTTAAAGGAATGCGATTTGTCTTGCGTCAGTGGGCACCTGGCTACCTTACCCGGTGACAGGAACAAGTGCTGGAGAGCTGCCATTTTCATTTCCCACAATTCCCCTGGACACAACACCACTCCTGTGCATTGTGGGAAAATCAGACGGTAGTCCTTGACTAGAGCACCAGTTTTAAGGAGGGGGACGCGGGTGGCGCTGTGGTCTAAACCACTGAGCCTCTTGGGCTTGCTGATCAGAAGGTCGGCGGTTCGAATTCCTGTGATGGGGTGAGCTCCAGTTGCTCTGTCCCAGCTCCTGCCAACCTAGCAGTTTGAAAGCATGCCAGTGCAAGTAGATAAATAGGTACCACTGCGGTGGGAAGCTAAATGGCGTTTCCATGCGCTGCTCTGGTTTCCGTCACAGTGTTCCATTGCACCAGAAGCAGTTTAGTCCTGTTGGCTACATGACCTGGAAAGCTGT